>NW_020290741.1:108810-604073 GCF_003184695.1 Aspergillus brunneoviolaceus CBS 621.78 | reverse complement strand
CCTCCCCCCCAAAACATCTCCGAATACTAACTCCCTCGGCCAAACCCCAGCAAAAACCTCACCCTCGCCCTCCAAACCCTCCAAACCCACACCGCCCCCACCAACCCGGACGCCACCTCGACTGCCAGCAGCAACCCCACCACCACCAACCCGCAGGACCCTCCCCTGGGGAGCGTGCAACTCCCGCCGGAGATTATCGATTACGTGGACGCGGCGCGCAACCCGGACATCTACACGCGCGAGTTCGTGGAGCTGGTGCAGCGCGGCAACCAGGACCTCAAGGGGAAGAAGGAGGCTTTCCGCGGGTTCCGGGACGTGCTGGCGCGGGAGATCCGCGGCGCCATGCCCGAGTGTCGCGGGGAGGTGAGGCGGGTGTTGGAGATGACGGGGGGGGAGGATTGATTTTTTGGGGGGGGGCATCAATAGGGAAGCTGGGGGGGCGTTGTTTTTCTTGTTGGTTTTAAAGGGGGAAAGAGGATTTTTGTTGTATCGGTTGCGAGCTTGGGTTTTTGAATGTGGATGGCGTTGCTGGGGGGGTATATGGTTTATGTCATGGTGTTTCAGAGTTCGGGAGTTTTGGTTTTTGCAATGGATGGTGGGGGGGGGGGGGAGAATAAACTACCGATTAATCAATTAGGTGAAGCAGGCAGTGCTGGGGCTGGAATGATACCACTCATAATCCATCTGAACCAAAAATAACCCTTACGTATCCGAAAGGTGAATGGTGAATGACATTTCCAGGTCCACGTGTTGCCGGCGGACGCAGGGGATGATCGTATCGCGATCGGAGACACAGAGCTGGGAATGATATCAGTTACTAGGTAGGTAAATTATGAGTACCAATTAATAACCAGTAACTAATTTATTAGTTACTCTGCCAATCGAGGGAGTGACGAGTCGAGTGGAGCTGTCTTTTCCCCGCGTTTGTTTGTCGGTCAATCCGGGTCTAGTAAAGGATGACTGCATAGGTTAGTCCTTAGTTAGTATCTTCTCGTGACTCGCTGCCTGTTCATCCTCTCCTCTCCTCTCCTCTCCTCTCCTCTCGTACTCTTACTCTTACTCTTTCTTCTCTCTGCTCTCGCACACACTCTCTTCTCTTCCCTCTTCCACTGCCTCCTTCTCGCTTCCTCTTACCCTTTCCTCTCCTCTCCTCTCCTCTCCTCCTCTCCTCCTCTCCTCTCCGCTCCTCTCTATACTTCCTCCCCTCCACCACTAGCTCCATACTTTACTCCCACTACATTACACCACACTATACTACTTCCATCCATTTCAACCCAACTACCCAACCACTCTTGACTCAACCCCACCCATTCAAAACCCCCCATCTCCCCATCCAACGATGAAACCATGATCACCGGCCCGACCACCTCCCCCGGCAATGGCGTCGTCGGGGGCTACACCGGCCACAGTATGGCCCTCCGCATCGCCATTGCAACCCTGGCCGCCATCAGCTGGTACAATGCCGTCGAGCTGGTCATCCTCGTCTTCGTGACCTTCGCCCAGTTCCGGGGCCCCTACTTCTGGTCGCTGCTGATCTCCTCGCTGGGGCTCCTCCCCTACTCCACCGGCTTCCTCCTCAAATACTTCGACCTGGCGCCCGCCGCCCTGTCTGTCACCCTGATCACCATCGGCTGGTACACCATGGTGACGGGCCAGTCGGTGGTGCTGTACTCGCGGCTGCACCTGGTGCTGCCCAACCCGCGCATCCTGCGCCAGGTGCGGTACATGATCACCATCGACGCGTGCCTGCTGCACCTGCCGACCACCGTGCTCACGTACGGCTCGAACCTGGCCCCGCGCAAGGCCGCCTTCATCGCCGGCTACAACATCATGGAGAAGATCCAGATGACCTGCTTCTGCCTGCAGGAGTTCATCCTGTCGGCGTTGTACATCTGGGAGACGGTGCGCATGCTGCGCCTCGACCCGGACCGCGGCAAGCGCAAGATCATGTACCAGCTGGTCGCCATCAACCTGATCATCATCTTTTTAGATCTGGGGCTGCTGGTCATCGAGTACCGCGACCTCTACATCATGGAGACCATGATCAAGGGCGTCATCTACAGCGTCAAGCTGAAGCTCGAGTTCGCCGTCCTCGGCAAGCTCGTCCTGCTGGTTCGCGGTCACCACGTCTGGAAGTGCGACTCCGCCCTCGCCGTCAGCAGTCCGCCGCCGCCGCCGACCGCCGTCGACGAGCAGCAGCCACCAACAATCACCACCGGCCGCGGCGGGGCGACGATACCGGAGTACCCGGATTTCGTCGACGCCACCCGCGTCACCTCGGACCTGACGCACCCGGGCACGCACGCGCCCATCGCGACCCGCCGCCGGTCGCACCCCTGGATGGACAGCGAGGACGTCTCGATCGCTATGTTCGAGCACGCCACCTGCACGACCACGCGCAGCAGCACAACGCGGCGGAGTCTCAGCGGCCGCCGCCTCGACCATCCGCGCACGGGCCACTCGGACGGCTCGCACGTCTCGCAGTCGTGGAGCGGCGAGACGCAGACCAACCACTCGTTCCTGTCGGCTACGGGTCAGGAGCGAGAATTGAGTCCGGCCGACTTTACAGGGAACTGGGGGAAGCCCCAGGGCAGTTTTTAGTCGGTGCTTATCCGCTGAATAGCTTTATGATTGAATGAGTTATGAGGTATGCGGCGCTGTCTGATGTTTTGGGGGCAAAGCCCGTCTAGTATATTGGGTAGTAATTCATGCACATATGGAGTCTGTACTTTACTTCTAGTCAGGAATAAGCAAGCCGGAAGCTATCTCACAGTAAACATGACGTATGCAGAATTCTATAGCGTTGTGAGTATCACGGGATGGATGCGAAGTACGGACGGAGTAAGAGTATGCTCCATAAGGTACGGGCCCCAGTCCGAGTCCCGGAAAGTCCAAAAGTGGAACCCGTGAACCACTGGCCCCGGGAAATGCGGACTGCGGACTGTTGGATTGTGGACACTGGAATGCGCTTACGGCTGAGCCCGAACCCGCCCCGACCATCTCCTGGACCATGGTACGTAGCCCATCATCCACCCAGGGAGGTCACTTTATTTCAGGTCCGTACCGCACCTGAATCTCCATTTCTCCCACACAGCCAGACAAACACCGGGGTAGGGTACTGTACTGTACTGTACTGTCCTACCCTCCCCTCACACTAACTTATATGCCATTGCAAAGCTAATGCATTAGATAGGTAACTTCCAGTACGGTACAGTACGTAACTTAAGTCCAGTAAGCCAGTTCGCAGGATCTCAGCTGCTTCAATCCGGTTCGATTCGATCCGATTTAGCCGAGTTTTACTGTGCGTACTCGGTAGGTACTAATAGTAGTAGTGGATTGTAAGTTACTACTACCCAGTAGCTAGTAGGTAGGTAGGGTAAGCAACCCGCCCAATCGGATGGTAGTTGTTGGTGGTTGGTTGCCTTGTCCGGCCTGCTTGCCCTGCGGTCCCGGGGGGAGGAGGGTAGCCTACGTTGTCAGGGTCTGCGTAGTGCGCACATTCTTGAGTGTACAGTACTTTCTTGTTGGGGTGGGGGTGGACTCTACTATATGTACTATACTGTACTGTACTGTACATGTTCAGTCAGGCGGGATGGAGGATGGGCGAGGGATGAGGGATGAGGGAGGTGTGCTGCGGTGCTGGACTGGACTGGACAGACTGAGTTGGACTGAGCTGGACTGGCACAGGCCTCCGCGAGCGCTGAGCTGAGCCCTGTTACTGCTATTGCTACTGCTACTGCTACCGCTACTGCTACGGAAGCAGAGTCATGCTCACTGCATTCCTGTAAGACTGCATGTACTCATCATCAGAGGGAAGGACGGAGAGTTGCAATTGCGATGTTAAGCTTACCTTTGGTTGGACCTGTCTCCTCGTACAGTACAGTACAGTACAGGACAATACCTCAGCAGTAACGGCATGCTGTAGCGAGGCAGACCAGCCCTTTCTCGCCCTGTCTCCTACCACCCGGCCGTCTTCCCGCTGGGGAATCTGACATGAGGAGATGACGGTATACCAATACGAAGTAGGTGGTAGTTATTCTCGAGCTGCTCTCGGCATCTATACTCGAAAAGGACCCCTACTCAAAGTGGGCAGTTTGTTCGATGAACCTACACATTGGGGTCAGAGTCCATTGCTGTATCAGTTGGATTGACTGGATGGTTTATGCTATGTGCTGTGGTGCGCATTATCTGACAGGCTCTAACTCCCACTTGAACCTGTCATGCTGCAGATGGGGACTGCATGACAACCGGGGAAGTGCCGTGACGTGGTGAAAGATCGGGTCGACTACCTCAGACCTGACGGAGACTAAAGCGTGCTACACACACGATGCACCATCGCAAGACAATCATAATCATTACACTATCCACAAAGCCCATCTGATCAACATGGTCAAGACTAATCAAACAGAAACAGATCCAGATCCCAACGCCCACGCCGTACCCAGCATGCCGGATGCATCTGCCTTTGCAAACTCCAAGCGCCAATTCCAGCCATATGGACACCAGTTCAGGAGAAAAATCAAAGGACACAGGAAGTCCCAAGTCGGAGGAACACGCTACACAATCTGATGCGAGAAAAAAATAGCTCAGCAACTACCCTTCTTCGTAGTTTTCAACAATCCCAGAATTGAACATGTGAACATGCTACCAGGTATTCAACATATGTAAATCATCATGAGACCCGTATCGCACGACTCAATGCAACCCTCAAACATTCAAGAATGGCTCTTGGGCTGAGACAGGAGGTGCAGACGGCTCATGGTCAGCACGCCCCGGCCGCGAGCACGAGCACTGCCCGGGGTGGTGGTGGTGGTGCTGGCGCGTCCCGCCGAGGGTCGGGTTGTAGAGCGGAGCGGAGTGTGGGAGCGCGCTTTGGTGGGCGTGGGGGTACCTGCAACACTCGAGGCCGTATCCTTGGTAACACTGGGAGTACCCGTGACCTTGGCAAACAGAGTGGAGGCACGACCGGTCTTCTTGAACGGCGAGGGCGAGGGCGCGCTCATCTTGAGGCGCTTGGCGCTGCGCGCTCCCGCACTATCGGCTGGAGGCACGTTTTCGGCATCAACATCCTCCGCCTCGACGGCGGTGCGGTTACGCTTCTTGTGACCAATACCATGGGGAACCCCGGCAATGTCGGGCAAGGAACTAGCGTCGTGCTTCTCCTCCTCAACGGTAGGACGGTTGCGTTTCTTGTGACCAATACCGTGGGGCACACCGGCAATCTCGGGCAGAGGAGTGGCGTCGGAAGGACGCACCTGGCGGATAGTAGGTGTGGTCGCCTCGCTGTTCTTGGTGGTGCTGCCGATCTTGCTGGGGCTGTGGGAGTGCTCCGGGGTCAAGGTAGGTAGAGTCGGGTAAACAATATCAGAAACCACCCGAGAGGCACTTGCAGTGGGAAGTTTCGAAGGGGAAGGCGAGAACACGGTTTCCTCCGGAGCATCCTTCACGCAGGGAGTGAACTCGACGCGCTTCTTGGGAGAGGGAGTGTGCGACGGTTCCTCGGTGGCGTCCCGAGACGAGCCGAACAGCATGTTCGAGCCGAAGTCGGGAGCCGCCACATGGGTGCCTGCCGCGATCTTGAGGGGGTCTTTGGAGAACAGCTGGTGGGGTTGACGGAGGATCGACCGGGGTTGGCTGAAATTGGGAATGTTGCTCTTCAGCCGGGGGTTGAAGTCGGTCTGAGGCGTGCGCGGAATCTCTGGCTGCGTGGGGGCTGGGGAGCGGACCAACGAGGGAATCATCGAAGTGCGAGCAGGTCTCACGGTCGACGCACGCGCCGCCGAGGCTCGGGTCGGAGTCATCAAAGACTTGCGGAAAGAGTGCCTGGGACGCGTGAAACCGGGCTTAGGGCTGTTCAGAGTAGGCAGACGACTGGTCGAGGCGTCATCAGTCTGATTGTGCTTGACGCGTTTAGCTGAAGCAGCAACCGGAGCAGGAGAGGGCCGTGCAACGGAGACCTTGGAAGGCGAAGGCGACTTGCTGTCGGTCTCGTCCAGTCGTGCCTTGGAGTTGGATCTCTTAAGAGCTTTCTTCTCGATGACCGGCTGGAAGCGACCCGGAGCGGCACGGAAGGCCGAAGGATGGTTGGCGATGGAGTCCATCTTCTTGAATTCGGCCATGTGAGCCTCGGTGAAACGGTCGGTCTTTCCCTTGGGCTGCACGATCTTTCTCTCGGTGAGCTCGGGTTTGTCCTGTGCGCCGTTGGCCCGATCCTTGACCATCTGCGCCTTGATCTTCGCAGCGTCCAGGCGCACGCTCTCCATGAGCTTCTTGGCCTCGTCGCTCAGCTGGGCCTCTTGGCTGGCGAACTTGAACTCAAACGCAGGGGTACCATAGTATGCGGACGCGGGGGAATCTCTAGCCTTGGTCGGAGTGCTCTCAGTCGCGGTGTCCTTGACGACGTTGCCCTCGGCGTCCTTCTTGATGGGATTGAACCCCAAAACCAAGCCGGAGTCGGGCTGCTTAGTGGTGCTCTGGTGGACCTTGCTGGGGTGCATATCCTGGTGGGAGGGACGCGCCATGACGGTGGAGGGGGTCTTTGCACCGGGACCCTTCGTCGCCGCGGGTGTAGCCCTAAGCGGGGTAGCAACGCTCGGGATTCTGGAAGGGGTAGTGCCCTTGACTGGCGAAGTCAACTGGGTAATTCTCTTGGGGGTCGCCTCGACTCGCGCGGACGCGGCATTGGGGGTTTTCTTGGGCGTAGCATCGACGCGATCGGACGCGTCGCCGGCGCCCTTCTTGGGGGTCGCTCCGCTCCTGGAGAACGCGGCGCTCTTCATCTTCTTGAATGTCGACTCGGCCTTGTCGAACGCGGCAGTGATGGATCGCTTTTTCGTCCGCTCCGCCTCCGCGGCTGCGGCACGCGTAGATTCGGTTATGGTTTCCTTGGATGCGGTTTCGGGATCCTCGGCTGTAGCAGGAGCCGGCTGAGGAGGCTCAGGTTTTTCGCTGGCGGGAGCAGACTTCTTGTCCGCTACGACAGGGGCGTTGTCGGCTTCGCGTTCAGGTTCGGGATTGGGTGCAGAGCTGTTGACAACGGCGGTCTCCTCACGTTCGATAACTAGGGGTAGATCGGTGGGTTCGTGGGTGGATTGGGATTTCTTCTTGCTCCTCGTGGATCGTTTGTTTGGTTTTGTAGGAAGTTGGTCGTCATGCCGATTGTTGGTGTTGACGTGATCTTTGTTGACGTGACTGTGCTCAGCGGGGCCAGGTGGTGGCTGAGGCTCCTAAGCGGGTCATCCAGTGTCAGTGACCTGAGATGTACAGGGTAGCATTCCACATGCTCTCCCCTCTCTCGGATCAGAACCCTTCATATCGCTGGAGGGTGGGATGCTCGGATGGGCGAATGGCTTACCTCGGACAAGGACACATCGCGATTGCGCAGACGGGCGGACCGCCGGACCGCCATAGTTGCTATATACAATGAATTGGTGATAATATGTGATAAAATATGAGGATGAATGGGGTGCAATCGAGGATACAACAGTGGCAATGCACGAGAATGACGACAAGAGGAGAATTGAAGGCATGGGGTAAAAGGGCGAATAAACAAACCCGCGGCCAGGCGGTGAGCTGACGTCAAAGCTTAGATAAGTGATCACGTGCACGCATGCATCCATCCTCTACACAATTTCATTCTACCACTTGATCTGAATCACTAACAACAGATGTTGGTACAAAATAACTACAAGCCAAAAGGATATGTCTCCTCCATGCCCATCACCGTTTTCGGCTGCACCGTCTCCAGCGGCTTCACCGCCTCTGTCTCATCGAACCAGATATACGCGTCGAACTGCTGCTGCAGGTCCGCCTGCGAGTAATGCGACATGCGCTCCGTGTCCGGCCGATAGATGACGCCGATGAACCGCTCGAGCCGGTGGCTCTCAGCGGCCATGGCCTCCTTGAGGCGGGGACTGATGCGGCCCTCGCGCAGATCCCACACGAAGCGCGGGATGCCCGTGTGATGGGCCACGGACTCCCAGCTATCGGGCCTCGAGGGCCGGACGGCCATGATCTCCATGTCCTCGTCCCACTCGTGGGCGGCGGCGACGGTGCCCGTGTGCGTGCCGCAGCCGAGGATGGCGACGTGCTCGCGGCCGAAGCGCTCGCGACACAGCTGGCCGATGTTGACCTCCTTGCGGCGCGTGCCCATGCTCGTGAACCGCGCATCCCCGCAGTGGGAGTTGTGCGCCCAGACCACGGCCTTGCCGGCCGCCGCGGGTCGGCTCTTCAGGATGCGGCGCAGCGTGTCCACCATGTGCGTGTCGCGCAGCGTCCACGACGAGGCCGAGCTGTAGTACATGGCCTTGTAGTAGCGCTCGGCGTCGCGCACCAGGTACGCGTTCTGCTGGCCGCTGTGGTACTCCTCGCCGTCGTGCACATCCTCGGAATACTCCAGCCGCCGCGCCAGCAGGTCGCGCAGCATCTGCACCACCCCTTGCTCGCAGTCCGCCATGCCGCGCAGCGAGGCCAGCCCGTACGCGGTGGGGTCCTCCACCCACGGTTGCAGGCAGCCGTAGCGGCGGCGCGCGTCCTTCCCCGCGGCCGGGTCGATGCGGTCCAGGTAGTCGATGACCGCCTGGATCGACGCGCCCATGCTGTACAGGTCGAGGCCGTAGAATCCGGCCTTCTGCGCGGGGTCGGTCAGCGTCGCGTTGCGGTTGCGCATCCATTCGACCAGGTCCTGGGTCTCGCGGTTGCGCCACATCCAGGTGGGGAACCGCTTGAAGGGCTCATGCGCATCGTCGTCATCATTGCTGCCCTGTCGGATCCGGGCCTGGGGACCCGGGCGCTGGCGCACGTACCGGTCGACGGATTCCGCGTCGGGCCAGTCGGCCTCGACGGCGACGATGTTGAAGCCGTGGTGTTCGATCAGCCGCTTGGTGATCTCCGCGCGGGCGGCGTAGAACTCCGAGGTGCCATGCGTGCCGTCGCCGAGGAGGACGACGCGGTATTCCCCGAAGGTATCGAAGTGAGACCCAAAACTGGGGTCGTGGATGGCGGGCAGAGGTTGTGCTGCTGCGGTGAAGAGGTCTTGGAATTGCGACATCTTTGGGGTCGGTTTGAACAGTCGGGCTAGACGCCAGAGCTTCGCTGTCATAAGTGAGTGATTCAGCCCATTTTTGGGAATGTGTTTGTTATGACAGATAGTAAGCCCGGAGTACGCGTGGAGCTGATATACTGGAACGCAGTCGGATTAGGGTTCGGCAGCGGCGAAATGAGATCACCACCGGGTCATCGTGACTTGATCTTTGCCACATTCGAGCAATGAACGAGGAGGGTCATCGACGAGTAATATGCTCATACTGAGTACAGTATTAGACGAGCTATAGCTTACAGTAACACTTCTTTTCGATATCGATCCTCCAACCCGCCGATCCCTTCCCAATCCAAAATCTTCACCATCTATACCCCAGACCCCAGACCCCACACTCCACCACTACACACAGTATATCAGAGCCCCCAACCTCCAAAGAAAGAAAAAATGCCCACCCACCCCCAAAAACTAACCGCCTTCATCCGCGCCCAAGAATCCCTCTACGGCCCAATAACCACCATCCCAGACCCCTCGCAATGGAAACCCCCCGCCCAATCCGGCGGCCACCGAGGCCGCTACCTCTGGACCGACGCCTTCGGCGTCCTCAACTTCCTAACCCTACATCGAGAAACCACCAACCCCCAAAACAACCTGCAAGCACAAGCAAAAGACCACTACCTCACCCTGGCCACAAACCTCATCACCACCGTCCACCGCACCCTGGGCACCACCCGGTCCTCGCCCCCGGAACCGCTCCCGCGGGCCACGCCCTCCACCCCCCTCGCCGGCGGGCTCCGCATCGGCAAACCCCACGCCCACGGCCCCGACGGCGACGGCCAATACCACCATTACCTGACGCTGTGGATGTTCGCGCTGAACCGGACGGCGGTGGCCACACGCGACAGGACCTGGAACGATCAGGCGGTGGCGCTGGCGACGGCGATCCATCCACACTTCGTGCGGGGCGGGAGCAGCCGCGGGAGCAGCAGCGGACGTGACCCGCCGCACCACCACCACCAGCAATCCCTCAAAATGGTGTGGAAGATGGACGTCAACCTGGAGGAGGTGTTGGTCGCGTCGGAGGGGAATCTCGATCCCGTGGATGGGCTGGTGGTGTTTCGGTTGCTGCGGGAGACGGATCGGTGGTTTCGAGGAGAGGGCCCCCAGCCCGAAGATGAAGGGGTGCTGGGGGATGAGATTGAGGATTATCGGAGGATCGTCAAGCGGAAGGGGGAGGGGTTCGTCTCACTGGATCCCTTGGATTTGGGGATGGCGATGTGGACGGCGCATTGGGTGGCCGACACTAAAGGGGAGGAGTGGGCGGGGAGGATGGCGGAGGATTGTTGTGGGAGGGTTTGTATGACTTCCTTTCCTTTGAGATTTGGGTTGCGGTTAATGGATGGATGAATGAGTGGGGTGTGGTGCTGATGCTGCAGAAATCAACAGTTGACTTGTTCGAGAGACGACACTACCTTGACCGGGACCTCCGCGCGCGGTTGGCCTTCCGCGAGTTCGGGACGTGCTTGGGCCTCCAATGCATGGCGGCGCAGGCGTCGGATAAAGACCGCGCGGTCGAGCTGAAGGCCTACGCGGACCGCATTGTGGAGTGCTGGGATCCGCACATCTGGATGGAGACGGGGCGCAATGCGACGCCGGAGGAGTTGCGGCCCATCACGCGAGTCATGTATGCCGCGGCTTTGATCCCCGGAGGTGAGTGGTCTGAGTCCTTTGCGAAACATTACCTAGTATTGACATTCGACAGCGTTCTGTCGGGGCTATTTCGGGCCTGAACCTGTTGCTTAACTGGTCAAACAACCAGATAATTCGCAAAATATAATTGCCTGATGCATTGAGGTAAGCGTACTCTACAGAGTCAGTCAACCAGTAGTCAAAAAAAAATGCAAACATGTACAGTATGTATATCAGAGCCCGAGGAAACTCCCCTCCCTCGAACATCCATCACTCTATCAACGCCACAAACATAAAATCACAAAACCCAACCCTCTAAACCCCAGGTAGCCCCACAATCTCCCTCCACGGGATATTCGTCCGAGGGAGAATGTAAATCGTATAAACAGTGCCTAGTGCAATCAGAAGACCCGTTACCTGCAGAGGAAACATTAGCCCAGAAATCCCACAACTCAGAGTGACCGAAAAGGGAAAAGGGAACGTACCTTCTCAAACCAAGTGTGGAACCAAATCGCCGTCATCAACAACATCCACATCCCCAGGCCCACGACCGTCCACGCCAACCGGGCCGACCACACTACGAACACATCCTGCTCGTCAGCATCCCCCTCCTGATCAAGCGCATCCGTCTTCTCCCCCTCTTTCTTCTCCTTCGAATCCGCCTCCTCGCGGGACAGCCTGGCGCCCCAAGCCTCGAACCCAATCAACGAAGTCATCAACACCAACATGAACACATGTCCACTGACATCGTGCCCGCCGCGCCACGCCCCGCCAGCCCCCTTACACGCCACGGCCGTCGCCAGCGTCCCGAAGTCGGTGGTGGTGTAAGGGTTCTCCGCCTCGGGGATTGCCCGCTCGCACTTGCCGCCCGTCAGCACGAAGCTGCGGTCGATCAGCGCGGGCCCGAAGAACCATTGCGTCGTCAGGTACCACACCGTCGTGGCGAGCGCGTACCGGATGACAGCCTGCGTCGTGCGGCGGGACCGGTGCGCAGCAGCAGCAGCAGCAGCAGCGGTGGCAGTGTTGCCGCCCGCGCCGCCGCGACCGCCGCTCCCGGTGTAGGCGGACTGGGTGAGGAGGAGCAGGACGAAGGCGAGAGTTGTCCAGAGCCAGCCGATCTTCACGAAGTAGAGGTTGAAGACGTTGTCCTTGCGTGCGAAATAGTTGACGGGCTTGACGGCGGCGGGAAAGGAGAGGTGCAGGTCCGAGGCGATGGTTGGGGCGAAGGGGGATGGGTGGTTCTGGAGTGGGCTGCTGCTGGCGCTCGGATCACGGCTGCCGTAGGCGGTTGGCGAGAGGACGGAGAAAAGAGACCCCACGATGAGGGTGAGAGGATAGATGAGGAGAGCGGTGATCGGGGGTTGGAGCGATCGTGATGTGGTCGGGCTTGTTGCTGTTACTCCGGCGGGAGAAGGGGGATTGTCCGCGGATGGCATCGTGGTTTTTTTTCCCTTCTGTTGTCCGGGTGATTGCACTCGTCTTGTGGTGTGTTGCTTCGAAAATGTATAGAGGATGAAATAACTGTTCTATCTGAGTAGAATTGGGGAGTGCATGAAATTGAGGGACTTGGGGGACAATTGAATGGAACCAGGTCGATGATACAAAAGGATGATGATGATACAAAGGAAGAGGAAATGCAAATGGCGGAAGTCGGATGACGTCGCTGCCTGCTTGCCTGCCTTTCCGCCCGCCCTAACCAGATTCTTCCAACGACAACCACAACCACCGCCACAGCCACAACAAGCCTGCGACTATTACGCTATCATTGCATTACAATATACACTTGATCTACCGCTCGAATGCATGGTTCACATTGACAGCATCATAGTCATTAAATTCGTGGTCTCTACGACTTGTGAAAAATGTGTACATCATCTCCATCTGCAGCCTCAGGCCCAGGCTCAAAGCCCTTCATGACACCTTCCACCGCTCATTGCACCTTCGGGAGCGCCGCGTGAAGGGGCAGCTGACGCGAAGAGCTACCAACATGGACCTTCTTCGGGTAAGAAGTAATGACCCAATCCTGAGCCGCAACGTCCCAGTTGGACAGATCGCGACGAGTCAGGGTAGTCGTCCACACCGTCTCCTCGGAGGGCTTGAGGGTAAGGCGGTCGAATTTGCGCAACACAACCCTGGGCTCATTGGGCCCACCAAGGGAAACATACTGGCAAACGGTTAGCATGCGGGATTAATACTGCACGGGAGATTTATTACCAGTTGAGGTACAGCATCACCAGCAACACGACCAGTGTTCTTGACTGTCACCGAAACGCGGATCAACTCATCGTAGAGGCGGGGGTTACCACCGAAGCCACCACCCGCAGGCAGAACGGGCTGGGGAGAGCCATCGGTAGCACCCTCGGGGATGTGCTCCGCGGTGTCGACACCATAGTACGGGTCGCCAGATGAGGCCTTGAGGTCGGTGGAGTTCAGCCAGGGGTAGATGAACTTGCTGATTCTGGTCAATCCCTCAGGGTACACATAGTCCGAGGCATTGCCGACTTGTCCGAATGTGGGAGCAGCGCCAGTCTCAGTGGCTACTTGAGCGTTGGATGAAGCGTTGAGAACCTGGATGTGAAGGCCAGAGTAGTTGAAAGTGGTGTAGCTCAGACCATGTCCGAACTCGTAGATCGGGGTCTCATTGCGCTTGTCGAATCCGCGGTAGTCAATGAAAACACCTTCCGAGAAGTCGTCTTGGGGAGCCCCGTTGCCGTTGTTGAGTTCGCGGACAAGGTAATCCCCGTACGCCTCCCTCGTCTTGCCCCAGGTGAATGGCGATTTGGCGCCCGGGTTGACGCGGCCGTAGAGCACATCAGCCAGGGAGTTGCCAGACTCCTGGCCAGGCAAACCGGCCCAGAGGATGGCAGTGACATTGGGGTGGTCATACCACTCGTCGACCAAAACCGGTCCAACGGAGTGGATGACAACGATTGTGTTGTTGCAGTTGTTCGCAGCAGCCTTGATGAGGTTGTCGCCATTCTTCCAGAGGGTGAGGTTGTTGCGGTCGCCCTCATTTCCGTCCACAGAGATATAGCCCTCTCCCGAGTCCGAGTTGACGAACACAAGAGAGACACTACGGAGATAGATGTTAGTTCACTGAAGCATCAGATTTGAAACAGAAAAAGAAACAACGATATGGACGACAGGACTTACCTGGCTTGTTTAGCGAGGGTCTCCACCTGGCTCAGCGCCCAGTTGTCAGTGATGGCATAGACGCTGCCCTTGTGCTTGAGCACCTCAGCTTGAATAGCCTGCTCAGGGGTCACGAGGTATGGGAATTCGGCAGTGCCACTACCCCAAGCCATGGCAAGAGTACCGTTGTCACAGCCGCGGTCAGAGCAGCCATTGGCACCGTACGAGTTGGATCCGGCGTCTTCACCCAGGATCGCAACTTTGCGCTCCTTTCCGGTCAGAGGCAGGGCATTGTTGTTCTTCAGTAGAACAGTGCTGTCGGCTCCCAACTTGCGAATAACCTCGCTGTGGTTGCGCTGCACATTGACAAAGTGATTGACCTTCTCATAGGGACCTTCCTGAGGGTAAAAATACTTGAAGCCGTATTCATCGCGAGTCCAAGAGCTGAAGTTAGGCGGCTGGTACAGGCGGTCGCGGCCAACCTTGTAGTAGGCAGCCATGATACGAACAGCCATGTCGTCAACGCGCCACTGCGGGACGGTGCCGTTGAGAACAGCAATGGTCAGGTTGGTACCCCAGAAACTAGTGGCAGAATCGAAGGTGATATCACCAGGCATTGACATATCCAGGCCGGCCAAAGCAGAACCAACACCACTGTGGTGAGCACCCCAGTCAGACATCACGAAGCCCTGGAAGCCGAGCTCGGCCTTCAGAAGCTTGTTCAGCGTGTAACTGTTCTGGCAGCCGTAGCTGTTGTTGATCTGGTTGTAGGAACACATGATGGCGCCAACGCCTGCGCGAACGGCATCCGCGAAGGGCCAGAGGTACATTTCATGAATGGTCTTGTCATCAACATTCGAGCTGACCGTGTCGGAGATATTGAATCCGTAGCCCGCAGACTCTGAGACCTGGCGGAAATGCTCTTGCTCATTGAGAATGTAATGCTTGGCTGTTGCCACGACACCAGCATCTTGAATACCCTTGATCGTCTCCGCAAAGAGCACGCCAGTAAGAGCCGGGTCTGGAGAGAAACCTTCCCAGTTACGACCTCCATCAGGACTCCTGCCGAGGGGACCCGCGGCCGGGCCCAATTGAACATCGATTCCTTTGTCACTAAATTCTTGACCCATAGCCTGGCCACGGAGATAAGCCAGGTTCTTGTCCCATGTCGCAGCAACGTTGACACCAGCAGGGAAAGCCGAATTGTAGTCACCTGTAGGACACATTGTTAGCAAGAGTGTCAGCGGCCGGGCTCGAGTTAGATCAAGTCTTACTGTCACGAATTCCCAATGGACTGTCCTGGAGACACATGCCACCGATGTTCAGTCTAGACAGCAGGCGCCAGTTAGCCGACTAGAAACAAGTTCATTTTTGAAGGGTTCTACCTTGGAACACCACCAGTCTGACCGACACACTTCTCCAGCTCCCATCTAAAAGCTCGTTAGCAGGCGACTCATCTCGCGACAATTGTGGTGTCATTACCCAGTTCCGGTGGTAAGGTTGACCTTCTCATCCAGAGTCATCTGGGAGACAATGGCCACTGCACGCTGGTAGGCTTCCGCCCACTCTCCCTGGCCATTGGCCCAAGGGGAGGGATAGAATGGAGGAGAGAATGCCAATTCATCCTGTAGAGCACGACTCGTCAGCCTCAGGTTAGATCTCTAGAGGCATCGAGGACGCAGAAAAAGCAACATACAGCGCTGACGACAGAGGCAGCCGTCAAGGCAGCCGCCTCAAGCCAACTGAGCTTCATGATGGCGTAGAGGTAGCTGAAGAAAGAGGAAACAACGAGCTAGCCAGCCACACAGCTTGCACTCTCGAGAATTTGAGAAAGATGTCGAAGTAGTACAAAGGTGGAAGGACAAACAAGGCCGATCAGGGGGGGAAAGGGAGGAGATATAAATAACCCCAGCAACGAAGAGAGGGGGGCGCCACAGCTATGAGAGAGACCAGCGACGGTGAATAAAATCAATCAGAACCTCTTGGCCTATTTTTTTGCGGAGCTACCCACTCAGGAGTGAATTGATGTCTCGCAAACAAGAAGTCAAAGTAAGCAAGCACCTGGTCGGCCATGGACTGGGCGAGCGACGAGTGGTTCCATTCGCTTAGCTCTGAGCATGGGGATCGACAGGGAGGAAGCCAAATCGAGGAAGAGACAGGCGGCGAGGGAGAGAGCATGGAACGGTCGGAACTCAGGCAAGTCGAGCGATTGTATTTGCCGTGATTCACTAAGCTGGGGAGGAAGCTGCTGCTGCTGTTGCTGCTGCTGCTGCTGCTCCTGCTCCTGCTCCTGCGTTCATGCACTCGGCTCGGCAGCATGACCTGCACACCGTATAACACCCCGACTCAACGAGGAATTTCTCATTCTGGCGATGGTTCGCAGCCGAAGCGCAGAAAAGTCAAGCGGAATGACCGAACCCCACACCGACAGAGTCCAGCCATCTGGGGATGACGGAATGAGGTGGATGGAAGTACTGCAGTTACAGTCCAAGGGACTACACTATACTAAACAGAAAGTTTACTACTGACTGGCTGGTAAGTTACCGCTGGTACCGCTGTGGGGCATCCACTCGGCCCTGGTAACCTTGGGGGGTAATTCCGTTACGCTATACGGGCTGTTTACACTCCGATCCCTTTCCCCAACTCATCCTCCCTGACATGAACCTCAAACTGCCCTATGTGCGATGATATCTTTCCGGCAGGCCAGCAGAATGCAGTCAGTCGGGAGGTGCCTGACATTCTTGATTGAAACCAAAATATAAATAAAAACTTATCACTCGAGCCAATTCTGGCGCATTCCGATCAGCTTCGGGACACAATCGGCTGCGGTACGGGATACAGCTCAATTACGGGGGTTACAACTCTCGGTCAAATAGCGGACTTGGACGACGCCCAAGAAGCTTGGTAGCAGAATGAGATGGAAGGTAGTATTGCTTTCAATTGACAATTGACAACAAGTCAACAGCTGTTCCCCGCATCGTCATGGTCCAGCAAGCAATGGCTGACTATAGTTGAAGATAGTATAAGTTAGTCGACTAGTGGAATGTTACGGTACCGTCTCCCCAGCCATTCCCCGCATTTCCACTTCTGCATCCCGCTTGTTGGTCAGCCGCCCGAGGAAAAGAAGAGGGGAAAGAAACCTGGAAAAAGAATCATCTGGGAATAGATTAATGAATCCCTGATGCGGTAATGCGGTAATGCGGTAATGCGGTAACTAACAAGTCGACTCCCATTACATCGTGGTCCGTCCTTGGACCTGCCAACAGAGCAACACAAACAGAACACTGCCGAGGGGTCAACAACAACACACTGACCGTGCAAAAAAAAATGTCACGCTTGTTTATCCCGCCATGGCCTGACGGCGCCTTACATCCTTCGCCCGCAAGGGTCAGCCCATAGAGCCACCACTCCTTCCGTCGCAACTTGAAGTCAAGACATTCATTCCATCCCTCTCTCTCCCAGTCAAGGCCAAGTCGGACTGCTACTCACCTGCTCGGGTCCCCGTTGCGAGGCAAAGAGCGGCAAGAACTCCGACGGGATTGTGTATGGCCTCCACGATTAAGTCGTGGTCTCCCTCGGGATATTCTCTTCATCCCCCCGGAAAGTGGAACCTCCTGTCCCTCGCTGTGCCTTGACTGGTCTTCTGCCTTGGATCGTCCCCCATTCTTCCCCAATCAAGGCTCTCGGCAGTCGGCATTGAGACTGCATGGATTTCTCATCCATGAGTCAGTAACTAACTATACGTACGGTACGGGCTGACGACATTTCCCCGTGGTTTAGCCAGATCCAGGGTTAGCTTGGGAATTCTCTCGAACTCGGCCTGGTGCACTCGTGAGAGGATGTAGAGTATCTGGGCTGAGGTTATTCCCGGTGCGCATTGACTCCGAGCAGGCCCAGCCAACATCAGGTTTGCAATGAGATGTGCTATTGCCTTCCCAATCGATTAGAGGGCAGCGATGCAGGCAATGCGATCATATTAGCCTATTCAAAGGGATAAAGACCCGACATTTTACCCAGACAGTCTGAGAGGTAGACCTTCTCTCGCAGTTCGTCGAAATTTCCCTGTCGGATACCCTGCAGTTTTGAGCTCGGTCCGCGCAGGGAATTTGGGGCGGGCTGGGCTGGGCTGGGGTTGCGGGGAAAGCCTCCGTGGGGGTTTGTTTTTTTTTTTTTCTTCCATCATCGTCATCCCGAAGACCACGATTCCGGGACCAAACAGTCCCACACTAAGCGACTAACCAACAACCCGAGGGCTAGACACAATTGTCTAGCACTTTCTAGTCACACAAAAGCCGTACATGCACTTGGAAAGTGGAGAGTATTTCTCCGTTTCTCCACATAGCCTCTCTTCGTATTCTGGCAGGAAAGCGATCTAATGTGGCACTACCTGAGTACTCCGTATGTACTCCGTACTCTGCCCCCCTCGTGGACTGTCCAGGGTTCTCCGCTATCGCCTGATACCCCGGAACGCGAATTCCCCCGCGGGCAGGACACCACCCCGGCCGATAGCGGACCCGGCACCGGAGGGTTCATGCTTGCGATGAAGAGACCATTGCTGCAGCGCAAGTGGTTAGGAACAAATTATTTCTGTGCTTAGTCGAGTCATTGAACTGTTCATATGGTCATGGTTTCTATGGTAGCTTTGAATGGCATAGAGGTTAGCTACTGCCATTGTCGGTTGTCCAGAGACTATAGACCTCCGCGGTATACTCCCGGGGCCATTTTGATAGCAATATCGAGTATAGTAAATTGGCCCATCGTAAGCGACAACACGCACATCTCTTCTTTTTCGCGTAGGCACTCTCGCAACCTTGTAAGACTCGGCCACCATCATACCTAGAACCCAATCCTATCTCCCACCCTCAAGATCTGCATCTAAGATCAGAAGTAGCCAAACCCATGGAAGAGGCAAAGAAGCAACAAAACACTTTGCATCTAACCACAAACACACAACATGACCAATAACCCAATCCAGCACCGTTCAAATCCACCTCATACTGTACCGAAACCCCTGCACTCGCAGTCATATCCCGAGCCTTCTTATCATGAGCCTAGGCCAAAGACCGTCCCGTAGAACACACCGATGTGAAGTATCCAAGCACAAACAACACCCAGGTATAGTCCACTGCAACCCGTGCCTTTCCCCGAGAATCAGCCCCAGCCAACCAACCGACTCCCCGAGCCCTAGCATCGGCATCCCTCCCCTCCCCTTCTTCGGGGATCTGCAGCCCTCAGGGCTCAGGTGACTTGCATCTCGGGCTCATTCGCCGAGTTCTTCCTCCAGCCTGGTGCAATGCAGTGCAGCGCAGCCTTGCCGTCCCATGCACCATGATCTTCCCCCGATGTCTTTTCCTCCCGACTCGTCGGAGTCCCGAGAAAAAAGGCGTCGTGGCGCTAGAAGATGGCATCTCGGTCACCGAGGAGTACAGCAGACAAGAGACCTAGACAGTACCTGATGGAATGTGCCCCTTTCCCCCCCCCCTTCTGACCTTGTTCTATTCCTAGCGCAGTCCAACAACCTCGTTTTCCAGGCGCGGGAGCTTTCTAGTTGCGGTTCAGATGCTATTTATCTAGCCCTGTCGCTCGATTTGCAGGTTGTATCTTAAACATTTTATTGAGATAAGGTTGGCCGCGGCTGCTGCGCTACACAGTCCACCTTAAATTGCATCCCAGGCTTGCAAAGGCGGAAGGTTTGTATGAGAAAGCATACCGGCAAGGTATCATTTGTCTTGATACATACCCTGTGTGCATATTTTAGTGGGTCAGCGTAATGGAATGTGTCCCTTCCCCCAAGATTCATTCTCCTCTAGGATTTGATTTTTGAGCAGGATGTCTCTAGTACTCCGATTCTTGATGGCATGCTCTGCCGGTTCTTAATTTCCTGAATCCGAATATCCTCCACCAGGTGAACCTTGCGGTACTATAGGTCACATGACATTAGAGCATGTCACTCAGCCACACTGCTTGAGCGACAGCCCTTCTGGCCGCTGTACTACTTAGGTATGCACTCAAGAGAGCGGAGTGAGCTTTCAGGATGTTTGCTCTGTGAATGAAAACGACACACTAAAGCAACCGTCTTTTACTGGGGATTTGAGCTTCAAACCAGCACAAGATGAACAGAGAAAAGAAGCCGAATATACACCGCCGATTTGTCCCCCACAAAAAAGGAAGCCAATACCGGCGCCCTCAAAAGACCTGGAAGCATGTAGTGAGAGCGAGCAACACCATGATGAGCCCTATGTACTCGAGCCCAGAAGCTCGCTACTTCTTTCTTCCAGCAGCTCCATCCTGGACCGCTTCATTGCCTTATGGACCTTACTGGCCATGGTAGTAGACATCCACCTGGGAAATCTCGTCCCCAATACTATTCGAGACCTGGAGACGGGCAATCGTCGGGGTTGCTGTGCCGATGGGTAATAGAAGCCCCAGCAGGCTTGCAGAAACCATGGTGCATTCGTGGGGTGTCTAGGGATAATTTCATAATCTAATACTGACAACAAGCACGTCAACGCAGCACTCGGACCCCTGGTCATGATGTACCGCATCCTCTGACTTGAACAATAATGGCGAATACTGCGCCATCCTGGTGGCGATCAACTCTATACTGCAGATGGTCCTTTTCGCCCCGGTTGCGATTCTCTTAATTCGCATCATTGGCGGATCACATCGGCACGAATTGACGATTGACTATTCCCTGGCCGCGAAAAGCATCGGGGTATTCTTGGGGATCCCGTTGGGAGCAGCAATTGTCAGCCGCATTACCTGCGCTTTTGGAGTAATAAATGGTACGATGAGCAGTTCCTGAAGTGGATCAGCCCGTTGGCCTTGATCGGGCTGCTCTTTACGACTCTGCTGCTGTTTGCTGCTCAGGGAAAGCAGGCGGTGCGCCAGATCGTTTCTGTAGCCAGAGTGGTGGCGCCCCTTGCAGTTTACTTCTCGGTGAGATTTGCGGTCACGCTCGCCGTGACACGACGATGTGGCTCTACATACCGGCCGTCGTGCACACAAAGCTTCACTGCGGCAAACAATAACTTCGAGCTGACGATCGCGGTGCCAATTGCCACATTTGGGGTGGAGAATAATCAGGCGCTGGCTGCTACCATTAGGCCGCTGATTCAGGTACCGGGGTTGTTGGGATTGGTGTATGCAATTCGGTGATATGCCAGGAAGCGGAGGTGGGAGGCGCAAATCCTAGACTCGTTTCTGTTCCTCATTCTGATATAATAGACCATAGAGCCATCCGTGCCAGCTAGGGAGCCAACCCCTGAGGTTGGCTGTAGATGTTAGAGAGGCAACTTAGTTGTTGCTAATCTCGTCAAGAACCTGGAACAGAATCCGGTTCTGCACTCTGCACCCCTCCTCCGTGGTGAGGCCCTTGGAGAAGCCCTCCCAGAGCTTGCGTCTGATCTCGTCTAGCTCGACACCCCGCGTGTTGTACTGTGTTATGAGTTCGTCGGCGATGGCGCAGAGAGTGGTATTAAGGACATCTCCACTATTACTATCTGGCCATGACGTTCCGCTTTCGTCGGGTGAGCAGCCACAAACTGACTGGCCGTGGGATTTCTCTCGATTATTCTTCATCGGTTGACCGGGGAGGTCGACGGTAGACTCGCTCACCTGATCGACCGGCTTCGAGTCTGGGGGTGGCGATACTCCAGCAGTATCAGGAGTGGTCTCAGAACGACAAGTCTGCTGGGCACGGCCACGACACGATCGAGCCTTCACGCCAGACTGCGAAAGACTTGGAATGGCAATCTTCTGCGTTGGGCTTGGGTCATCCACTGTCTTTTTTAGATACTCCTCGATCGCATTGGATGATATGCCCATATCCGACAGTAAACTTCTTAGTCTCCGATTCTCTGCGTCGAGACCTTGGACCGTCAGTCGGTGTTCGACATCCTTCTGACGGACTTGCTCCTGTAGGGAGATTAGTTTCTGTTCTAACTCGCGAGTATGCGCCTGCTTTCTGGCACGGCTCCTTCGTTGGTTCTCTCTGATACGTGCAAGTCTGTCTGCAACCTGCGTGTGATGTTTGGTCAGAACTGTAAATAGCTTGACAGAGCGGGCACGGAGTGCTAGAAACCTTTGGAGGCGATGGCGAGTCCATTCTGCAGTGAGTCGGGGTTTGATGTCTGAGCAACAGAGGATTATTAGGAGCCAAGCAGCATAATTCGACAACCCGTGCGAGGAGCTAGGGAGTAGGTTCATATGCAATCGTGATGCAAGATTGTCCCTCACTGCGTTACTGGCAGAAACTGGATGCCGTAGTCGCCCCGTGCCCGCGGCCTCGGGGTCCATTGCCCAATTAGGACGTCTAGGGCGAAGGAACCGGGAGGTCTGGAACTCGTCAGTCTGAAAGATTGAAACGAGATTAGGGATTGACACAAAGCCACTCGATGACCGACCCACCGACTGGAGGTCATAGCTCAGAAACTTCGGTACGATATCAGATCAGATATGGGAGCCCTTTAGATCTGGATTTTGGGGGATTATGTGTGCCCATCCAAGCAATGTAGTGCCAATAATATAGCACAGTGTACAGTACATACGTTGTATACCAGATACCATGAATCAATTGTGAAGAAAGGTGTGTCTGCTGCCCACACCATGTTCAGGATCCTAGACGTCGATAGCTTCTCCCAATATGAATATGACAGATCCAGCCGCAAGACATCAATGGAATGATTCCATGGAACAGACATAGAAGCCGCGACGAAGCTATGAGTGGCTGCAGGTCTGCATGCAATCTGCCCGACGTCACTAGCCGCCCTCGGGGTCAACCCATTCATCACTTATCGTTCATTCAAAGAGCTCTCAATCTCCATCCAACCTCCTCAATTCCATCAATTGACGACGACGACGACGACCACCATCCTAGCCTCCACCTAGCACTTCCTCCTCCTCATCTCCCACAACACCAATATTATATCCGAATCGACACCAACCAACCAACCAACCATGGTCTCAACCCGCCATCACCCCGACGATTTCCCACCACCTCCAACCTCCCCAACCCCAAACACCAACACCAACGGCAACAACAACAACAACAACACCCCCCAAAAATGGGTCCACACCCCTTCGACCCCGATCACGCTGTGGCTTCTGTTCTCCGTGCCCCTCGTCCTCTGGGACGCGGGCTACGTCCTCCTCCGCCCGCACTCCATGCCGGGCCACAGCCTGCACTCGCCGCTGTGGACCCCCTACGCGCTGTACGGCACGATCGACTACATCTACGGCTGGCCGGCCTTCAACGCCCGCAACGGCTTCACCGCCGCGCAGACCGTGCTGAATCTGTTCGAGAGCACCGGCTACCTCTACTACCTGGCCGTCGTCTACCGCCACGGCACCAGCCTGACCGCCAACGGCCGCGGCGGCCAGCGCCACCCGCACAAGGGCGTGGGGTGGTTCCTGCGCGAGACGAAGGTGGTGGCGGGGCGGACGGGCGCGCTGGCGTTGCTGGTCGCGTACAGTGCTTCGGTGATGACGTTGGGGAAGACGATTCTCTACTGTAGGTCTCGCTCACCCTTCCCCCGCTTCTTTTTCACCTCTCCGAGGGCTAGGGGGAGGGGGGAGGTTGATAGGGTGATCGATTGCTGATTTTGATCTCCAATTCACAGGGTTGAACGAGGTGTTCTCCGGGTTTGACAACATCGGACACAATGATTTCTGGACGTTGGTCTTCTTCTGGATTATTCCTAAGTAAGTTGATCTCCCCCCCCCTCTTTCCAAACTTATGAATGGGCTAGAAGGCTGATCAGTCAATTGCAGTGGTCTATGGATCGTCTTCCCCAGCTATAACATCTATATCCTTGGAGTGGAGATCGTGGCAGCTTTGGAGACCTCGGTCCCGCGGCAACGGGTCGGGCGACCCAAATCTTCGTAGGCTCAGTTGGCCCAGCTGGATGTGAGAGTTGAAGAGATGCATTTGATGGCAGAGCCTCCAGTTCTAGGTTAGGGCTGTGTAGGGTTGGGATAAGTGATTGCGGGCAAGTATATAACCAAGTCCAGCATGGCATCATTCTCATCATCCCCTAGCGATTCCTATTTGAACACTTCAAGTGAGAATTCCTGGAACCTGGAAGGGCCTAGATTTCCACGACTCCCTATCGATGTCTTGGTGTTTCTAGATGATGGTCTTGAGGCCCTCAGAGGATTCTCTTACCCAGCACCTCTCCTATGTACGTACTGTACCCTATGTATCCTTCATGTATGGTACTGTTACTAGCTCCCATCTCTCATGCAGACCGAAAGAATAATTTTTACCATGGAAGGGGCGACACTGCCAGGGGGCTGTAGTTATTAGTATACCTCTTTCCTCCAGAAGAAAGAATAATGCAAGAGACCTATCCACGGCGGACTGTGCACCTGCAACCTGCCACCTGCCACCTGCCACCTGCCACCTGCCACATCTACTGGGCGTCCTATCCGAAGGTTAAGCGAGGGCCACCGTTCCTTATCTCGTAGGACTGCAGCGCCCGACATGACAGGCGAAGATCGCACCGTTCCGGTTGATCTCAGTTTCACTTTGGGGTCTGTCCCCGGGCCGCCGGCGAGTTTGACGTCTTCCCTGTAGGAACGAAAGACAACCAGCCCACCACTTCGATGCGGACACGGTGACAAAGCAAATCGTAGAGCTTGTTGGTGCCTGGTGCCTGGTGCCCTGATAAGATAAAGACCGATCAGCATCAAGGTACCAAGCACAGCCCTCGAGATTTTCGATACTACTCTCTGACAGTGTTCCCTCGTCTCGCTCTCTTCGCCTCTTTCTTCTTTCGAAGGCGCGGGCCGAGATAAAGCGGGGACCATTCCAGTCCCAATGTTGTTTCGGGTGGTGGCCAAGGCTTGGCGAAGCCGGTCTGGCACCTTGGTATACAGTAGTAAGTTACTAAGTTAACGTTAGTTACCCTCAGGTATGCCCGTGGGCAGGGTTGAAAATGCTAACCGCGGTGATGGGCGGTGAGCGAGTTGCTTGCCCACTGAGGCCGCTACGACGCATCAATCTAGTTTGACATAACTAATCATCTGCCAACCTCTTGAACCAAAGTAACTTCTAACAGTCCTTCAACCATTTCGACCTCCATAGAAAACACAACATAATCCACCTAGCCTCTCATGTTGGTGCCGACTACAAATGACAGTCTTTGAGTTCTCCTGGTCAGATCAAAACAGCTATACAGCTTCCGCAGAAGGGCATATATTGATAATCCATTCCCGCTGAACCTGTTCTCTTAGCTTTAACTCACTTATGCCTATTCTATGACCGGTGTTCTTGATGACAGCATCACCAAAGCAGGTATAATTCAGTCTGTCTTCCTTCTCTTCACTTCGTCATCCTTGGCCTGACTCAAAAGTGCGCCCCTCTCCTCTGCATCTATACCGTAGGGTGTGTTTCGCAGCCAGAGAAATCCACGCAACCAATAGGACTGCGGTTAAAGGCACACTGATGACGAAATAAATCCAGACTTCCTGGCGATTATCCTGGAAACTGAACATGTTCGTTGAGAATAGCGTGGCCACAAATGCCCCTGGGAGAAAGACGATGGTGATGACTGACAACGTCTTCATTGCTTTGGAGTCCCGGAGACCTTCCCTCGCTAGCCTGGACTGCATATTATTGTCAAATTGAGCGATCAGACCGTAGAGCTGTCGATGGATCAAAGCACATCAGTCAGATGATTCTCATACAGTGATTTGGAAACAACGCCGTGGTTCTGGCTATGGCGATCAAGCGGGCGACTTTACCACGTTGCGTTGACTCTCCACCTTCAACGGGAGGGTCTGCATGTCGAACTCGCGACTCTCTGACAGTGCAGCAAGGATTGCAATTGTCCTCATGGCTGTCTCATTTGACTTGGTGTGTTTCTTCAACCGTTCCCCGAGCTCTTTCTCGAATCTCCATCTCTGACCTAATTCGACGAGTTGCATACTACATTCATGCAGCGTCTTACTGAGCAGGCGGTGTGATTGCCTTGCATCATCGGGCTTGCTGATTCCCTTCAGCTCCTTAAGTAATCCGGCATCCACCTCGCGCAGGGTCCGGAGGATTTTCTCAAAGGTTCGTGCAGTGAACTCAACGTGCGCTTTGTAGAGCTCGACCGGCAGCAACATCGGATAGATCTCGGAGGCTCCTCGGATCGTCGTATGGACTCGTTGGAAGTCAAAAGCCTTATCCGCCTGAATAACGCCTGCTATCCGGCAGAAAGAATCACGACCCGCCGAGTTTGGCTCGATGTAGAGAACCACAGACCAGAAGCCTGTGTGGTAAGAGGGCGTTTGGATAAGACATGCTGGTCAATCTAGTGAGTGAGTGTTGCTTGGCTAAGGAGGAGGAGCGTTTCCGTACATATCGCTTCTTTACTCTGAGTGGTCGATGAGAAGAACTGGCATGTTCCTCCTTCGGTCAAACGAGCATAAGAACAGTCCGTCGTGGTGGTGCTGAGCCGGAGCCAGAAGAGAACCGAATCGAGATCTTGGCAGATGCCGCGCGACGGATGCCCGGGGCGGCCGGTACAAGGCGAAACTCGAATATAACAAGGCTGGCAGGCTTCAAAGTCTTGGGTCTCATGAGTCCATGTAAGATTGGGACCAATTCGACTTTCACCGAGCTTAGGGGGCTTGGACGCCTAAGGGGCCTTTGGTGGTTCCACTTGGTCATCTCACATTACGCTATACCCCAAGTCCGCGTAATGACTGAGAAGCCAAGGATCTGAGAGAATTAGAGAGTTCAAGGCTGGAGTGAGCTAACTATATAGGTCTCTTGAATCATGCGTCAAACTATTGAAAAGTAACGACCTTACTGACAAGGTATGGTTGTCATGCGGGCGCCTAACTACTGTGACCAATAGCTTCGCTGACCTGCGCTGTAGCTCTGCAGGCTATTCTCGCATATTTTCCTCTTCTGCCCCTCTCTTGAAATCCGATAAGATCCTGTTGATGGCCCTGCTTCTCTCATCGAGTGCCTGGCAGATATCATTTGTCAAAGCGTGTTCCGGGCCACCCAACCAAGAGGGCTCCTCTCAATTATGGTCTCCCAGAACTGATTCGCACTTTAACCCATGGAAGCCTCCTTGTTTGCCTAATAACCAAGATAACTGACGGACACTAACAAGATCAACAAGATCAGAACACTCCATTGCTCAAGTCCGATCTTTACCATCTGTCCTGCTACAAATGAAAAGCTGATGAAACAGGGCGGAAACGAATAGTAGAACGCGGGATATCCAAGGCAGCACAATCACTCTTATGACGTCTCTATAGTACCTAGTATCAATTAGCATCATTGGTCTAGTGGTAGAATTCATCGTTGCCATCGATGAGGCCCGTGTTCGATTCACGGATGATGCATTGAGTATCTCGTTTTCTTTTCATCTCCGGATGTTTTATTTCGGGTGGAATCAAGACGGTTCCTCTCTAGTGATTGAAGTCGTCCTCTCGTTTTTTTTTTTGTTTTTTTTACCTTAAAAAAAACAAAGGCCACTTTTCACAGCCCAGTGTCGGCACCGGTGACATGAATCGGGTCTCTCGAGTCACCCATACACCGAACATCTCAGTAGTGTCGGTTTTCCTAGGATCATGACCCACCCTCAATGCTATCGGACTAGTCCTCAGGAAGGGCACACCAGTCTAATAATATCGCGAGTATATATTCCTGGTATATAGCACCTACATAATACATTTCAGAGTGACGGGGCATAAAAGCATCACCTCCACCATGCAACCAGCCATCCTTAACTCATGGCACTTTAACTCCGGTTCTTTCCTTCCCGAATACACAAAACCGCCGGTTCAACCAAAGGAACAATCAGTCGCCAATGTACGAAGATGAAAAGTAAAATTATCAAGGGCCAACTGCACGAGTCAGAAAGAAAGATGCCACACGGCATGCCAGATGATCAGGCATGCGAGCCGCGATTCGTCCCCAGTCCCATGTCGTACGCACCCATGGGCATAGCACCTGCACCCCCGAAGCCAGAGAGATCAGGTCCGCCAACAGGATTGCTGGTCGGCCCCCCTGGCTGTGCTGCTGGGTCGAGGTTGACCCCTGCTCCGGCACCGACCGGATCGAGGTTGAATGGAAGGAACCAGGCACTTGGTTGATAGTATTCCCCTGCCCCGGATGGCGCGTTGGGGTCTATCTGCCCGGTGAAGATAGTAGAAGTCGGGTCCTGGGTAGGAGGCATGTCAGGTGGCACCGGGGGCATAGCTGGCTTGTCAGGTGCCGGAGGCACAAATGCCGCGGCAGCAGGATCAAATTCGCTGAACGAGCCATACACAAACTGCCGATCGAGCTGTGGGAGCTGATCAGCAGCCGGCATGGGAAAGTCGAACGTGGATTGACCGAACGGCGGTTGTCCATTGCGGTTGTTAAACATGGCGGGTTGAGGGAAGCCTGTTCCAGTGGTGCCTAGCATTCCCGGTGCACCCTCCATAGTCACCTCACCCACTGACTGTGGCGGTGTGGCTTGGTCAAAGCCGGCGACACTGTCGCTTTTGCCGCTTCTCTTCGAGGATCGGCGTGGCATAGTGGGTTGTGGAGTGGGGGACAGGCTGGCGAAGAACTCTTCGACGCTTTGAAGGTCGGGTCTTTGGCTCATTACTCCTTCGTCGTTCTTTGACTTCGCCTTCGGGTCGGGCTCCTCCCAGTGAGATCTCGACATGCCATGAGGGTACTTATCGAACCAGTCGCCATACTGGAACATGGGAGTGATCTGCCCACCGTTCTGCGTCAATACAGTACCTTTGATAGCAGCGTCTGCAAATTGTCGATACCGATCCTTGGCGCTCTCGACCATATAATGGAACATACCCCAGTATTTCTTCATCTTGTTGAGGTAACGATATGTGTGACGTAGGTTCTCCTTGGACCGTGCTTCCAGCTGTGCGTTCTTGGAGAAGATTCCCCAGATATGAACCGTACTGGCGGAATATGCACAGTATCCGGCAAACGGAACTGTCAGAGGATAGGCCGAAGCACGGTCAATCAGCACGGAGATATGATGAGCTGCTTCTACTGCGGCACGGCCAGCGTTGCTCAGGAAGACCTTGGGCATGTCCCGCGGTGGTCGCCCGCCTGGGGATAGTGGAATGGCGAACTGGTTCAGGAACAGCATGTTTTGGTGAATAATGATATGCAGAAAGAGAAACTGGTTCGCAATCCGATCGGCTGCGTGGATCTGAAGATTTTCATAGTTGAAAGAGAGATGGCTGGGGAGTGATGCGGAAAATTCCTCGATCTGTCGCTTGAGGCGCATGTAGCCAGATTCAGGCGACCACAGCGGTTGTGTGTCTCTTCGTTTACCTCCTAGGTTCAGATAGTCGACTATGCGTCCCCAGATGACAACAGCACGGATAATGTAAGCCGATACTCCCATATTGTCTCGAGCGTTGGATAATTGGCCCACATCGTCGGGTACTGGGTTCAAAACAACGCCGTCTAGATCTTCGGTTGGTCCTGGGATCTCCATCTGGAAATGCGTCTCTTTGATCGGGAGCTGGATCTGCAAGAATTTCTCGTTACCAATGGGCGGACGCTGGCTCCCAGATGAGTTATATCGATCCATTAGAAAGCAAGCCCACATCGTTCGTCTTCGGATCTCACGGTCAGTGAAGCTGAGCTGCTGGGAGCCATTGCCATTTTTCTGAACAAGTAGAGGGTCATATTCGAGCTCCCGGTGCAATTGTAGAGCGTAAGCCATGCGCAGTGCTTGTCCGCCAAACGACCAACTCCGGCCGCCATGACAGGTACCAAATTCGTGAAGCCCCAATAACAAGAATACCGTCAGGATGGTAATATTTGGTTCGTCATGGCGACTCAAGGCGATCGCGGCGGCGGGGTTCGCCCAATTCTCCCCGCGCAAGAAGGGCGGCTCGGAGTTGATCTGCGGGTGCGTCGAAAACCGCGCCGACACGGCACAGACCGCTAGGATGAGCACGGGCGGTACCGTCCTCGCCTTGAGCCTTCGCATGAAGCTGGGTTTGTGAAGCAGTAGATAGGATTGGCCATAGACGCAGTCGAAGAATACCTCCGCCAGATGTTCTTGAATCTCCAACGAGGGCAGGAACTCGGCCCCCTCCGTCATCAGACCCGAGGCATCGCCGGGCTTACTCTCCCGGCGCATCGGAAAGGTGTCCTGCGGTCCTTCGCGACTGCCCCGGCCCCATTCATCCAATTCCGCCGCGAAGGCTTCCTCCGCCGTGCGCTTCTTCTGCGCTTTCGAGGTCTGTCCTGGCTGCGGGGGCCGGACCACCGACCGACCAATCGCAGCCATGTCTCTCGTTTCTTCCTTCGGGATGGTCTTGATCACCCGGTCCTCCATGCGCTTCAGCCGCTTGTCGAGCATCGCCATGTAGTCGGTGCGGGGGGCCGCTTTCCTCGTGGTAACCTTGTAGACGCAGGGAATCCGGGAGCGCGAACAATGCTTGCAGGCGGGCTTCTCGCCGGAGCATCGGATCTTTTTACGTCGGCAGGCGATACAGGCCAGAGGTAAGCGCTTGCGCTCCTTCCCGGCCTTGGTCTTCATCTCGCTCCATGCGGGTTTTTCACTCTGTTGTGCGTCCGGGTTGAGTGCGGAATCCCCGGGGGGATCATCTCGATGCGAATCGTTCCCAGATTCCTGCAAGAAATTGGAATCTCCAGGTGCGATGACACTGCCGGGATCACGCGAGCTGGCGGGGCTGTGGGTGTCGAGGTCTTCGGGGAGAGTGATGTCGTCGGGGCCAAAGGCCAGGCCAGTGGAGGCCAAAGGGGAGTCGTCGGACTCGGGAGCCATCATGATGGGTGCAGATACCCCAAGGACCAGACCCGGATCATCGTTTGGCGGGTTGGGACTTGTGGGTGAAGGAAGACGGGGCCACAGGGTCTGGGGGTGGTAGTTGTGGGGGTGGTTGCTGCTGTAGTGATGGGGTTCTGCGGACGACGGGCTGAAACCGAGAGATGGCGGTGGTGGTGGTGGTTGTGGTGGTGGGTGTGGGTGTGGGTATGGGGAAATCGAACTGGCAGGGTCGCTGACTGGTTGCTTGGCGTGACTGGCCGCCTTCATCCTTCCTCACAAGTTGGCCGATTACTAATGCCCAATGGCTCCAAGCTCTTTAGCAGACTGGCTAAAATGTTGGCATGAGAAGGGGATACGGATACACCGGTTGGTAAGAGCCGGGAGAGGCGTCCATTTAACCCGACTAGTTATATTTTTTTGGTGAGTTTGACGGTTGCAGAGTCAAGGTCCCGTGCAACCTCGCTGCACGCCTTTAAGCCATTGCCTCATGGGCGGGCCGCTCCGGATGATTCATGAATCACTGTCACCTACATGTCATGTACAGTGACCAAGCGTCATGGATGTCGGCCCCAATATTTAGAAGATGTGCAGGTACTCTAGGTAGGTATATGTCGATAGTATATATCTTTGAGTGAGATATGACTAGTATAATAGTCAATCTTCCGGTATAGTTCGGGGCCCCGGTTGATCCCTGCAGCAGCAGCCTTCCCATCTAGTTCCGAGTGGGGGACGAACGAGAATGCCCCGCAAAGTATGGAGTAAGCTCAGCATACTCGGACTGGACAACCAACCCCTTCTTTCCTGGAAGCACATCCTTTCGTTGCTGAACTGACTCTGACAGGTAACATACTATTTCCTCATGATTTTCTTGCTAGTTTGCAGGGTATAATCCAATATATTGTCCACTTTTCTCCAAAGGTGCCAGGTGGTACAGTTGGCACGGCCCCAGGTAGCGACACACGCTCAATCACAGAGAGCTACATTTTTTCTTGAGTTCACAAGCGGGGGGATTACCCCGGTTCGAATCCGGCTCTGCTCTCTGCGTCTTTCCTACGCGGCAACCTTAGCACGGAGTGGGAGTCTTCATCGCCTCCTATAGAGTACTTTGTCACCATATAGTTGCGAATAGGATATGGATTCGAAGACAGCTGTTCCACGTGAAATGGTGGGTGTAGTACTGTGCCTATGTATAGGTACGTCATAGCTCGAATAGCTTTGCACAGCTGGAGACGGAAAGCGAGGAGGTCTGATACCGTAGACAGTCTCGAGGCTCAGCGATACTCATGGATCGATTCCTCTAGACACTTTCTTAGCCCGCAGGTTGCGGAATTCTGACATTGAGCTAGTATATAGTCTAGTGAAAGGAAAGACCTCTTGGCGTACTTGGTGAGATGGTACAGTTGGCACGACCTGCCGCAGAACGCAGAAGAAAGCTACGATGCTTTTTTGTTCTCTGCTAAGAGCACAGGTTCGATTGTTGGTCAGCTCATTCTCTTTTTGCTTCGTGAGCGTGACTCTTACATCGTTCGCTGCGGCCAATCTTATAGATACTGGACGAGGTGCCTTCCTTTTAAGCACTTGATGCAAAACCAAAACTAAGTACCTCGTCGTCACACAATCCATGTCTTTCACATGTCGCTGTGAAGACTATCTACAACAACAATAGATCAAAAGTCTGAACAACTGGCTCTACCTCTACAGCATTTCTTATGACACTAATATCTCCTTGGAATGACGTCTAACAGCGAATATTCTGCTCACGTGAGCTGCGATAAACATCATACATTATACGGTTGAGTTGTGCGCGGCTCCGAGGCTAGAAGTACTGCAATGGCCATACTTATAAAATCATCTCATAATCCTGGTATACTTCACTACCGGTGAACATGACAGACGAGCGCATAAACCATCAAATACATGAAAACAATCTTATCAGTACAACCGCCAGGTTACAGCACAGGGTACCAAAACTTTCGTGTCGCGCTCTAAATCAAACCGAACAGAAGCCAATACATGTATCTCCTTGACACACGGCGATGCGATGCGATGCAGTGGAAAGCAAAAGTCATATAACCGATGCATTTGCCGGCCATCAATCAGTCGTCCCATTCTTCATCCAACTGATCTATTAGTCTGTTTTCAGCGTCTAGATCACCTCGTCGCCCGTAGCTGGAAGCGCGCGTGTGCCCCAGGCTTGGGGAGCGGTTGAACCGGAAGATCCGGCCGACGGAGGAGAGTAGAATGACGAACATGTCCTATAGTTCGGAGAACAGGCAATGAATCAGCATTGATTCCACGTTATATGATATTCAGACCAAGAGCGAAACGAGAAGAGATAGAGACATGTCGCTGCGATTCAGTACAAAAATGTTCAGTGACGTGGTATAGAAACTGGCTAGATATCGAACAGCATGTCCATGATGGCCCGCGGTGGGCAGCCAACACCATAGCTCAAGCATAATAACTCATGTCCAGCACAGCATAATATAAAGTCCAGGGGAAGGAAGTCGTGAGAGAGCTCCCAACATCCCGCGATTCAAGCTCTAGACCAGCCAGAGCGAAAATCAATCCAGTCGCGAGGTCGGAAGCCTTGTATTCCCAGATTCTTTGTACGACAGGTCTCGGTGCAGAAGCCGAGAACGACGGAACGGTATCAAGGCTAGTATACTTACTTTGACAAAGTCGACTATACCAGCCCAGAGGCTGTAGTTCGGGCACTGCCTCCAGCCGCGCTGGTGCATGACAGTTCGCTGATAAGCGCAGCCACCTACAAGATAGGCTGCGATAGCAATCAAGGCACTGGGAACTGTTAGCAACATGGAATTCCAAGAAAAAGATAGCTGCGTACATGATGCCAAAGACCCCACCAGGCGAAAGCCCCTGGTTTGGAGGTATCGGAGCGGTAGCTCCGCAAGCGGCTGAGCTGCGCACTTCAAAGAAGTACGTGCACTGGTCCATTGTGCCGACAAACGAGACTGTCGCCTGGGACGAAGGCGAGTCTCGTTCGCAAAGGAATGACATGATGGTGGACTTGGTGTGGGTGCTACCGTTGCCTAGGTAGTCGCCCGGACATGGGGAACCATCCGTGTAGTTCATGACCAATTTGCGCCCCCGGAAGAAGGGATCAGATGCCTGTTGCCTGCACGCTGTCAGTTGAAGTCCCGAGAGATCCCATGGGAGAAACCTACCCAATTGAGTATACCTTGCCCTCCTTCTCATAGTACGCGCTGACGTTCTTCCACCGGGCGCTATCGACTCCCACTACGTCTTTCACATCTTCCAGCACAGGCGCGCAGATGTTGACTGTGAAATTGGCACCGTAGTCATGGCCCTTGGCATGCCAGCTGCCTTCCCGAGCGTTCTTGCGAGGTTTTTCGCCCTCTGCAGGCGGAGGCGATATGGAAATCGCATTGAGATCGTAGAATAGGCCCGTGGTGGGGGAACGGACCACACAAGGTTGGAGGGAGTCTTTGGAGCCCGAAGAATCGGAGGCTGCGTATACAGGAAGTAGAGGAGCTGCGACACAGAAGAGGAGCTTGAGCAGGAAAGAAGATAGAGGCTTCATCGTGGGGCGAGTGTGTCCCTTACGGAGGCAGCCGGGAGTTTCGGCGATAACAGCTCTCAGTCCGATGAGAGGAGATAACAAATGAAAGACAATCCTGTTGTCTGGTGAAAAAGAGAGAGTAACGTGGTCGGAGGAAGATAATGATGGGGATACCAATGGGAAGAGGAAACGGTCAAAGAGAGACAAACACGGCCACGAGAGGATGGGATGGATGGATGCGTAGGAAAGAGCCGCGGCGCTGTCGTCGTGGTGGTGGTCGTCGTAATGTGCGGAGATGAAACGTCGCATTCATTCATGGCAGGTGCGGAGACAAGCTCCGTCGGAGACTCGGAGTCAGTCCCGACCGGGTGTGGCTGACTCAGCTCTGGGATAAGCTTTCCTTCTTTTTCTTTGTTTCACCGCCCGGCTGAGCTCCATCCGGCTCGGACCAGCAGCTCTCAACATGGATGCCTGCTGCCAAAGCTAGTATTTATAATTGCTTAGCGTCCATTGATCGAAGAGCCCGGCCATTAATTCCCCAGCCTGCTTCAAGATGGCTCCCAAAAAGACCTCGAAATCCAAAATCCCCATTCAACCCGTGCCCGAGAAGCGCGGGTATGAGTTCTGTGGCCCGTATGTGATATCGTTCCTCTCCTTGAAAGACTACGCTGACCCATTGCATAGGCCCGGTGCCTTTGGAATTGTGTTCGGCCTTCCTCTCCTAGTATACACCTTTGCGTTCCTGTGTAACGATGTCTCCGGCTGCCCTGCACCGTCTCTACTCCACCCGTCGACCCTCACTCTCGAACAATTGAAGGAGGAAGTGGGCTGGCCCAAGGGGGGCTTGGCGGACCTCTATAGCACGGATGTGACCCTGTGGGTGCTCGGCTACTACCTGCTTAGTCTGGTGCTCTACGTGTTTCTCCCGGGCCAGGAGGCTGCAGGTACCGAATTAGCTTGTGGAGGTCGACTGCGGTATAAGTTCAATGGTTAGCTACCCCTGCATTTGCGTGTGTAGCAGCTCTGACTCTGGAACAGCATTCCCGACGGCGGTGTTGATCCTCTCCGGCCTTGCCACGTGCACCTACATCTACGGCTCGGACTTCATCGTCTGGACCTTCCTCTGGGACAACTACGTGCAGGTCCTCACCGCGAACCTACTGATCTCGACGGCGATCGCTGTCTTCGTCTACGCGAAGAGCTTCACCGTCCCGGCCCCTGGCCAACCCAACCCCGAGCTGCGTCAACTAGCCCCTGGTGGCCATACAGGCAATGTCTTGTATGACTTCTTCATCGGTAGAGAGCTCAACCCTCGCGTGCGGCTGCCTATCCCCTTCGTCAGCGAGGCCTCCCGTACCATTGACATCAAGTCCTGGTGTGAGATGCGTCCGGGTCTCTTGGGGTGGATCATCCTGAACCTGTCCAATATCGCTCGCCAGCACCGCACCTACGGCTACGTCACCGACTCGATCATCCTGTCCACCTTCTTCCAGGCATTCTACGTGCTGGACGGCCTGTACATGGAACCGGCGCTCTTGACTACGATGGACATCATCATGGACGGCTTCGGCTTCATGCTCTCGTTCGGCGATATGGTCTGGGTCCCGTTCATCTACAACTTCCAGACCCGGTACCTGGCGGTCTTCCCGCTGGAGCTGGGACTCAAGGGTATCGTGGCGGTGCTGGCCGTCACCGCGGCGGGCTACTCGATCTTCCGGGGCGCCAACAACCAGAAGAACCGTTTCCGCACCGACCCCAACGACCCGCGCGTCAAGCACCTCAAGTTCATCCAGACCTCCAGCGGCTCGAAGCTGCTCACCTCCGGCTGGTGGGGCTGCGCCCGTCACATCAACTACCTCGGTGACTGGCTCATGTCGTGGTCGTATTGTCTACCCACCGGTATCGCGGGGTACGTGGTGATCCAGGGCGTCAATCCGGCCACGGGCGACCTACAGAAGCAGGTAGTGCAGACCCCCGAAGTCCGTGGCTGGGGTATGGTTTTCACCTACTTCTTCATGCTCTACTTTGGCGTCCTGTTGATCCACCGCGAGCGTCGCGACGAGGAGAAGTGCAAGAAGAAGTACGGTGCGGATTGGGACCGATACACTTCTCTGGTGCGCAGTCGCATCGTCCCGGGGATCTATTGATCCGATCAGGGGTTTCAGGGATTCGTGATTTGGCGTGTTGAGTGTAAGATGAAAAAGCTTTTTTTGCTGCTTTGAATTGGGGGTCTCTTTTCCATGGCCTGTACACTTTTATGGACGTTGTAATAGAAACTTACTTCATATATAATTTAATTCACCGTTTGCGCTTCTTCGGATTCGCGTCCACCAACACATCCAACCCCCAATCTCCATCCCCGGCATTCGGCACCCACGGAACTAGGACGGTCTTCGCTTCTCGCAGAGCCCGTGCCCGCGCCTGGCCGGGATTCGTGGCAGTGGCGATCGCTCTCTTGAAGTCGACATACGTAGCTGCATCAACAATCCGCCGTAACCCTTCATCCTCAACCTGGGACAGCCCATCGTCGCGTCTCACACGCCCATCACGTCGACCCTGATTCTTCTGGGCATCCAGAACAACCTCCCGGAAGCTTCCCCACATCCGCGCGCGCGACAGCGCCGACGCTCCCCGCACCACCGGCGCGGACGCCTTACTCCCCTGCTTCACCCCGCCGATGATGCTCTCATACAGCCCCGTCTGACTCCCCGCCAGCTTGGGCAGCTGCTTGGCTCCGCTGGCGGGCCCCAGCACAACCAGCTGATCGGCCCCAACGGAGGGCGCGGCCACCCACACGGCCGAGATGGTCCCCGGCTTGTATTTTGTGGTACGCGTGGCAGCGGTCTTCTGCGACGTGTCCCGGGGCTTGCCGTACTGCCACAGGGAGTTGGCCAGTGCAGAGGGGATGGAGAGGATCTCGAAGGGGTGGAATCGGTAGCCGGAAGCATTCCCCCCCTCCTCCTTCTCCCGCTGCTCTTCTTCTACTTCTCGACCTTCAGATGAAGAAGCCAAAGAAGGAGCAAGATACCCCCCGACCAGCCCCTTCATCCTCCCCTCCCTCCCAAACGCCCTCTCACACCCTACTTTACTTATCTCTGTCTCGGGCAACACCACCCCAGCCAGATACGCGCTAGCCGTGACGCGGACCAACAGCGCCGTCTCCGGGGATAGCAGGGACGAGACCTGGCGAAGGGCGAGCTTATCGGAGCAGGATTTGCTTTTGGTGGAGTCGGCGTCGGCGCGGGCGGGTTTGCGGCGGACGATGCCGAGTTTCGAGAAGTGGCCGCGGCCGTCGAGCAGGGTTGTTGGGGGTTTGGTCGGTGCTGATGAGGAGGGATCTGTTGGTGGTGGTGGTGGTGGTGGTGCTGTACTTGTAGCAGTTGTGTGTGGTGGAGGGTTGGGTGTCGAAGATAGGGCAGCGGCTGGTGCCCTTGTCGTTGTTTGTATAAAATTGGGTTCCTCTGGAGCTGGTAGTGGTCCTGATAATGACACTGGTTCGGATGGAGAGGGATCCTCCACCCATGGCGTGGGATCCTCCTGCGCCGCCATGGTGAGCTCCATGCTTGCGTCGCCGCAGGGCGCGCAGGTGCAACACATGTAAACTTTGAGGTCCGGGTGGAGTTCGAAGGGGGGTTGGTCGGGTTGCTGTTGCTGTTGCTGCTGGAGGTGTCGACGACGGATGAACCGCGATGGCGATGGCGATGGCGATGAGCTTTCGGCGACTGCAGCAGCAGCAGCGCGTTCCTCACGCAACAGAAACCCCCTCACCTCCGACAAAACCCAGTAATTGAAAGCCCGGAGAGCGAGCACCTCGGCGTGCCAGTCATGGAGAACGAGACCATTGCAATTTGGAAGCTGGGAGGCCGCGAGACATTTGGCGCCTGATCTGCTGTCATCAGTATGGGTGTTTCTGCAAATGTAGTAGATCAGAGAGATGGGAAAACACACGTAACCGCCACACAAGTCAATTCTTCCTCCGTCGTATTTTCGCCTAATATTGCTGTTAGCACTATTGAATATCCAAGTTGATATGCAAAGAAAACAATCATCAGAAGCAACTGGAAACATACCCCTGACAACCACCATCCCCGCCATCGGAATCCACTCTCTGGTGCCATCATCGCGGACAATCGGTTTACTGCGCGCGGGCAGCGCATCGAAATGCGTATGGACCAGGCGGGCGATTCGCGATGAGAGTCCATCTTGCGGATTCTCTTCTTCCATAGCATATACGTATATATATATTATCAAGCCGTAATCTCCAAAAAGAAATAAAACCCCAAAAGCCCAAATACCCGACTGGACTATATGCCCAGTAGTGAGGAGAAGTAAAATCTCCAGATGAGTATCAAAATCCCGATAAAGTCATTCCCGCTAAACTTATCGATAAATCCAATCCCCGACCCCACATCACGTGGCATCCTGCCGCATTTTCCAACCCAACTGCCAAAAGCTCCGCGGCGACAACATCAAACCTTCCAAGTTGTCAACCTTCAATCCAGAAATCAGCACAGACCAAACGCACCACCTACCCCCCATCAATAAACCAATACCCAATAAATCACCCCAAGCCAAAGCATCCAAAAACCAAAGCCAAAATGGCCGACAAACTCCGCACTCTCCAGAACCTCGAGGCGATGCAGGCCCGCTACATCGGCACGGGCCACGCCGACACGACCAAGTACGAGTGGCTCTCCAACATCGTGCGCGACAGCTACGCCTCGTACATCGGCCACCCGCCGATGCTGTCGTACATGGCCGTGGGGATGGGCGAGTCCAAGGAGAAGGTGCGGGCGACGATGATCGAGAAGATGGTGCGCGGGGCGGGGAATCCGCCGGAGGTGAGTTTAGTTTTCACACTCTTTTTTGTTTGGGGGGTGAAATGGATGTGGTGTGCTGATTTCCTGGGTCTAGACACAGGAATGATGAGGATGGGTTTGGGTTGAGTGTTCCGGTTTGGATCTTGGAAGGGGGTGCTGATCGGGGGTTGGTTGACTGGTTCAATGTCTAGGAGAGGATTAGGAGGGACGATACTGGATGACGTGCCCTAGAATCCGTGGTCTGATTATTCAGAGATATCTGGCTGGATGTCTTGGGGGCAAGACAGGACAAGACAAGAAAGGACATCCAGTCATCGATGAGAGGCAGGGAGTTTATGGATACGGCGTTTTAGGGGGGTTATGCCTTTTCTGCTCGTGTTGAGTATCAGTGCAGCGAGATTTTCTCATTACTCAATAAAGCTTATAATAGTTATCATATCACACTCAAACAGATCCCACTGCCTGTGCTTGCACTGTACTCCGCAATGTATCTCACCAATCAAAACCCAACATAGTGTACTGTACAAGACCTACTCAACCCATCTAAACTATCTAGTAGCCACTCAATCTTCTTCGCCTCTCTACGAATCATCTACCACGGCAACTACTTCTTCTCCTCATTCAATTTGGTCGTCGAAGCACCAGCAGCAGCAGCGGCATTAGCAGCCCCTGGATCCTGCTGCGCCGCCAACCTCGTATTCTCTGCCTGCAGCGACCCGATCAGATCCAACCACTGCTTGCGCTCCGACCGCAGCCGATCAACCTCCTTCTTCAGCAGCTCGACCTCTCGCCGGAGCGCATCCGCCTCGCCCCGGGCCCGCGACTTCTCCTGCTTCTCGGCGTGCTTTTGTTGCCGCGCCTCGATCTTCGACGCCTCCTTCACCTGGTCCTTTTCGATCTTGCCCAGCTGCTTCAGCAGCTTCGACTCCTCATTGAACAAGCCGGACGCCACCTTGTGCGCACGCGCGGCCTCATGACGGTTGTGGTGGTGATTGTTGCCACCGCTGGACGCCACCCCCCGGTGCACGCTGCTGCCCGGACTGCTGCTGAGTTGCTCGCTGCCTACGTCACCAGCCGCGGCCAGCGCCGCTGCTGATGCCTTGTCTCGTTTGTTGTTGTTGTTGCTGCTGCTACCAAGCCCGCCCTCAGCTGTTGCGGTTTGTGGGGGCGAAGTGGGTGTGTTTTCGACATGCAGGGCCTGGATCTCCGAGCGAACGCGGTCCAGCTGCGCCTCGACGTTGCGTTTGCGCTCCGCCAGCTTGGCCAGTTGCTTCTCGTGGGATGAGAGTTTCCCCTTCTTGTTAAGTGTCATCTGTTCGATGGCGGAGACATTTGGAGGGGCTTCGACGGCGGAGTCGAAAGCCGAATTGGCGGAGAAGGCGACGGAGGCTTTCCCTTGCGAGGCTGCATCGTTGAACTCCGGCTCGGTGGGCTTGGCGGTAGTAGTGGTTGTTGTGGGGGGTGTTGGCTCGGTCTGCGGATCTTCCTTGTCGTCTGTCGGATAGCTATTTTCCTGGGCAGTGCTGACTGTCGACGACTGTCGCGAATGACCGTGGGGGAGATAGTCGAGAACGGTCTGCGGAGCATACCGCTCCAGACCCGCATTGACCAGGTATGCGAAACTGGCAATGAGGCCGTGATGCTCAACTTCAGTGTCCGAATAGTAGTCCGACTCACTGGAATCCTCAGACACACTATCCTCGTCGTCTTCCGCCGAAGCCTCAGCGCCAGGGTCATGTTGATGCTGATGCTGATGCTGATGACCTGCAGTCCCCGACTTGCGATGCGCATGCTTCTTATGGCCTTCATCCCGACATGCCCAGTTCAAGAACTTGATGGCATCCTGACAGATACTCTTGGGGGTGCCCTTTTCCACCATCCATCGAGGGATATTGCCTCCGGGATCACTTCTCGTGACCATCACCCATTCCACAGGATTCAGTTTCCTCTGCACTTCCTGCACCTCTTGCCCATCCACTTCCTTCCCAGTCTCACCACCGGCACCCTCTCCGTCCTCCTCATCATACACCGGAATCTCTCTAATAAACTCCACACTCTCATACTGCCCCCTGATATAATTCTGCGTCGGCGGCACATCAGGATGTTCGCACGGCCTTGAAACCATCATCCACCTCCTCGCCTCTTTCCCTTTCCCCTTAGTCCCTGCCCCCTCTCCCTCCATCGAACCCGCCCCCTCAAACCCCTCCGTCACAACCTCCCAACTAACAATCAAACTCACAAAGTCCCTGGCCGCCGTCGGCTTCGGAAACATAGCGGAGACATGATACACCTGGACCCGACCAATGACCCTTGCGCCATCCTCACTCTTCACCTCGATATCCTCGACCAACCGCTCGGCCCCGATACCGCGCACCGCCTGGTCCGGCGGCCGCCCCTTCTGGATCTGCTGCTGGTTCATGCGGAGCGTATGGCCCATCTCCCCGGACAGTTTCGCGTGCCACTTCGTGAACGGCAATCCGGCGAACACGCTGCGGCGGCCGAACCAGTGGCCCTTGCCGTCCGAGCCGGGGAGCTTGTAGATCGGGATGTGGAGGGGGTTCTCCTTGGCGGAGGAGATCTTGATCGGCTTGCTCCATTCCTTGTGGTGGGGGTTGTTCGGGATCGAGGGGGGCGTGGGTGGTAGTAGTGGTTGTTGTTGTTGGGGTTCTGCTGCTGCTGCTGATGATGATGTTGGGGAAGTTGTCGTGATAGTAGTAGTAGAGGTAGGGGAGGTGAGGAGTTGGGAGGCGCGGGCGTTGGAGGGGTGGAGGATGGCTGCGGCGGGGGGTAAGTGGGTGGTGTTGTTGTTCGTGTGGGATGCGGAAGATGGGCTTTCTCCTTTATCGATCGGTGGCTCGGGCACGGATTCGATGATCAATCGCGCTTTCGTGGAGAGGTCGTGAAGGTAGGCGCGCAGAGCGTCCGGGTCGTTGCTGGGGATCGAGTCCCAGGTGGTCGGCGAGAGGCAGTTGAGGGCCTCTTGGAGGTCGGCCATTTTCTTTCTCTCTCGCTCCCTTTGGTCCGAACCTGCTTTATGAGTATGATAGTAACAGTGTATATGTCATCTATGAGCGAGGATGAAATCTCTTGGATGTAAGTCTTGTAACAGCGCGGACAACGATGATTGTTAAGCAACTGGAGGTGGATGATAGTATAGATTGCAGTGAGGAGAGAAGAGTTCTAGCCAGGGGGGTGGAGGGAAGCACGAAGGGAGAATTGCGGGGAAATTACTTCATGCGCAAACTGCCGTTCGTAGGGGACTGATTAGTTGATGATGATAAGTTGATGATGATGACGATGAAATGTAAGCAAGCCAGCCAGCCCAGCCCAGCCCAGCCAGCGATGATGAAGGTGGTTGACGGTAGTGGGTAAGTTAGTGGTTGTCCGCCCTGCTGGGCTGGCCGTGACCCTGACGTCATCCCGAGGCCCGGACTCTTTGTTTAGCGCCCGCGGAGATCCCGCACGGCGAAAAGATTACGCACTGCATGTCTTTCGACTTCGTTTTTTAGATTATATCAGACTTAAGTACATCTTGCCAATCACATACGGAACAGCAGAAAGAACAAGAATGAGAAGTGAGAAACAACGCAAGACGTGGGCGCAGCCCTGCCAGCATCCGATTCCCGCCCGCTCTTCCCACGCCTCCTCCAGGGAGGGTTGGTCAAGTGGACAGGCGCATCCAGGTAATCCCGAAAACAAACAAAAGAGATAAAACCCAGCCTGGATGATAGGAGATGAACCTACCAGAACAACACGAGGGCCGGAGTAAGGGCAAAATCGCCATCAAGGCCATTGCATCACTCGCAGATCAGGGGCAACGCAGAGAGGTCACAGACCCCCACTCAAAGTGTGTTGGCTCAACTGGTGTATGTGGCTGCCACAGGCAGACACCCAACCAAACCTAATCGAACGAGATCAACAACAGCCCTGACGCGATTCGGCATAAACTCAGAGCCTCGTCTTGGTCATAAAAGTCTGCCGTCATAGATGCATCACAGATGCCTTCTGCTGATCAGCAGTGCCACTGCACATCTCAGCTAGCTAGTCCCGCTGGATACCTGTATCCCCAGACTAACTGACCGCAGAGATGCTGCCTGGGCGCCTAGTACAGAGGCAATGCACAGCATTGTCTGTCTCAACCGCCCGGACCAACAGCGGCAACGAAGCGAAAACGATGGTGAACATTTCCTCATCCAAATCATATCCCGTGCCGCGAGGCTAACCAGGTCTTCATGACGTATAGTGAAAAGCAATCACAATTGTAGCCGACCCGCCGCTTCTTGATGCTGTAGAGCAAAAGTAATCACGCTAGCGCTGTTTGAATCAATAAAAAAAGAAAACACAAAACCGTGAACGAAGAGAGGTGATCTCAGCAGTCATGCAAAATATAGACGATATGGAGTATCATGTATGTCGCAAAGTCAATCAAGGAGAACGCCGTCATTGATGCCAATTAGTCGGATGTCTGTCGTGGGGAGGATTTGGCCCCGGTCGGTCAAGAGCGGGTGCAGGAGGGATCGGACCGGGCGGCATAGGCGAGATGTAATATTCGTGATGTCGGTTCGAACCCTGGGATCTGTTTCCAAAAGACACGCCAAGTCAGGGAGACCGTTAACATCAAGTGTCTGGTTCCATGGACGCGTTTACATTATTGTCCCGTAGGGAAGCGAAAGCGATGAGAAATCCTGGTATCGATCCCCCCATCCAAACCCTGTCATGTTTGCTGCCGTGCTGCAGAGCATGCTCGGCAGCGGGAGAGCTGCAAGAGCCGTCGAGGTCGCCGCCACACCGTAGTACTGCGCCGCGCTGTACGGCGGCGCCGTCGTATACCGTGGACTGAAGGTCGACGCCGGTGGAGAGGTCAGCTGCGCATCCTCCAAGCCGCTCATGTGAGCCCAAAGACCCGGATTCACATCCCCGGTCGTGGTCGTGGCTGGACTGGACGGCAGGATCTTCCAGGAGTCCATCGGAAGGGGCTGATGCATCGAATCCTGCCACCAGGGTCCGGGACCCGTTGAACTGGGCAGGTAACGCACCGAGCGGAGCACGTCGACAACCCGCGGGGGCGGTGGCTGCAGGGGGACGAACAAGTTGGAGATGGCCACTTTGGCTTCCTCACTGCGGCCGGCCAGAAGTTCACCCGCCCCATCCTCCTCGAGCCCTTCGAGGGCAAGGACGCTTGTGCGATAGACAAACTTGTTGGCGGCTTGGACAAACTCCTCCTGTAGCTTCTTTAGTTGGGTTTCCTTGTCGGTCCAGTCCCAGGTTTTCGCCGCGGCATCGACGGAGTAGACATCCTTGTGATAATCAACGAGCGCCTCGATGGTTTCCGGGGTTAGCTTGAAGGCAACTTCGTTCTGCGACACCATATCCACATGGACGACGTAGGCATCGATGTGGATCATTTGATGGTTGAAGAGGCTCTCCACCAGAGGGTTGTCATCCTTGCGAAGTTCGGCCTCGGGAGCCTTGGGGAACATCATCGAACACAGCGTCCAGATAGCGTTGGGCGAGGACAGCGTCTCGGTCAGACATCTAGTATGCTGTGTGACATTGTTCAGCGGGCGTTTGACTCGGTTGACCCGTTTCAAAGTGGCCGTGAGCCACGGTTCGATGCGGGTGTTGAGCACCACGTTTGGCGATGACCGCGGGGCAAATGCGGCTGCCGACGAGGGCAGTAAGACGGTGGGCATTTCTCAGACTGCGCGAGAGCGACGAAAGATGGTACTGTATTTGACAAAAAGCAAAGAACGAAGAAGAGAAGGGCGAATCAGTAAAGAGAGAGAGAAGATAGGATCGAAAAAGACCATAGAGGCGACATTCGCCCACACCGAGTGAGTTTTCCTGATAACAATCCAATCCGTCTGTTGAGGGCAGACAGAAAAAAAAAGAGGCAGAGCTCGAAGTCACGAGGACTGACCCAGTCCCAATAACAGGCACGACGGAGGGGTATGTAAATAATGAAAGGGAAAAAATTAAAATAATTCAAAGTAGGTGTGGCGGGGTAAAAACCGCTGCCTATCTGGTAAACGATGGAGACGGTGGGATCAGAAGGTGAGTTGAGCAGTTAGGGTATAGATTAAAAATCCCCACCATCAACCAAAGGCAAGTGGAGTGTAGCAGCGGGTATAGTAGTAGTAGTAGTAGTAGTAGGAGTAGGAGTAACTAGGTAGTGGTGGTGGTAGCAGTGGTAGCGATAATAATAATAGGCAATCGTGGGGATGTATAAAGCAAAACTACTGACTGTGTGGGCGAACGCGCGAAGAGAAAACAAAGGAATGGCAAGGACTGAAAAAGGATTGCAGGCCTGTGAAAAGAGGGAGGAAGAGGAGAAGAAGAGGAGGAGGAAAAGAGGAGGAAAAGAGGGAATAATGCAAATGGAGGAGGAGAAAGAGGAGGAGGGGGGCAAAACAGACAGATGGAGGCTGCCTGCAGTTCAGTCAGTGTATGCAGCAATAGCAACAGCAGCAGCAGCAGCAGCAACAACAATGGAGAGAGAGAGAGTTGAGCTGACTTGACAGTACAGATACAGTAAGGTCCACCGGGAATGGGGCTTTAGTATGAGTATATGTATCAATGCACGGGATTCTATACAGCCGTCCAACAAGCCACCCACAAGAAAAGAGTCCGCTCCGAAACAGCAATGTCCACAACCACCCAAATTTTATAGAGTAGCGGCTAGATTCGTAGAGAAAAAAAAAAGGTTCTTCGACTTGGGAACGTTAAACAAGCCAAACGAGACAAGTTCAAGCTGACTTTTGCATACGCATACTGTCTCGAATGCCTTCAGCTTTCGTCGACCAACCTTGATAGTAGTTAAGTTACCGGGTGATACGCACAAGCGATAGTAGCCCGTACATAACTTTAGTTACTGTGGAGGAGGAGAGGAGAGGGGGGGGGGCAACTCGCAGATTCGCTCTGTCTGCAATGGCGCAGTCCGGCCGGCGACTTTTCCCATGCAGTCGACGCGAAATCCCGATCGTATGGTACGAGTGATTTTTCTTTTGCGATTTTCCCACCTGCTTTTTTTTCTTTGACCGGGACAAAAATAAATAATTTTTTAAAGGATTATTTCTACCATTTTTGATGGTTGGAGCCATCGCCCGCTTTTCCCGGTGCGCTCTCGATCACTTTTTCTTGCTCTTGCTCCTCCGTGGCCTTCAGCAACAAATCTTAGCCAGATATGCAAGTGTCCAGAATCGTCATCGGCAGTGGAGCATCAGCCAGGAAAAGACAGGAAAACAGAAGGGGACGAAAAGCCAGAAAAGGCAGAGTCAGTCAAGTAGGTTAGTAGTTGGTCAATCCACGACCCTGGAAGGCAAAGGCAAGAAAGAGCAAGAAGAGCACGGGGCTAGTTTAGACCAGGTGATCCCCCATGATTACTGAATTATTACTATTTCGGCTCGCTGAGTGATTTCTCCATCCGTACATCCACCACTAAGTTGCTACATTACTACAGAGTGCAGGGCACATAGTGCTCCATATTCAAGTAAAGATCATTGCTAGTTAGTAAGTACACTACTACGGCAGATGTGAGTTCACTTATACTTTGGACTAACCTGTGGAATACTGACTCAAGATCCAATTTCCACATACTCATACCGACCCATAATACCTTTTACCTTTTAAGGGTCGCGGATGTCCGCGAACAAAGAAAGTTTGGACCAAAAGGCGCCCCTGTAGTGTATCTAAGCTGTTTCTTGCCTACCGGACATCGCTGGGGAGCGATGCCTGCTGATATGGAAGTGCTCTCCGGTCGGGATGCGACAGAAGATGATTTAACCTTTTCTATATCCTCTTTTCTGTCGCACTCCCTAAACTCCCTGAGAAGGTAGTTGGGGCCCTGTTCATCCTGAGGTTTATTATGGTGAAAGGGGAATAAAGGTGATGTTTTCCTTGGAAAAATCTTCAAGGTCTCCTTTCGAATGGATCAACATGCATCAACACAATGCCACAGTGGGATAAGAAGCCGGTCAAGTGCCCTAGCTAGGCAGGTCACACAAAAGGGCAGACAGACAGACAAGACAGACACCCATTCCGAACTTGAGTTTCTGCCCAGGACGGCCGGACGGCCGGGCGGACGGACAAGAGACAGAAGCTGAACCATGGATCAACCCCAACAAGCGTTCCATTCATTCTCAATTCCTGTCTGACCCGGAAAGGGCCCATTTGCCAGGTGTGTGCGTGGGTGCGTGGGTGCGTGTGTGTGCATTGTCAGTGATGGTGACACCGGAATGGCAAGTAACCCAACAAGAGCTGTGCTCTGAAGTACTTTTCCTTCTTTCTTTTCTCACCCCCCAAATAAATTGGTTGTTTGACTCTATATCTCAACGAGAAAATTCGTATACAATGTTGTAGACAGATAGAAAAAAAGGCGTGGTTGCAGGATGGGCTTGCAGGTTGGAATCAGGGCTGGGGCTAAGCTAAGCCCCTCTCCTCCGCCTCCTCCTCTCTCAGCTCGCTCGGCATCTTCCCTCTTCTTCCACCGCGTTGAGCAAGCGCTCCACTTGCCATGCAAACTGCGATGGCTGAGAGTGGCAGTACATTTATCTTCTCCCACTACCAAGATACCCATGCATAATACTCCTTTTAGATATGTCGACATCTGAAAAGTGGGAGCGAATACGATCCATGTCCGACTGTTCAAGTTTCTAGTGTTTCAATAACCGAGTCAACAGTTACAGTAAATAAGTTATATCGATACATCTACCTACCAATTTACCTGCGCAATCAAACCTCAAAAGTCGGATGATTGTACACAGATTATCCATCGCATCATTTAATGCTACAATGACCAATCAACGCACGCGACAGTAAAAAGTACTCAACGTTATTCCGCCTTTCCCAAAATCACGAACCTACTAGGTAGTCTTCTCTATAGACTGAGTCAAGACAAGCCCACTTTCTCAATGCGAGAGTATTCAAGAATTGGTGAAAACCAAGATCTAATCAAGTACGTAGTCTAACTTACTCAGTATGGGTAACTAAGACATAGGATCAAAAAGCCCCTCGCTGTTTTAGACTTGACCTCTCCGGCACGCGATACCGCCACCCACTTCGCGTCCTTTGACCGGTGGGACCTTTTCGAAGCACCTCACATGTGGCAAGTCAGCCCTGAGATCCAGCTTCCCGGTGAGTGGACTTCTTCACGTCTACAATGCCGTAGTCCCAGATGCCGTGCGGGCTAGAATTAATGATTCGAAGTCTGTATCGATGTAAGCTATGTACTCACGGCCGAGAGAACAGTTTTTCATTCATACTACCCACAGTCCATACACAGGACAAGTATAACGCATGCATACCAGACCTGTCGTCGCATGTACATCACCGCGCATATATGCGAGTAGGGAAACATCTACTCATACCACGCAAACGCCCATGCGGGTACGTAGAAAGAAGAAGAAATGGAGATGTTGGAAATCCACTCTCCCGTATGACTCACCAATTCCGATCGTCCGTGTACCCTTATCATTTCCAAACGCATATAGAACTGGATCTATACTGCCTGCTCTGTATACCTACCTATGATGATGGCAAACCGACGCCTTTGCACAGAAGCCACCGTCTCATGTCGTTGAAATTTGAAATCACCCGGGCACAAAGTCTGAAGCAAATGTCTTTGACTGACCAATAGTAGAAGGGCGATTTTTTTTATACCTGCTCTTCAAAGGCGCACATAGAAACATCTGCAAAAGAAAAAGAAGGAAGGCTGGGAAACATCTCCATCCGATAGAGGGTCCCGGTCCACAAAACGCACGGTCCAGTGGTACCCGACTCGGGTTCCGATGCAAATAGGTCCTCCGTACCTTTACTGGAAATAATACTCCTATCGTAGTACTACCTACACGCAGAATGGGAAAGCTGATACAAGAGGCCGAGGTGGCTCATCCATGTTCCTGGGAAGTCGTCGGTGTATCGCAACTCGGGGCATGGTTCACGATGGGGCGGGTTCCTTTTCTGCAAGATGAACAGGGGTGGACGAATAAATTCCTGACATGCAGGATATTCGGTGTGGGAAGTTATACAAATGTTTGGCGTGGAAAGGGGAAATGAGCATATTTGCTGTTCAACACCTGCACACCCCTGCTGGTTTGCTCATTATGCTGTACATCATGGACCTGCGTGATTAGTGCTGGATCCTGGAGTTTCGAGTATTGATGTTTCTGGGCTGGTTTCTAGAAAGAGTATATTGTCTGTAGTTGTGCTGAACCGCACAGAATATGAGCATAAAACATCAGGAGTACTTCGGAGTAACGTTGTTGCAAGGCAGCGAAAACAAGAATACAGCAACCTGTATTCGACTCGTGGACGGTACACTTTTCAGTGCACTTCTACTCATAGTCGCCGATACCCGCATTATTGCGCGTTTGCATTCAGCATCTGTCTGTGGCTTTATTGACAAATATACAATCTACCAAGACGGACTTTCCACCAGAATATGGGAATAGCCTCAAAGGTCGTTCCTGTCCAAGCGATATTACTCAAACCCTCGTTGTTGAACCTACCCCTAGATTTTACTCTCAAACCGTATCGCCGGAGTGAGTATCAAGAAGAGCCCATGCGCTCAGCTGAGGGAATACTGAAGGCCAGGAAATTTATCTGAAGAGGCGTCGTGGGGCGAGCTAAAAAGCCCTGGGCAGTTTAGGTGAGAAATGCCTCTTCTGGCCGCGGATTCGTTGACGAGCTTCAGCGGCCGGCTCGCTCGCCGCAGCTGAGATCCCCGCTACGGACTCTCATTGGACTGGCCTCGACGACCGGTCATCTCCAGACTTTCTGGAATAGGAAGGGCAGACGGACTGGGAATGCACTTGTAACGAGACTCGTTACTTGACCATTACCGGTCTTGTAATGAAGAGAGGGGGGTGGGCAATAGAGGGAGGATGGAACGGAAGGGCAAGTCCTCTATCCCGATCTGCATGCATGCACTCGCATGCCTTGGATGACCGTATCGTTCAGAACCCGGACTGCTTGGTGTGCACGCCTGCATGCGCATACACGCGGCTGCGACAGGCTGACTGATACTCCTGTGCCTCGTATGGTTTCCCGAGGCGGCACCCACAGGGTCTGCTGGAGATATTGCCCTTCCCAGGCAATAGGCTCCGATGCTGTGACAGGGTGGCGAACTCCGGTGCACATAAGGAAAATAGCAGACGGAGTGCAAGTGCTAGGTGTCCGGCGATACCGAGACTGACTGAGAGGACGGGCAATCTTGTGATGGGCTCCTCGTTTGTTTGTCTGTCCCGCGCTACATCAATCCGGATTGGACTGTCTGTCAAGCATTGCGGCAGTGACCGAGTTCGGTAATGATTGCGCCTGGAAATCTCAGTACGCGCTCGAGAGTGGGTTTAACGACAGACGCAAATGGAGATGCGAAAATTGGACGAACAGGATGGATGATACCGTATAACGTGACCGGCGGTTCATGGTCTGGTGCCAGAGCGCATCGCTTGATCGGCTGGGGTCGGCTCCCGACGACAGACGAGCAAGAACCGCATATCAGAAGCAGTCAGCGCGTCGTCAGCTTCGCGCTAGAGGCCCAAAGACCCATCAGACTGGATGTCGAGCGCCCGAATGACCGTTTACAGCGCTGCACAATGACATATCGTGGACCCTGCTGTCTTATACAGAGTCGAGCTGAAGAATCGAGAGACAAGCTGGCAAGACATGGGACGCTCCACTGGGGCAAGATTGTGGATTGGTACCTTCGAGATAAAAAAAGAAAAGCAAAGCGTAACGCATGTACTGTGTCCCGAGGTGAGAGGGAGAGGAGGACAGCGGAGAATAAAGCTACCTATGGGAAGAGAGGAGGTTGTCCTTCCCTCCATCGGCGTCGGCGATGGCCGAGTGCTGCGCCTCACTAAGCCACCATTGTGTGGCGAGGTTTCTGCAGGCGCCGGTGACATCATCCTTGGTCGCAGAATTTGGGCTGACAGCAAACAGCAAGCAGCAAGCAGCAAGCAAAGGATCACGAATGACTGGCGTGGATGAACAGAACCAACTCGGTCGGACTGCAGGCAGCTAGTTATTGCTGTCACAATGAGCGGGTAAAAACCTTCCATTCACCAGAACCACAGGCAATCTTGGAAACTCTCAACCCTAAACCCGTATGTAGAAAGCAAAAGAGAGAGAAAATAAGTAGATGCTGGCAACTGCAAAAATCTTGACTTCCAGGTGACTACAATCTAGCGCTTAAAGAGATCCCTTCCAATACCAGCTTAGGTGCAGCAACCGGCGCTGATCAGCCAAAAACTTCCCTGCGAGTGCTCCGGCGTTGCGCATGAGCTCTTGAAACACAACATGCGGAGCCCGAGCAACGAAGAACTAACCAAAGCAGACCAGAGGTCATTGCGGTCATCCTGTCCTAGCGCATCCTGAGTAGTATGAGTATGTAAGTTCGACTCTCTGTGAGAGACAGACAAGCAGACCGGGAAGAGTCTGGGATAGCCCAATAGCATGGCACTTGAGATGCAACCCCGTACATAAGCGCCGACGCCTCGCCTTGCCTAAACCCAGTCAGACTTTAGTCCCTGACCAGCCCTGCAACCGTCCAATACAGGCTGCCTCACCGAGGCTCATCCCTGCTCCGTGTTTCAACCGATAACCATGAGGGGAAGACGGAACTAGTACTCCGTACTCCGTAGGCCGCACGGGAGGTGAGTATGCAGGTTGCCGGGAGCCTGAGGTCGTTCCCCTCCCTCATCTGAACAAGAGGGTGTGCGAGACCCACTGGGCGCTGCTGACAATGCATATGATTTTGGTCATGTGTTCGGCTAGCCCTTTTGAGAGCGTAGATCGACTGGCCTGGATTCAGTCCTGTTGGGATGAGATCAGTGGGATTCCAGTCTGGGGTTGGATACGACATCAAAAGCTGGTGACACTTTCAGACCTCGATGCTGGCCAGAACCCGTCCTCGTACTCTCGGATCTCTGGCACCACTACCCAACATGGTTCGCTGCATATTCTTCACTGAGACAGGATCTACTCAGACTTCGAGCCGAGACAAATAGGATCGGGAGTCGTGCTGCGATTTTGTCTTGTCAGGGTGAGCAAATGGAATTTTTTCCATTCATGACGACTAGTTCGAATTCGACAAATAATAACCACGATGGCCAAGCTCCCTTCATCTAATTTGAAAGGTGCGACACAGAAGGACTGGTATTGCCTGTGATCGGACCGTTTTTTTTTGGCGAATCAACCCGACGTCAGCACCTAATTGTTGCAAGGAACGACGAGCCGTGAAAACTGAAAGTTCAGAAAGAGTATGGCATGTGCGAGTAGTCATGATACTTTGGCTTTGGCACACCTCGCTCGAGCTCATTGGGATGTTGTACATCAAGAGCCCGTAGTTGTCTTGAATTACACTCAGAATTATTCGTGTCTTTGCTTCCGCAAGGTGACTCTGGGGAATAGGTCTCGACTGATCTGCGACGATGAGTCGCATGATTCCTGATTGGGTCTTGCTGTAGTTGGTCATAGCTTCACTGGAGTGTCTTGCGTGGTCTATGGTGATAATGTCTCACCGTCCGTCAGATCTGACTGAGCCAGAGTCAATGTCATCTCAGGTGGATGCGGAAGGAGGGAATGAAACCAATTGCACCGCGGCGCGGCGGTCCGATTCTGCGTTAGCCAATCCAGCGGTCCTCAACAGTCAGAAGCAACGTTCGTCCAGAACTTGAGCAACTTTGCGACACACCAGAGAGAGACTCCAGCCCTTTCTGGTGGAGACGTATGAGAGAGATACTAGCTTCACATGGTCTTGGAGGATCAATAACCTCTCACTACACCTCTATTGTCTTGTCTAGCTGCGTCATCCACCTATCCATCTACAATCTAAGGTACCAATCAACTTAGCCACTTACCATTTATCGTCAAGTTAACAACAAGTTACCCCAGCTATACACACAGCTCCACCGATCCAGTTCTTTCGACTGAACTCCACTATCTCTTCCCCTTTACGAATTCAAACCCACCACCCAAACAGGAACGACCGTGATCGATTCCTCCCGAGCACCACCCATCCAGATAAGACAATCCGATCACGACTAGCGATGATGGTCTAAAAAGGCATGGTGGATCAGGGAAGACAACAGCCTCGCGACTTCCAGCCGGATCAATCCCTTCAGCGAAGGGGATATGAGAATGATCCGCGTCACGCCACGGCGGCCGGGATCGGTTTGAGCAAGAGTTGATAATGAATCTAAACAAGGTAGGATACTAAACGGGATGCCAACCGGCGTAAACAACCAGCATAAGCATAATATGCTGTCGTTGTGCATAGGGATTGATGACTATAGCAGGTTAAGGAACATAGCGAGTAGTGGCTAGATATGGGCCACAGCTTGAGGATGGGTACTTATATGTGCAAAGAAAAAAGGGACAGCAAGTCCAACAAGACAAACAAAACAAGCTCTGAACACGGAAAAGAAAGAGCGATGCTTCAGGCCTGTGCGCTGCGGGCTCAATGTTGGGGTTTGTATCAGCTTGTTAGGCTCTTGGAGTTATTCGGGGCCCGCTTGGTTCGATCCAAACCATATTTCTGGGTCTGGTTTTTGAGGCAAATTATTCTCCCCCCCTCTACCCAAATAACAAACAGCTCTGGATGCTCTTGGTATGTACATGATCTTCGGTGCAGGTTCGTCAAAGGCCATTGGTTCTTGTTCGCTCAGGCAATAAGCTGTTCGTTATTTTGAACGAATTCTGTAGATACAGTTTGACCCCTGGGTTTAGCTTCCTGTATCTCTTCAGCGAACAGCCACGGGAAAATACAACCACCTGACCCAGAAGCCCAATTTACTTATTGAAGGCCCACTTTTTAAGCAGGGTCTTCGTTCTTCGGCGTTATGACAAAAGGTCATAATTGCTCCAAGATTCCTTTTCTCCCTCTGCTCTAATCGAGCTAAGATTTACCCTCCCGCGAAGCGAAGAATCACGGCGCGAATCCCGTTGCGACACCCTTAAGCATCAAAGTTAAATGCCATTGTGAAACGGTGCCTCAATTTCAGACTTTTCTGCTGGTTCCGAAGCAATAAGAACCGTCCGCTCTACAACCACGACTCGCCTGGGAGATCACATGCTACCGAGTTGGTTCTGTTGGCAGTTCAGTGCTTGATGCTGGAGTTGAATTGCTTGGTGTTGGGGTTGAATGGATGAATCGTTCGTGCGGGTTTTTGACACAGTTTACAGCAGCAATAGCCACGGCTTTCAGGAAAAGACTACAGTCACTCCAAGAAGAAGGTGTCTAGGTTTGCTTGTTGAACGGTGGGAAGGGAGAATAGTCCTTATAGATGCCTATCTTCTCAATCATTCAAGAAGATAACGCCTCGGACGATGCATAAATGTCGCAGCGACATCGTCATCCAGCCAGGTACCGAGTTGAACTTGCTATGGCCCGTGCATTTGGATATGTTTCTCTTTGAGGGAACGCTCATATCCCAGTGACCAGAGACAATGCCTTGTTCCTGCCATCTTATCGTCCCCACGGATGCTAAACACGTCCCTGTCGATCACCGGGGCAATGAGCCTAAGCGGAAAAAGTAGACTGCCTCCAAAGACCAAATAATGATCTCTTGTTGTAATCCACCCAGACACGGATTTACTTCTCCGCGAGGACCCCTAGAATAGCCTTGAGAGCACTTACTGCGAGAAGCATAGTCCCCTCCTGGTCAAACCACGGCTGTGCTGCGGAAGCGAACTTTATCCCCTTGGATCACGGACGGAAAGCGAACCGCAACGGCCATGCTACCGAGAAGGGATGTAGGAACCCAAACGAAACACACCATCCCATCCTGTTCATTTCACTGAAGGTTTGATAGGACCCTGGCTCCAATTCGACGATGATTTTGAGCGAGAAGTTTGAACCATATAAGGAGCACTGGCAATCTGCATTCATTTAGATCCAGCACCTTCATTCCTTCGTTGCTAACCTTGTGTTGATAAACGCATCCTCTCGTTATGCGCTTCTCATCGACTCTTCTTTCGGCCGTCGTGCTGTCTGGCACCTCGTTGGCAACCTCGGTTCAGCCAACCTCAGCAGCCGTGGCTGCACAGCCAGACGCTCAAGGGATAGTGAGTCCATCAGCGAATGCAGCAATCCCGGCAGTAGATACGACAGGAACGGCAAAAAACGAACAGCAACCCAGTGCGAGTGTCAATACCAATCAACATAACGCAATTCCCGTCGGCCAGCAGTCATATGGGAATGCTGCCCAACAGCAGGCAGCTGCCAATGGCGTGTCCCAGCAGCCATCCACCGCGGCAGAAGCCGCTCCCACACAAAGTGCTCACGGAGACCTCTTATCTGGTCTGGTTGGTGGCCTTCTCGGAGGGGGCCACAACTCTGATTCTACTGCAAAGGACGGAGCAGGCTCAAGTCCATCACAGAATTCGTGGTCTCAGACAACCACAGCTCCTCAAAGCTCTGAAACAAAGAAACCTGACCTTTTGAGTGGCCTTTTTGGCCTCTTGGACCCCTCGCTACTCACGGACATTGAGTCCTTCTTTCACCACTTCGCATACCTGTTCGACGACAAGACAACAAACCAGACAAAGTCCTTGCTCGACACTGCCTACAATTTGTTGACTCCAGAGTTGAGTAACGAACTGCTCACTCTGTTGAGCAATGCAAATCATCTGCTGACGCCGAATTTCGTCAACGAGACTCAGCAATTGATCGCTTCTGTTGGCCCCTTGGTTACACCCCAGCTGTTCCACAAGGTCTCCGTGTTGCTCGACAATGGCAATGAGCTTCTCACCGCAGAGTTTGTCAAAGAGGTCAACGGTCTGATTGGCAATGCCAATCAGTTGCTGACGGCCGACTTTGTCAAGGAAACTCGGCAGCTGATCGAGGCTGTTACGCCCCTGTTGACCCCCGAGCTACTGAAGGAGGTCGGAACCTTAGTCAACAACGCCAATGGTCTTTTGACGGTCGAGTTTGTCAGGGAGGCCAAGTCATTGATCAAGGCCGTGGCTCCTATACTGTCTCCCGAACTCATAGGGGAGGTTGGCACCTTGCTCAGCAACGCCAATGGACTCTTGACGCCCAGATTTGTGAACGAAACGCAATCATTAATTGAAACAGTCGGACCTGCTCTGACACCTGAGCTGTTCCGGGAGGTCAATTCTGTACTGGGTAACGCTAATACATTGCTGACGACCCAATTTGTTCACGAAGCCCAGAGCTTGATCCATTCAGTTGCTCCTGTGTTGACACCCGCTATTCTCGGAGAGGTTGCTGGCTTACTGAGCAACGCCAATGAACTTCTGACGCCGACATTTGTCAATGAGACTCAGTGCCTGATTGGCGCGGTGGCGCCTGTCTTCACTCCTGCCCGCCTCAAGGAAGTCGGCCAGCTTCTGAATAGCGCCACCTCCTTGCTGACCCCAGGCTTCGTTGATGAGACACAAGGCTTGGTGGGACATGCGAATGAATTGCTGACGCCCGACTTCGTCAAGGAGACCCGCGCGTTGATTGGGGACATTTCCCCTGTGTTCACACCCCAGCTGCTCTCCGAAGTAGGAGGTCTGCTCAACAATGCCAACGCCCTGTTGACGCCAAAGTTTGTGAATGAGACCCAAGGTTTGATTGACGGAATCTCGCCGATCTTATCTCCTGATATGCTTGGCCTAGTCGGCGGTCTCCTCGGAAATGCCAATAAATTGTTGACCAGCAAGTTTGTCGAAGAGACTCAAACTTTGATCGACAACGTGTCACCTGCCGTCACGCCTGCTCTGCTTGAAAAAGTGAACTTCCTCCTCGGCAATGCCACATACTTGTTGACACCCAAATTTGTCAACGAGACGCGCGATCTCATTGACGACGTGTCGCCAATCCTTTCTCCAGAGTTGCTTGGTGAAGTCGGGGGCCTGCTTGGTCAGGCTAACAACCTGCTGACGCCCAAGTTTGTCAACGAAACGCAGGTGCTCATTGAGGATGCTTCTGAGGTAAGACCTTGTTACGTATAAAATTTAAAATAAAAGCTAGAAACTGACAATCATAGTTGCTTCCTGCTCTAGTCAAGGTGCTGGGCACCTTGTGAGCATAAAATTCGGGAAAATTGTTCACTTCGCTGACGGCGGAGTTACTTGTTGATGACCAACCATGCGATGAATTGTATTTCTTTGTTCGTGATGATCTGCGTCGTTGATGTGGTTTTGATACATGCTTAATTGTAATCCGTGAATAGCCCACGATTGAGGAGCGTCTCCTTCAGAATCAAGTCGTTCATTTGGACTCTTGCCACACGTCCCCTCCGAGCTCGTAGCAGCTCGTAGCATTTTATTTCGTTGTTTCCCTTGGGCAGACGGGAGACTCCGTGGAGTGCAAAACCCGACAGCCGGTCTTAGAGGAAAATCCATATTTGCGGCCAAAGACTTGGTAGGTAAAGTCGAAATGGACATCCATCCAGTCCACGAGATGAATAAGCACTAGTCGTCGATGTGTCATGAAGCCAGACCCCCAGCAGGCTCTGTCGTGCGGAATATGGCTTCCATCATGCACGCAATGCATATGATTGCGGTACTTGCGGCGAACTGCGCTGTTTCTTGCATGGCGCGAGTTTCACTTTGAGTTGCAAGATTGGTGGCGGTCGGGCAGATAGGTTGTGCGACGATGTTTAGGCGAATCTGTGCATGTCGTTTCTGCGGGTTCTGCTCTCAGGACGGGATGTCCGAGGCCTTGACCTTCTGATATTTCGAGAGGACCTTCATCTCCGTGTTTCGCTCCTTGATCTTCTTATCCATCGCTTTCTGAACCTCTTCGCGCTTCTTCTCGGCCTCTTCCATCTTCTGCCTGATCTCCCTTGCGACCTGCTCTTGTTCTTTCAGTGCCGCTTCGGGCGAGGGGAACTCTTGGCGTAGTTGCTCGAGCTGCGTGCGCATCACTTCATCCACGTCGATTGGCTCACAGGTGACTGGATTATACTGGTGTGGCTGTAGAGGTGGGCCGGGAACACGAATGCTCGAGAGAAGTTCGTGGATGGGAGTCGTGCGAAGCGGCGAGTCGAGCGGGACCAACTTGGCTGCAGGCGACGGTGTCGGCTCAGAAGGCGGCGAGAGGGGGAGTTGTTGCTGATCCATTGCGGCTGGAGGCGGCGCGTTCACTTTGATTCTTCACGGGGTGAAGAAGCGTGCTAGAGAGCTGGAATAGCTTTGCGTGCGCCAACACCAAGTTTTCTCGCGCGCGATCGTGTCTTGGCTTGAGAGTGTTGCTGAAGCTCGGCCAATTTTGTCTCGGACGCAATTGCTGCGGACTGGATGATTCACCGCCAAACATCGTTAAGGGCGGTCAGTTCCTGCCGACAGTATTGCCAGATATGCCGCCTTCGCACGGAAGGCGTGTGGGGAGAGCCGTCGGACGTATCGGAGATGGTGTCGACCGGCGACGTTATCGTGATAAGTGTGGATTGCTCTGAAAACCATCTGGGGATTTTGATGAAACGAGTGAACCTACTAGGGTCTTGAACTGTAGGCCTTGAGCTTACCAGCTATGCAGGCTTTTGGTATGTTTTCTGCATTTGCGCCCGACTCTTGCATATGACCCCTCAGGGCGCTGTGACCTCATCTCTCTCCTGAATCTCTTGCGCTGACTCTTGAGCGCGACATACTAGTCCCGAAGAACAGGAGAGTAAGTGGGACTGCTTGTGTCGGTACTTAAGAGTTGCGAGTGCTGATATCCGGTCATAGCCTAAATTTGAATTGGTGCTGAGAGTAAGGACTTCCCCGTCAAGAACCCATCGCAAGCGTTATCTGGAGCTGACAATTGAGGGCTTTCTCTCAGGTCATTGATCTCAACAATGTACCCCTTGTGAATGGCACAGCGTTTGTCAAGTGGCGCCTTCCTTCTGGGTGTGCGCCCGAACATCACGGGCATACCGACAAAGCGGTCATTATAGACCACAGAGCATCTTGGAACTACGAGAAAGTGCTGCAAGTCCGACTGACGATCGATCGAAACCAGACGCTTCACGAATGCGAACTATACTTCGAGGTTATACAAGAGTTTGCGTCAGGAGGAAATAATAATGAGAAGAGCCTTCTGGGAAAGATCAGGCTCAACTTGTCAGAGTATGTGGACAAGAGTGACGACGATGAGGGCATCGTCAGGCGCTACTTGATGCAGGACAGCAAAGTCAACAGCACGCTTAAGGTCGGGATAGCTCTACGCCAGGTTGAGGGCGATCGGAACTTTGTTACGTGCGTTCGACCGTCGCATCTAGACATCACCTGAAGTATTTGCGGACTGACAATTTGACCTCCTCCAGGCCCCCCCTCAAATCAGCGATGGTGTTCGGAGGGATCGCCGGTGTTGTCTCTACCGAACAAGGCGAGCACGACGACCTTGGCAGGCTGCCGTCCATAAATTCCCAGAGCAGAGAGGTCACTGACATGCAGGACATGTATCGCCGTACTCTGGCCGCTTCTTGGATTTCGAGATCCGATGACCTACCGGCGGATAAGCTGATTGAAGAGTTGTTTGCCGGGGGCATCAGCTGGGCAGAGAACCAGCACTCGCCGTTTGCAAACTCGACAGATCACCACGCTGACCGGCTTTCCCCGTATAGCCGGACGGGCATAAGGCAAGCTTCGACGGAGAATCGTTTGTCGCCTAGTAGCTTCGAGAAGCGACCTCGGAGCTCATCCAGCAACCATTTCCGGAATGAACCAAAGGTGTCCGAGATGAGTTCGAGCGCGGATCATACTAGGAAAGATGGAAGCATCGAACAACAGCTCCACGACAATCCGAAAGGGAGGAGCTGGAAAAGTCGTAATGCGGACCACGAATTATCCGAGTTCGATGTCCGCGAAGACCTACGGAGTTGGGAAATTGCAAGCAAAGAGTGAATCGCGGCGGTTGTGAAGTTTGTGAAGTCGGTTGACAGAACCACAAGTTGTATCCCATCAATTGTACATAGTCTCAGTGTCGATTGCAAATCCTGAATTGAAAGGTGTCTTAAAGATTGGTCATGGTGAGAGACAGAAATGGTTTTCCGTATTGTACAAGCCTATTCAAAGAGTAGAAAAGTGGATGAGCCGAAGCCCCCCCCGGAAGCTGACATGGCTATTCTGCTTTAGGACTAGCGTCCTCGGCGATTGCCTCCATTCTTTTTGAGCTTCAAGATTTCGATCACGCGAGATTTCAGACTCCGAGATTCACCCCAACGCCTCGTCATCCATATGAATTCCCGGTCGTCGAAAGGAGTAGTAGGGCTCCTTAAATGTCCGCTGCGTCCCTATTGCAGAACAGAAAACACCCTTCCATTGCGCAGGCGCAATGTTATTGCTCGATTCAAATCCGACAAATACACGGACGATCCGGGCGATAGCGTCGGGGGCTTCTTTTCTCTAGACGACCTTGAAGCAGAGGAGTCCAGACGTCGGCACGGCCGTATCAAGCGCATGCGTCGTGTCTTGAGCGAGAAAGAGCAAGTAAGACGACAGAAATCGAAGAGCCACACGATACCAATCTCGGTGCGTTCTCTGGGAGACCCGGCTCAGGTCGTGGTTATCCAGGATCGCAAACGTCGCAGACGCTCGCAGATTATCGCAGAGAAAGACTCGTCGGAAGAATCCAAGGGAGAGCACTTTATGCTGAAGGAATTGGAGAAAGACGCCGCTTTTGCCGATGAAGATCTCTATATCGCACACATTGACGAGCTAGGCTCTCCTTACCAACCCTACGACAAATTAACACGCGCCGACTGGAATGATCTGAGATATAACCTTCGCTCATCCTTCAAGATCTCACAACTCTCTGATTACATTCAACAACGAATCGACAAGGAAGGCCAAGACACACCCCAGGGTGACTCTGAAGGCAAACACTGGCTACCTGGGGTGATGAATCTCATGGAGTTGGTACCCAAACGTGCTTCTATCCGAACTGGAGCACTTCAGGGTTTAAAAGGGAAGGATGCTTTTGCTGAGAAAATTCTTCGGGATTGCTGGCACCTAAGTATCGCTGGCGAAGTCGGCCAGCTTGATATCCCCATGCCTGACACCGCATTTCATACGCTGCTGAACGCCGAAAACTTCTCGTTTGAGGAGCTCGCTGTGTTACACGATGTTAAAATCGATGTCTCCCAGGTTTTACAGATTATGAGGGTAACCGGACGACAGGAAGCATGTGAGTCCATCAGGGACATCGTTCGTGACGCCACCATGAGAATAAAGGAGGAAGGCCTCACGCTACCAGTCAGTGAGAACGACATAACTGCTAATGCCCGCGTCAAAAGCCCTGACTTTTTATCTTGGCTCAACAAGACTTATGGGGTGACCTTTGATGGGAAGACATCAGAAACACCCAGGCGGATGTTCTATCTTGCTGAGAACAAACAGCAGGCGGATGATGCTCACAGGACGCTGCATCTTGCATGGCATAGCACAAACAACCATCCTACCCCGTTCAGTACATACATGCCTGCTACCGAAATGGCTAGCATCAATAACATCGACCCTGAGCTCAACACACCATGGTTTGATCGACGACATTCGTGGTTCAGATGGGCGGTTACACATGAGACCGGCGAGGTCTTGACACCCGGCTCCTTGTTAGAAAGGCGCAAATTTTTTAACAAGCATCAATTCCGTTTGTCCAATGTGCTTCTCAAATTGCTTCGGAATCCCAATTTCAACAAGACCATTGGCATTGAGAATCCCACCGATACCTGTGAGTCGGTCACTGCGGCAGTTGGAAAATGTCTTTTCCTCCGCAAGCCTACCTTTGAGGAGACATCGGTCAGCGCGCCTCAACTTGGCCGGCTGTCCCTCCCACGTACATTCGCTACAGATATACCTCGTGCAGCACCGTTCTTGAACAATCTGGTGCCTCAGAAGTCCGATGAGCAACAGGTGCACCGCATCCGATTGGTTCCTTCAGCTTTCCATGCCCAGGTCTTCCCGCAACTCGAGGTGGAAGTCACAGTGAATACTTCCAAGTCTCCATTTTACACCGGCCCTGAATTTGCCCTTCAGAGCGCCAAGGTGGTTTTAGCTGAAAGCAAACTCGATTTCCTTCTCCCAGAGAACGGGCTCGATCTCCGATTCAGCCGACGCTTGACCCATGAGCTTCCTACGGGCTCCGCAATCGATCCATCATTAGGTGCACTTGAGGAGAGCCTGCGAAAGGTTTTCCGTCAGTCTCTCGAGTCCAGCGGTAGCGAAGTACCTCTTCCCAGCTTCACTCAAATCACCCTTCCTCGTAAGCTTCTGGGCCAGACCCCGGCCACGGAAGGTGAAACCTTGACGGCAGACTACATTTTCCTGCCGGTGAACGACGCCCGAGGCACTCGGGTCCACAGATACAACTACGGCGGCCAGCAGCTCAACTACTCATACTACGAGAGTGGGCCTTTCTTGCCTCATCGTGTCACCGAGCTCTTTTTGAGAAAGGACATCGGGAACCCTGACTCGGCCCTATCGAACGCCGTTCCTGGCGCGACTGACCCCGTGGTTGAGGATGGTTTCCATGAATTCTATAAATCTGCATGCAATTTGGCGTTTGACGTGGATATGGCCCGCCAAACAGAGGCGGCCTCTGAAGGTCCGGAGGTGTTCTAGATCCCAAAAAGTGTCTTCTGGCGTATAGGATTAGACCACATTTTCATGTATTTATATTTCTTGGGGGGACTTTTGGCATGAGGCATGTATACTACGAGATATCTAATGGAATAGGCTCAGCTCAGTGCTTGCGGGGAGAAAATAAACGCAGGTCCGAGTCTCGGGCGCCTGAAGAGTACTGTACCCATGCTTCTGTCCAGCCACTTTTTGTGGCCGATGACAGAGCAGTATACTACCATTTGCCCGAATCAAAGCTAGTCCACATCACTTTTGATAACACCGGAACCCGACGAACCCATATGCAACATTACATCGACGCGGAGGGGGATCAAAAAGAATCAGCTCAAATGCCCACGAACCGATTAAAATCGGCAATTCCCCATCGAAGCCCCAACTCCCAGGCCTGATGGTTCTCTTCCAGCCGTGCAACGTCGCTTGCCCGTCGACGAGCCCACAACTCCACCTCCCCGATCCTGTCCGCCCCCTCGCGCTGCGGCACCAGCCCTTCCACCGCGGCATCGAAAAACCGCAGCGCATCGCTGTATCCCAGATCCCAGCCGTGGACGAAACTCTGCCGCCCGACCGCACGGTGGCAGTATTTCTCCTTTGCCCTCTCCCCCTTCTCCCCTTTCACTTCCTCCTCCTCTCCCTCCCGGCGCGCCAAGGCCTCCCTCAGTAACTGCGGCCGCTCGATCCGGGCTTGCTGGGCCTTTGTCTGGACTTCGTCCCGCGAGAGTAGCAGATGGCCGGGGGCCGCCGGGGGTAAGTTTAAGGTCGCCCTTCCTGCCGGTGCTGGCTGTTTAGAGTCGGCCTGGGGTAGTTGGTGGTGGAGCAGCGTCTCGCAGTCACGGAAGAGTTCGGTCCCCGCGGGGCTGTTATCGCCGATGTACAGTGGCAGAAACTCGTCGATGGCGCCGACTATCATCCGGATCTCCTCGTACCAGTCGCGGAGAGTGGGGGAACCCGGCCTCGGCGTCTCCTTTGATGTAGAGATCCGTAGACCGACCACCCCGTGCAGGGCGTGGAAGGTTACCTCCTGGGCTACGAAGGCGATACAGTCCCGGGCGAGTGCGAGGCGCTCGGGGCTGGAGCGGAGGTCTACCCCGTTGGTGGTAAGGTCGAAGTTGAGCAGGATCCCGATTCCGTGGGCGTGGCACCGCTCGATGAGATGCTTGATGGCGGACCAGCAGCGCGTGTAGACCTCGGATGGGGCGCCCTCGAAGGGGGTTCCTTGGCTGAAGAGAGGACCGAGGGTGAGGAATCCAAGGGGCAGTTGGATCGTGTTGCAGTGGCAGGTATCTCTGAGCCAGAGCAGCTCGTCGTTTGGCAGGGCGGAAAGCCAGTGGGATTGCCATGTTGAGGTGGTGGATTCGAGTCCATTCGTTTCGATGGAGCTGTTTAGGTTTGGTTCAACTCATGCTGCAAGGGTTTGAGATCTTATGAAGGGGTGAGACAGACCTTGTTAGTGCTTCTAGCTCGTTTGGCGCGGTGGTTTGGTGGAGGGACGGGCCTTGTGTGAAGGTAGATCCGAAGTTCACTCCGTAGAAGCGACGGAAGCGAAATATATCTTGGCCCCGAGGGGGGAGTGGACAGTATAGATCTGACATTTATCCGCGAATAATGAGAAGTGTTCAATTAGAGATCGAGCAGGTATGCTGCTTGTTAGTTGACTTGACGGTAGTGTTGAAAATCGCAGGTGGTAAACAGAGTGTTGATGCTGGCAGTAATCGTCAGTAGTGCGTGCAGACTGTCGCCACAGATATTCAGAGAAACTGCTATCCTGCTCATGAACAGCAGAAGACGAGAGAAGGGCCGGTGATAGCTCGAGTTCACAAGTCGATAATGTCACATGGAGATTCTATTAGTTGGGGAGCTGATCGCTGTCAATTTGCACTGAAGCCAGGTGGATTTCCTAATTGGGAAATGCTTCACAAGCAAACGATCATGTTGATCTGTACTGGATTTATGACTAGCCAAAGGCTTCAATTGAGCATGCAAGAGCAGTGCGAATTCTCTTTTGAGACTGACCAAGGATATTAGTGACTTGTGGTTGGCATGAATAAGTGTACGAAGTATGGTCAGTTACAAGTTACAGGGGGGCAATGGTAGTAGATCACACGGGTGGGCAGATTGACGTAGTTGCAGCAGCCATCATCGGACCTGTACTGTACGTATTTGTAGCGAGAAAGGCGAGGGGCTCCGCATTAGGCCGAGTTGTCCGTGCCCGCTACTGACATTAACCCCCCTCTCCAACTTTGTTGCAAGTTAATGTTTGTTATCCTTCTCCCCTTCAACAAATCTTCAACAATCTGGGGTTTTTGTTTCTGTCCTTCCTTCTTGTGTTCAAATAGTTCTTTTTGTCATCTCTCTTTGTGTTCTTTGCCTGTCGTCATACTTACCGACCGTGCCGGCGCACTGAACCTCAATTGTTGCAAACCCCCCCCCAGCCATGAAGCTTATGCGGAGACAGTGACAGCTAAGGCATGGAGAGAACACGAGTTGCTAAGGTTAGTCCCATCACAGTGGAGAACGGATAAATCTGAAACACAAACTGACGCTCTTCTGTCGATGATTCCCCAGGTTGAAGATGTGACCTTGGCGCGTCGCGGTGAACAGGTCGTCGGTACACTTCATCTTACCTCTCACCATATAATTTTCTCCTACATCCCTCCCTCGACCGATAAAACCCAAACCCCCAATGCTGCTGGCCGGTCAAAGGAGCTCTGGATCACATATCCAATTATCTCCTTCTGTACCTATCGCCCCACCCCCGCCGCAGCCCGCCAGCCATCTTCAATCCGGCTACGATGTCGAGATTTCACCTTTGTTTGCTTCTATTTCACTAGCGAGAGCAAGGCCCGAGATGTATACGAAACTATAAAGTGCTGGACCTGCAAGGTTGGACGCATCGATAAGCTGTATGCTTTTTCCTACCAGCCGCCTCCCCCCGAGCAGAAGTTCAATGGTTGGGAATTGTATGACGCCCGTAAGGAGTGGGCTCGGCAAGGCGTGGACCAGAATGGCTCGGGTTGGCGGGTATCTCAGTTAAACGCTGATTATGGGGCAAGTGTGACCTGAGAAAACAACGGAGTTTGCTACATCATTAACCATTGAACCTCAGTTCTCTGCGACCTACCCTGCTCTCATACCTGTGCCGACTACCATTTCGGACATCACGCTCAACCATGCTGGCAAATATCGATCAAGAGCAAGAGTACCCGCTTTGACGTATCTGCACCCTGTGAACAATTGCTCCATCACACGAAGCTCGCAGCCGCTGGTGGGTGTGCGCCAAAACCGAAGCATTCAGGACGAGAAGTTGCTCGCCGCGATCTTCTCGACTTCCCGCCCCGAACGACCGCTCGCAAACTTCACTCCGCCGAATCTGGAGCCGGAATCCTCCAGTTCGACATCGAGTGATCCGTCCACTAGTCAAATGCTGGCTGACCTGACCAACGCCGAAGAACTGGAAGATGAAATGCTGGCATCTTTTGCCGGCGACCCGGAGGAAAAGCCCCACATCTACGGAGCCCAGCAGCGCAATCTTATTGTTGATGCTCGTCCAACCGTCAACGCTTATGCAATGCAGGCTGTAGGGCTTGGGTCGGAGAATATGGACAACTACAAGTTCGCTACCAAGGCGTACCTCGGAATCGACAACATCCACGTGATGAGAGACTCCCTCAACAAAGTGATCGATGCTCTCAAGGACTCTGATGTGACTCCCTTAGGGCCCAATAAGGACCAACTTGCACGGAGCAATTGGCTGAAACATATTTCGACGGTTCTAGATGGCGCGGGTCTGATTGCCCGGCAGGTTGGGCTCCAGCATTCGCATGTTTTGATCCATTGCTCAGACGGATGGGATCGAACGAGTCAGTTGAGCGCATTGAGTCAACTTTGCCTCGACCCGTACTTCCGCACACTAGAGGGCTTTATGGTGTTGGTAGAAAAGGACTGGCTATCATTCGGGCACATGTTCCGGCACAGGGCCGGACATCTCAACAGCGAAAAGTGGTTCCAGATTGAGAACGAACGGATTGGAGGTGATTCGAATCGAGCATTTGGCGAGGCTGGTGGTGCCAGTAGAGCTATCGAGAATGCTTTCCTTAGCGCCAAGGGATTTTTCAACAGAGACAACAACAGTCGTGATTCTCTTGGAGAGTCGGATGGGGAGATGCAATCCTATGACGGCGACAATGCGAAGAAGCTTTCAGTGCCTAAAGCAACGCCCGTGGAAAAGGAGGTAACCAAGGTCAAGGAAACAAGCCCGGTCTTCCACCAGTTCCTGGATGCAACCTATCAGTTACTCTACCAGCACCCTACCCGGTTCGAGTTCAATGAACGGTTCCTGCGACGACTATTGTACCACTTGTACTCGTGTCAATTCGGAACATTCCTCTTTAACAGTGAGAAGGAGCGGGTAGAGTGGAACGCCAAAGGGCGTACTCGGAGCGTTTGGGATTACTTCCTGGCACGGAGGGAACAATTCCTCAACCCTGACTATGACCCGCAAATTGACGATCACAAACGTGGAAAGGAACGTCTAGTCTTCCCACGCGTCAATGAAGTGCGGTGGTGGAGCGAAGCATTTGGTAGAACCGATGCTGAAATGAACGGCCCTCGGGCCCCTGGCTCGGGGTTATCGGTTCCCCGTGAGACTCCGAGTGCTCAGCGGTCGCCAGTATTGACTGGGATGGAGACCGCTAACCATTCTGTCGGCGCTGGCTCCGCTGGCAAAGATGCTAACAACGCCCCACCGAGCGGCATCGCAACTGTGACTGCGGGAATCTCTAATTTGGCATTCCCCAAAAGCAAAGAGAACAACCAGGATACGAAAAGCATGAATCGCATGGAGCTTGAGATGCAATGAAGGAGTAGAGACACCAGTCGGCCTTCAAACTGATGAAATGACGCATTGCGTCGCAGTCGGTCTAGGCAGGCAAATCTATAAAAGGCGGCGAGTCTTCTGTTTGTTATCTAGCAATTGTGTCCTTAGTCTTGCTTTTTTGACGCTGCATATTCTGTCTTGGTTTCGTCGGTAGAGCTACAGTTCTAAGGCCGGGATGACCAGTGCATACTCTAGTCGAGGCCAAAAGAGAGGAAACATGCCGAGTACCACCCATGTGGGGGGTTGCACAACCCCGCTGGATCTGTAAAGAAGTGTTTCTTGACAGATTGATGGTGACTTAGAAGGTGACCCATCCACTTCCTCAAAGTCTGGGAGAGAACCCCAAGGGGCAGTAAGTATAAAGAGAGAAGAAGAGAGTAGAAAAGAGAGCGAAAGACCGAACGTTTGGATGTTGTACTGAGTATGTTGTTACTTATGTTATTGTAGCAGTTGATGCCTGCATACTCAGGCTGGAATACCGGGGGGGGATCTAAACTGGAAACTACAGAAAGGGCCCGGGACTCGGGAGGGGGAAAGCTTACCCAGAAAGGAAAGGTTCCCGCGGAGCAGCAAGCGAGGTTGAGCCCTAACCCGAAAAGGGATGAACAAGCCCTAAAGCCAAAAACTGCCCACTACCGCCGACCTTCTCAAAACTGACTTGACCGCCGCCGACCAATTCGCCCTCGAACGACTACCCCCCCTTCAACCACCCGCGTTCTCGGCCGTTTCTTCGCCAATTCACCACCCAGAAACGCAAACATGGCTGCTGTCCAGGGAGCTATTTCGAAGCGCCGCAAGTTCGTCGCCGACGGTGTCTTCTATGCCGAGTTGAACGAGTTCTTCCAGCGCGAGCTGGCTGAGGAGGGTTACTCCGGTGTCGAAGTCCGTGTCACTCCCACCGTCACCGACATCAGTACGTCGCCCGATTTGATTTGCTTTATCTTGTTTTGAAATCGGAAAAAGAGATGGAAGGGTGAATGTCCGAGGAAAAACCTAGAGGATGGAAACAATTGATGGATCAGTGCGAGGAGGAGCTTGGAATAAATTGTGGATATGGATTGGGGACAAGTTGGAATATCAACAATGGAGGAAAACACCAAGGGAAACACGAATCGGTTGCTAACGGATGTTCTTTTTGCTACAGTCATCCGCGCCACCCACACCCAGGAGGTTCTCGGTGAGCAGGGTCGCCGCATCCGCGAGCTCACCTCCCTCATCCAGAAGCGCTTCAAGTTCCCCGAGAACTCTGTCTCCCTCTATGCCGCCAAGGTCCAGAACCGCGGTCTCTCCGCTGTCGCTCAGTGCGAGTCCCTCCGCTACAAGCTCCTTAACGGTCTCGCCGTCCGCCGTGCCTGCTACGGTGTCCTCAGATTCATCATGGAGAGCGGTGCCAAGGGTTGCGAGGTCGTCGTTTCCGGAAAGCTCCGTGCTGCCCGTGCCAAGTCCATGAAGTTCACTGTACGTTTTTGCCGATCAAACCACCCTGAAGTAGCCACGGAATATGGTCTCGATACAGCAGCCGGATGGATGGATCTACGCAGTTTGTCCGCGAGCGCGACATGCGAAGCGATTTACGACTGCGCGAGGGTGATCGGGACCAAATTCGTCGAGCTTGCGGTTGCACGTCATGAAAATGATGTGCATTCGAACATGAAGGTTTCTGAGACTAACACGGTTTTGTTTCTCCACAGGACGGTTTCATGATCCACTCCGGTCAGCCCGCCAAGGAGTTCATCGACAGCGCCACCCGCCACGTTCTCCTCCGCCAGGGTGTCCTCGGTATCAAGGTCAAGATCATGCGCGGTTCTGACCCCGAGGGCAAGGCCGGCCCCCAGAAGACCCTCCCTGACTCCGTCACTATCATCGAGCCCAAGGAGGAGCAGCCCATTCTCCAGCCCGTCAGCCAGGACTACGGTGCTAAGGCTCTTGCCGCCCAGCAGGCCGCTGAGCAGCAGCGTCTGGCCGAGCAGCAGGCCACCGAGGGCCAGGAGGGTGCCGCCCCCGCTGAGTTCGCTCAGGAGTAAAAAATTAATTGGATTTTCCTCTTCTTTTTTTTTCTCTCTTCTTAGGCCCCCACCTGCTCTTTTCTCTTTTTCTTCGTTTCCTGTCCGACCTACCTATATCTCCCTTACCTGACGCAAAATGAACAAACTTCATGATCACTATCCATCCGGAAGAACCGTGTTTATTGTCATCTCCCTCCTTTTCCGCTTCCCGTGGCGGACGGGGGACGTCAGTATCTCTCTCAAAAAGACCTTTTCATCCCTCTCATGTCTCTAATCACCTCGCTCGATATACACACCCTGAGTCGATATGACCTAGGTAGGAAAGACAGAAAACAAGGAAAAGAAAAAAAAGTCAAAATTCATGCCCGAAACGAGTTCTAGCCAAGCCTTTCTGTCTTGTCCCCACAATTCGTATGCCATACCCCGGTAAACCGTGTAGATCTGTGTGTACGTCGATGCTTAGTAGCCTTTAAGGGGTGTGTGGCCCCGCTCGTGCCTCAAGGTCAGACCTTCTGAAGGCTGGCCCAACTGGTCCCCTGTAGTGTCTAATCTATTCAGAGCGCGGTTGCACACACAGTACCTTTCAGATTCGAGGCGAATGAATCATGTGTTACGTAAGCGCATGTTTCACCTCTTCTGATCTGGCTTGCTTTTGATATTGCCCTTTTTGTCCTTTTCTTATTCGTTCTAACAATGACATCTTATTTCATGAGCCTCAGCTGTCTTTTGATCCCTATGTGTAAAGAATAGATCTAATCCCTCATGTCTACATCTTCTCTCAGCCTGGGGTCATCAATCAATCATAGGAAAGCCTCAATGTTCAGCTCCAGTGTGCTGACGGGGTACTTAAGGTCGTAGTTCTCCAGGACAGTGGGGTGCAGAATACCGAAGGAACCGATGACGAGCTCCTTGCCGGCTATGCGCACGTGGACGGAGGCGGCGTGGCCAGGGAAGTATGTGGGTTCTAGGGAAATTCAATTGCGTTAGTGTTGCTGTTCGTCCGTGGACTCGCCTTTCATGTTCGATGTAACAGAAAATTACTCACCATCAAGCTCCTCAATCCAGTACTGCGAATCAGACATGGCGGAGTTATCGAGTCCCTCCTCGCCGGTGATGAAGGCGCTCTTCAGCATGGCCATGACGCGGTCCAGAAGACCGTGGACGACCTCAAAACCGCTGGTCTTGCCGTACCAGGCGGCGGCGAAGTGGCGCTCGTTGCGGCTCTTGCGCTCCAGGGAGAGATCTTTGAAAGCGACGTCGCTGACCTCAAAGATCTTGATGGGGACGGCGTGGTGCTTGTTCTCGCGAATGGTCTTCAAGAGACCGGGCAGCAGGCTGGTGCGCACAACCTGGAACTCTTGAGTCTTGGGGTTGGCCAGCTTGACCGCCGTGTTGCCATCGTCCTTGCGGTTGAGCCAGCCGAAGTTCTCGTCGTGCGAACACAGGATAAGCGGCAGCACCTCAGACCAGCCGGCCATGGCGGCTTCCACGCGCACAATGTCGGTGAGCTTGTTGATGGGGAGGGGCTGGGCGATGGTGCCGGACTTGCTGGGGAAGGAGCGGGGCAGGGAGTTGAAGCCGTAGGCGATGGCCACATCCTCCATGATATCGGCCTGGTGGAGCACATCCGCTCGGGTGGCGGGAATATAGACGTCGAGGATGTCGGGATTCGTCGTCGAGGGCTTAGCATCGTAGGCCATCTTCTTCAGGAGCGTGCAAATCTCCTCAGGCTTGAGTTCTAGACCGCAGCACTGGTTGATGTAGGAGACCTCCGCCTCGGCCTTGCGGGGACTGATGTCCGGAACGACTCGGGTTTCGTTGTTGTGCTCGGAGACGATCTTGATGGGCTCGATTCTGTATTGATTGTCAGTGGTGGGCTCCGCACGACATGTGATAGAAACCTACGTGAAAGGCTCAGTACAGTACTGAGAGAACATGGTCACCATCATACGGTTGACAATCTCCACTTTCGTCTTATCGAGCGCGGTAATCTCGATGAAGACATTCTTGGTGTCCAGGGTGATCTTCGAGTGATCGCTGTTGATGATGGGGGGCAGAGAGCAGACGGTTCTCTTCGAGTCGTAGATAACGGGGTAGACGGGGTGGTCCCGGATAATGTGCAGGTACTTGCCGAGGTGCTTGTCTTTCTATTCAGAGAATCAGTACCGAGTCCGCTGGCCAAGTCCGCAGCGCCATGAGTCATACCTCGTAGAAGTTCATCAACTCCTCACCGTTCATCTCCTTGGTTTGGTTAAGAGGGGTGAACTTGATGTCCTTAGGGGGGAGCGCCTCGTAGGTGAAAGGCCCCTGGATAGTGTCGAGATCGTGGGTGCCGATGGACACGAGAGTTCTTTGACGCGCCAGGTTCTGGTGGAGCTTATCTTGCAGGGCAATGAAGGATTCATAGCGCGCTTGGTCGAACTTGACGTTGCGGAGGATGGCACCGGACACCAAAGGACGGACCTTCATGGTCTGTTCCACATAATCAGTGCCCGATGCTGGGGGCGCAGGCTGTTCAATTGCAACTTACATCCTCCTTGACGATGATCGTCTCGAGCTGTCCACTAGCAGGCTCAACCAATTTGTAGTTGGGAACCGGCTGGCGGCCCAAGAAGATGTTGAGCATGAGGGCAATGCCCTCGAAGCACAGCATGTCATAACTGCGACGGTCTCAATATATGTATGTGTTTCGAGAGAGGTTCTGGATGCATACCGGTTGGCGGGGATCTCGATCTTGAGTTGAGGGGGCTCTTGCTTTCCATTCACGATCGGGCGGTCCTGGTTCGTAGTCTAGTGTCCATAGCTTTATTAGAATCTGATTGTATATCCGATGAGTGCGAAAAGGAGTCTTTACGTCTTCGTCAAGTTCGACACCTAGGAGGTGAACAGTCAGTACATTGATTGCCCCGCCATGGCCGATCTGGATCAACTTACCGAACTCGAAGCAAAGCTCATCGAATTCCTCGGTGGTATACCTGCAACAATTGAGTTAGATATGCAATCGAAAGGTATGTGAGAGGGCGAAAGAAGTGCATACTCCCGTCCGAGCGCCTCGAAGAGGGCGGCCTTGTCGACCGAAATAGTGGGCATGATGAGGGGTTTGGGCTTCGCAGCGTTGTGAGGAAACTGTTGGGGATCAAATCGAGTTGTACCAGCCTCCCATGGACCGAAAAACGACTGTATAGATTAGACCAAGACGACTACCGCGAAATAGGGGTCAGCGAAGAAAGTAGAGGGAGGGAGCGTGGCTGGATGCGCTGGTCAATAATCGCAGAGTCATATAAAGTCTTTTTGACTCTTCGCTCGCAAAGGCGGCGACGATTCGGATGGTCAGCCACATTTCATCTTCTAGCCGCACCGCCACGTGCCAGTTCACCCCTCCGTCACCGTCACCCACTACCTCACCAGCCACAGCCCATGCTTCCTTGAACCTCTCTCTCTCTCTCCCTCCCAGCAAGTCAGTCGGTCCGTCACTTTCGTAATCTCCCCTTCAGCTACTAACTGTGTTTCACCCACCAGCACCAAACCTACTCTCTTTCCTGATCATATATTGACTCCTCTCATACGAGCTTCTGTTTCTCTTCACAATTCATCTGGAGTGAATTCTGCATCTCCAACTTCTCATCCTGTCGCAATTGTTGAGGTATGCCGCTACCGCTGCTATTATTGCTCAAGTGTCCTGCGGCGGCCCAAACCCCACGAAACCTCCTCCGGGGTTCTTCCTCACCACTCACTGCTCTCCCACCCTCCCTTTTCCCATAGACCACCACCCAAGACCTTCCCCACCCGACACTAATCCATCCGATCTTGAACAGGTGCTCACCATCCTTTGGCCCCTCCTAGAATCGCCCCTCAGTTCCAGAATTCCCTTCCCCTCCCGAAAAAATATTCGACGTGTTCGCGTGCGAGCGGGTCGGATAATAATCGCCTGAGCGAGGACGTGGATCGGTTATAACCTCACCTCTCTGGTTTTCGCTCAAACACTCAACCCGAAAAGTCTTATAAAATAGTCGCGATGGAGGGTCAGGGTGAAAACGACGAGCTCTACCCTATCGCCGTCCTTATCGACGAGCTGAAGGTATGATAGTCACCATTGACTCCGCTATTGTCCCCACGTGCGGGCACTGTCGGTCCTGACACTCGATCACTCCAGCACGACGATGTCCTCCTCCGTCTCAATGCTATTCACCGCCTCTCCACCATTGCCTTGGCTCTAGGGCCCGAGAGAACGCGGGAAGAGCTGATCCCATTCCTCGACGGTTAGTCCCCAATATGCGAGAGATGAACGGTGTCACATAGAATGCGCCTAACCTTGCGTTCACAGACTCTGTCGAGGATGAAGATGAGGTTTTGACCGCGTTAAGTGAGGAGCTTGGAAACTTCACAGAATATGTTGGTGGCCCAGAGTACGGGCATGTACTTCTCTCCCCCCTCGAGAATTTGGCCGCTATTGAAGAACCTCTGGTCAGAGAAAAGGTACGGACTCGCGAACGCCTTTACCGGGATCTTTCAATACCTGTTCGATTCATGCTGATGGCTTTGCAACCAGGCCGTAGAATCTCTTAACAAGATCGGAGAGCAGTTGTCCGAGAAACAGATTGAAGAATATTTCATTCCGATGGTTTTGCGCCTGTCGAAAGCCGACTGGTTCACCTCGAAAGTTTCCGCGACTGGGCTCTACTGTGTCCCATATAGGAAGGCTTCGCCCACACTACAGCAAACCCTCCGTCAATACTATGGAAGCCTCGTGCACGACGACACACCAATGGTGAGAAGACAATCAGGAAACAACCTCGCCAAGTTCATCAAGGAACTGAACACCCAAGTTGTTATCGATGAAATGATACCCTTGTTCCAGCATCTCGCCACCGATGAACAGGATAGCGTGCGGCTGCTTACTGTGGATGTGCTTATCTCGATTGCGGAGGAAATCCCCAAGGAGCAGCAGCCCAGCCATGGCGTTCTTCTGACCTCATTGAGGAATCTATTTGAGGACAAGAGCTGGAGAGTTAGATACATGGTTGCCGACCGTTACGAAAAGGTTCGTTGACTACAGAACCTAGCCCAGCCGCAGTTGACTGACAAGGGACATAGATCGCCAAGGCCGTCCACGAGGAAGTTGTCACTCGTGACATGGTTCCTTCGTTTGTTAAGCTTCTGAAAGACACGGAAGCTGAAGTCCGCACCGCTATTGCCGGCCAGATCCCAGGTATTAGCGTCGTATCTTGTAACAATTTCGACAGCTGACTCTGGAATAGGCTTCTGCAGCCTGATCGATCGTGATACATTGCTTAATGAGATCATGACGAGTGTTGAAGATCTCGTGTCGGACCCCTCTCAACACGTCCGCGCAGCACTAGGAACTCAGATCAGTGGCCTTGCACCTATCCTTGGCAAGGAGGAGTAAGTGCATATGCTTGAATGCGAGCCTTTTTACTACTCGTTCATTAACGCTGCTTAGGACTACTGCCCATCTCCTTCCGATGTTCTTGCAGATGCTCAAGGATGAATTCCCGGATGTTCGTTTGCATATCATCTCCAAGCTGGAGTTGGTTAACAAAGGTGAGCGAGTATACGCCATGGCAAGACATTAAGTCCATTGACTAACCAAACCAGTCATTGGCATTGACCTCCTGTCCCAGTCTTTGCTGCCGGCTATTGTACAGTTGGCCGAAGACAAGCAATGGCGTGTCCGACTGGCCATCATCGAATATATCCCTCTGCTTGCCAGCCAGTTGGGCGTCAAGTTCTTCGATGAGCAGCTGAGCGATCTTTGCATGGGCTGGCTCGGCGACACAGTCTTTTCCATCCGTGAGGCTGCCACAACGAACTTGAGGAAGCTCACGGAGGTCTTCGGCGTTGATTGGGCCAAGGGATCCATAATCCCCAAAGTCATGGCCATGGGCCAGCACCCCAACTACCTCTACCGGATGACCACGTGCTTCGCCATCTCCGTACGTGAACTCTTGACCTCTCTCAAATCTAGCTACTAACCTCTGTGTAGACTCTTGCCCCAGTTGTATCGATGGATATTATTGAGAACTCGATTCTCCCCATCTTGGACAGACTCGTGACGGACGAGATCCCGAACATCCGTTTCAACGTTGCCAAGTCCTACGCTGTATTGATTGATACCCTGCGACGCCTGCCGGCGGAAGGAACCTTGACAGAGCTCGAAAAAGCAGGACAGACTGCCAGCCCGTCGCCGCGGGGTCAGGAACTCATCCAACAGAGAATTCTCCCTAGCCTGGAGAAGCTGCAAGGCGACGATGATGTCGATGTGCGGTATTTTGCGACCACTGCCGCTGGCGGCCACGAGGAAGTTATGCAGACTTCACCGTAGGCTTAGCACCATGGGCGCGTGAGTGGGTACTAATATCACGACACTCCCGCGGATTTGGGTGGAATTCCACTTTTTGTCCAACTTAGAAACAGTCAGAAGAGCCTGGCTGGTATGAAATGCTTGATGGCGTTCTCCCTGTAGAGTCTTCTTGGTCGACGATCAATAATCCTGCAAAATCAGATCCCGGTACTTTTTTTTCTCTACTCTGATTCTGTATCATGAACCTTGCTGTCTGAGCCCGACAGGCAATGAAGTGGGTGGATGATAGGGGCGTAATCAAGCTCGGTGTCCTATAAATCATGTGATCCCACGTGTATCTCCGTAAAGCCGATGGCGCGATTAGACAGGCATCGGTTTATTTTTCAAACCACATTCACGTGTGGGAGTCTTCTTCAGCGCAGAAGAGCAAGCTGGTTTATGACCGTTGTTCAATTGCCTACTCCTCAATTCCACCCCTTGACCTTCACCCATTGCGGCCGTCGACACCATGACTCTCTCCTGGCCCTGGCATTTTATCACTCTCTCCGATGCAGAGAAGGAGCAGCGTCGCGAGCTCCTAGACCTACGGGGCTCTTACGCTCAATACTCAATGCTAATCGCCATTGTTCTGGTGCGGTTGTATGTATGGGCATCTCAGCCTGGATCTGAGCCCTCCAAGCCCAATCGACGCAAGCCTTCACCCAAGTCTTGGCTGGACTCTCCCCCCTTTGTGGGATGGATTGAGACACGGCGACAGTACCTAGTCTGCTCAGTGTGGCTAGTGTGGCTTTTGAGTCTCTGCATATGGAATTCTGGTGAAGGTATGACCGTTCCTCTTACCTATGCTATGTCTATAGTTTGAAGCTACATCCGTGATATTACCATTACCGAACCCGTGATTTGTCGCTCAGCGGATAGTATTCCCGCCGCTTAGGAATATCACAACATGGATACACAATCCACAATTTATCAACGAATTGCGACTAACTAGTCTCCAGACTACCTTCATCTCACCAAGTCCCTCGGACATGTCGCTCTCTCTCAATTCCCTTTCCAGGTTTTGATGTCGCCACCCCTTTATCTCACCTCTAAGCCGGCTTCCCCTTCTCTTATTTCCGTGCTTACCGCCATCCCCCAGCCCACCATCAATGCCTATCATCGACTCTTTGGTCGGCTGGTTATTGCACCCCTACTATTTGGCCATGCCCTTCTCTACGACTCTTTCTTCCTGCAATCCAGCCACCCGGACTTCGGGGTCTTGTTTCTGAAGCGTATCCGCGATGCAGACGTCCAGTGGGGAATTCTGGGCGTGATTGCGGTCACATCCGTGGTGCTGTTTGCTCGTCCAGCCGTGAAGCCTCGGTGGGCTCTGAGCTTGAGGAGCGGATCTGGATCGGCTAAGATGCGACAGCAGGTCTTCTGGGCGGTGCATGTTGGCTTGGTAGCGATACTGGGGATCGCAGCGTATTCGCATGTGGAGTGGGCCAGGATGTATATGATTGAGGGCTTGGTGGGGAGTATGGCTAATGTGGGTTGTGGGCTTTTGCTCTGAGTATAGGCCATGTTGTCATTTACTCTTAAAAGAACTTTCGAATTTCGAGAGACTACTCATGGTAGGCTGGGTCTCGAACGAGTGTGCGTGCATCATAGTATGTCCTTGGTTCAGCTTTATCTGGCTGTGAAGCATCATGGTGGTAGAAGTAACTAAAGTATGGCTTTAAGCGAGCGCTTTTGCTCACCGTGCGAGATGGCCTTCTGAAGGTTGTGCAGGAAACTCCTGCCTGCACTGTAGGTGCAAAGAGACCGAATTCTTCCATGAAAAGAAATGAGAGAGAAAGCATTTGTCGCAGAAATTTGATTATGACAAGGCTGTAAGATGGAGATAATATATACCGATCTACTACCTAGTATTGATAATTCTTGAAACAAGAATAAAAACAAGATCTGGGCTCGGCTTGATTGTACGGGCAACCGATGGGCCGGGCCTACCTAATCTTGATTGGCCTGTGCTCCAGCCTTGAACTTGATTGCCCGAGGGACCGCCTGTACCTAGTACAACTCTTAGTACTACTAGTTCCCATAATACCTTGCCAACGCTCGTTTTCTGGTCTTTACCATTTAATTGTGCTTGAGTTGAAGTCTCCTCCAAAGTATACCTACCTATTATAGTCTTTCACTGTCTGAAATCGCCTTTTGACTGTGTCTCAACGACCTCAATTGGGCAACATCTAGCTGTGAACAAGTGTGTTGACACTGCGCTAAATTGCCATCTACTTCCCCGCAGTGTTGACAATAGATAAACAAAGCCACAGCTGGGTATCAGCCAAAGCTGAGGTCGTCCTTCGATGCACGACCTCTAATACTAACAGCAGAATGCGATCTCAACGGCTGGTAGTCTGGCTAGGAACTTTCATCCTTGTTTCACTCGCTCTAATCTTCGTACGAAGCTCCAATTCCTCTCCAGACACATCGAGCTTTTCGCCCTTGCCTGATCCCCGTCCATCAGCCAATTTACAACGGCCCGAGGTCCCGCCAAACGAGCAGCTTCTTCAGCAATCAACGTATCACAAAGCCTCGACGCCTGCAGGGAAGCATCCGATCGCTGCATTAAGCGAGGATGCAGGTCAAGAATGGGACCAAGTACGGTCCCGCCAATCCAAAACTCTGTCCCAGGCTGTCAAAGAATACCGCCGCCGCTATGGAATGCACCCTCCACCGCACTTCGACAAATGGTTTCATTTTGCGCAATCCAAGGGGGTCCAATTGATCGATGAGTATGATACCATTTACCACTCCCTCCTCCCGTTCTGGGCCCTGAGCCCGAAGACTATCCGTGGGCGGGCCCGCGAAACCCTCGGCTTCGACAACTCCATGATCGGGGTCTTGATCCGGAATGGGACCGTTACGCTGGCCGAGGGAGGAACCGATGAACAGAAATGGCAGCGGAGTGCTACGGTGCAAATGATCAAGAGCTTTGCAGAGTACTTACCCGACATGGATCTTGTGTTTAATGCCCATGACGAACCACGAGTGATTGTCCCGAGTGAGGACCTTCAGCGGCTGGTTACGGCTGCCCGAGAGCATGCTATTCCAGATGCGTCCCTAACTGAGACGCCGAAGAATGCATGGTCCGATCGACCTGCGGACATGAACAAAGGCGACCGGATCGATGAGGTGCGCACCACGCGTTTCAGTCGATTCTCGCATCAGTCAACATGGAGTTATTCGCGATCATCATGCCCGGTCGACTCTCCCGTCCGGTCGCTTGATGAAGAGCCATTGGATAATATTGACTCCTACGCTCAGGGCGAGCTAGGATTCATCGCGAACACGACCGCCTTCTCGGACATCTGCAACACCCCTTCTCTAAAGTATACGTACGGGTTCTTTGATCGGCCCAACACATTCGAGGTCGTTCATGATCTGTTTCCTGTCTTTTCCCAGAGCAAAATCTCCAGCTACCAAGACATACTCTATCCAAGTCCCTGGTACTATGCAGACAAGGTGCCTTACGAGGCTGCCCGGGACGTCAATTGGGAAGCGAAACTGGATAAGATGTATTGGAGAGGATCTACCACAGGAGGATATTCCCGAGCTGGCGGCTGGCGGCGTCAACATCGGCAGCTGTTCGTGCGGAAAGTCATTGCCCGGGACACCGCTAAGGTACTCGCTAAGCAAGAGGATAGCCAGTGGACACCCACCGAGATCTATCGATCATCCTTGGACGACTTATTCGACATTCAATTTACGTACATTGGACAATGTGACGCGGAAGACTGCGCAGCGCAAAAGGAATACTTTGGAGTTGCAGAACCCGTTGACCAGCAGGATGCCTGGGCCTATCGACACTTGATCGACATCGATGGCAATGCCTTTAGCGGCCGTTTCTATGCCTTCCTACGAAGCAAGAGCTTGGTATATAAGATCTCAATCTTTCGCGAATGGCACGATGAATGGCTCAAGCCTTGGTTTCATTATGTTCCATTGCGGTTAACCGGAGACGATTATTTGGAAGCTGTCCGTTACTTCGTCGAAGATGAGGACGGGAAACTCATAGCCTCGAAGATCGCTCAAACCAGCCATGAATGGGCGCATAGAGCTCTTCGCTCGGACGACATAGAAGTCTGGTTCTTCCGATTATTGCTAGAGTAAGTACGCCCCTCGTTGCGTGTGCATTGGCAGCTCCTGACCTTGAGGTGTGATCTTAGGTATGGACGTCTTGTCGATGACAATAGGAAGAGTCTGGGGTTCTCGCTGTAACATGCGTGTGTCCTTTGAGTATGATCCTCTCATGTCATTTTATGCTTTGATGTACTGTACCCATCTGTCTTATGATATCCCTAAGTGTTTTAAATAGAGTCTCTACGGAGAAACGAACTGTCCCTCATGCTTGTCTTACAATCTGCGGGAGATATAAGCATACAATGACTTCATCAGTGTAGATGGAGCTTCCCCTTCATATGTGGGTTATTCGCTCTGCAATGCAAAAAGGTGGTGCATCCCGAGTGAAACAAGCCCCGGGGGAGCCGGCGATTATTACGTAGTGCATTGCAACTTTTTCCATTGAAAATTACATGTGGGCGGGTTCGAAGTGGGCAACGGCGGGTCAACGGCGCACCATGACTGGCAGCGGCGGACACTGCCCAAACCGCCTATCCACGGGTGGTTCATTTAGTGCCCGTTAGACTACAGAAGTAGTAAGATTAGGAGCTCTCGTAGGGTCTTTTTTTCCTTCTGCTGGATTAGTTACCTCGGAGCTTTTTCTCCTTCGATCACCCTTATCTACTTGCTTCTACCATCGGACGGTGTCTCCTTCTCCCCTTTACCTCGAGCTTTTTCTTTTGGTTCGAATAGTCGCTGTAGAACAATTGTTTCAGCCCTCCATCTGAAGCCCGCCTGGGCAGACCAAAGTCATACTTCAGTCAGTCATTATGGCATCGATACTCGGATTCGTGGGATCAAGTGTGATCTTCCTTTACGGGCTTTTCAGTCTTGGGCTCTATGGATTCCGTGCTGTAAGCAAAGGCTATTTCTTCAGGAAAACCACGGAGAAGGAGACCCTCGAACTGCAAATTGGTAAGTGACACCTAATAACTGCCTCGTCTTGGAGACTTCTCGTCTTGCTCGATGCTCACTGCGTGCTTTCGCCTCCATCACAGCTCGCAATCGACTCTGGGACCTTTCACAGAGCTTCTCAGGCCTCCGTCACCATATCCATACTCTGCCGAGCGGGTTCAAATTCCACTATGTCTGCAATGACGGCCCCGGACAGCAGACCGCCACCGACCCACAGAAGCCGCTGGTTGTGTTTATCCACGGGTTCCCCGATAGCTGGGCCATCTGGCGCCATCTTCTCGCCTCGTCCGCTCTTCAACATGCGGCCACTCTAGTCGCGGTCGACTTGCCCGGCTATGGTGGTAGCGATCGGCTTGATCGATACTCAGCAACGAAAGTGCTCGAGAATCTGACCGAGTTCGTGATTGCGATTCGGGCCAAGTACGGAGCTGACACGGATACCGCGGTGCGGCAGCGTAAGGTTATTATTGTCGGACATGACTGGGGATGTGTGCTTTCAACCCGACTGGCGTCTGAAGCTCCTCAACTGGCGGATCGGTTTATCCTGACGAATGGACCAATTGTACGTTCCCCCTTGAATAGGTCGCATTTTCATTCGAGCTAACAGCATGTAGCCTGGTCTCACCCGGGCGAACATTGCCCGCCGACTTTCTTCCTCCCTTAAGATGCTCAAGACAGCACTGCGCGACCCGATACACTCCCGCGCGACGCTTTGGAAAGTGGCCCAGACTCTGCAGCCTGTTGGTCGACAGTTGCTCCGCTCCGGATACATCTTTGCTATGAAACTGCCCTTGTTCCTGGTTCGGTATCTGGGCCGAGGCGGCAACTACTCGTTCCTGAAACTCATACACCGCGCATCGTACGGTCAACAGGAGTTCTCCTCTCGGGATGCCGCAGAGTGCATGGCTAGCACTGTAGGCCCGTCCGTGGCGGAATGCCAAACCCAAACCGCGGAGGGCGACACGTATCCTGCGTTCATAAAAGAAGACCGTGGGCAATTGACCTTCCAGCATATGACCGCCTACTACCGGGACAACACAGCGTTCGCGCGCTGGAACAAGTCAATTGAGACGATCGCGCACCTTCACGGCATCGAAGACGCGAAGGCGGTCCACCGCACCAGCAGCGGTGCTGGTCTGTTCGCCGATGGACCCAAGGGGTCCCTGAAAGCTAGTGCAACCGTCATTTGGGGAAAGGCCGACATGGCCTTGGAGCCTGCATTGTGCCTGGATGGTATTGCAGACTACCTGGTGCGAGACAGCCAAGTTATCGTGGTGCCGGGCCTGGGCCACTTCACCCCATTGGAGCGTCAAGGCCAGCTTGCCTTGGAGAAGGCGATTCAATGGACTGTGAAGGGTGAGAAGGAGGATATTGGAGCAGTTCTGCAGAAGTGTTCTCCCAAGGCGGTGGTGACTGCTCGCAAATAGACATGGATAATTCGACAGCCTATACTGAAGCGGGTCCATGATTGATTTTTGAACCTCTGGTTTGCTTGGCTTATCTGTCGCTAGGCACTGCATTGACTGAAATAGACTGAAATTAGTCTAGGCTCTGGTCTATACACCTATAATCAGACTAGTGTAGTCTGAATCTTCTTCCGCATGGTTACTTCGCATCTGTCTATTTTTTACGAATTGCACGGGGACTTCGTACGAGAAAGCTTCCGAACTCGGGGGAAACCTGCATCTAACCAAGAACAAGGTGCTGCAAGGGGGTGCGGAAAGGAAAGTCAATTGAGATTTCGAGATTGAGGTTCTAGGTCTGTGCTACACAAAATTCTTCCTGGCGCTGACAGGATCGGAAACGAGATCTAAGATTATGACTATTATTATTGTTATGGTTAGGAATCAATTAAAGGGGGCTTGGTGTCAAACTGGTACCGTGTCAGGGCTGGGCGTGAGCGGGGGTTGGAAGGCACTAACTCAGAGAGTAGTAGTATAGTAGAAAGAGAGAGAGCGAGAAAGGTTGAGAGGGTGAGAGGGTGAGAGGGTGAGAGGGTGAGAGAACGAGGAAAGTGACTCTCGGCCGCGTGCAGCTAAGGCTGCGCTGCGCTGAGTGCGCACTGCACTCAGGTGAGCTTTAGTGCTGTTCCTAGTCTATTATTCCCTGTTCCCACTTCCCACTTTCCCGCCCCGTCCGTCCGTCTTCTCCATCTCCAACTACGTACTCCGTACTCCGTACCTGTCTGTCTGTCTCTTCTGGTCTTTGCGCATCCTCAGCACGCCCAGTGCAGCTTGAATTGATCTCGATCGTTTCTACTTGATCCTACACTCGCTCAATTCCGCATTTCTCATTTCAGTTCGTGTCCTGTCATTCGATCCTATTCGACGGAGTATGGCGTGGTGGTAGAGCACCCGCACGGCATGCTAATTGGGGAAACCGCCTGAGTGTTCCAGTTCGAGGTTCGTCTATGCGGGCGGGCGGGGTTGGTTTGGTTCCTTTCGCTCCCTAACGTCAGTCAATCTTTCATTTGAGTGAGGGGGATCCTCGTTATCCTCCTTCTCCTCCTCCGCACCCGTACTACGGTACCGTACCTACCACTAACTAACTTAGATTAACTAAGTTGACTGACTTACTGACGACGACCCCCCCCCCCGGTCGCAGCACCTCGAAAGGTGCATCTCGTGCCCCAAGCTCCTTTTTCCGCTTCTTTGTCTTTTCTTCTTCCCTTCTTCTACCTTCGCTCTCGTTGTATTTGGTCGCTTTTTCTTATCGCTATACTTGTCCTCCTTGCTGGTCCATTCTACGGACTGCGCGGCGTTGACCACTAGCCGCAATGGCGCTCGCCGAAAGCGCTGTGTACTGCACGGTATGTTTGTTCCCTTACTACGGAGGTACTTCCCCCGTTCCATTTCCGTCACCCAATTTACTGATCGTCCGTTATGACTTCTAGCTCCTGTTGAGTGATCATTATCTTCCGGGTATTCTCATGGCGCCTTCTATTCTAACATACTGTTGGGGTCGTTCTCTCTGATTGTCCGATCTTCCTTTCCTATAGGTGCCGTGGTGCTTGCACATTCCCTGCGCGACAATGGGTCAAAGGCCAAGCTCGTTGCGCTCTACACTCCTGATAGCTTGCAGCCGGCCACCATCCAGGAACTTGAGGTATGCGTTTCGCACATATCAATTTCATTTCTTCTCTTTTTGAGCTTTTCATGCAAAGATCGTCCATAGCTCCGTCTGGAACGTTGCTGAAAGAGTCCTTGACCTAGATTGTGTACGACGAAATAATTCCTGTGAATCCGCTGACCAACCTGACCCCGGCAAATCTTTGGCTTATGGACCGACCGGATCTTATTGCCACTTTCACCAAGATCGAGTTATGGCGCCAAACACAGTTCAAGCGCATTGTTTACCTCGATTGCGACATTGTCGCGGTCAGAGCTCCCAATGAGCTTTTGGAGTTGGATATCGACTTCGCGGCCGCTCCAGATGTGGGCTGGCCTGATTGCTTCAACAGTGGGGTCATGGTGCTTCGTCCCAACTTGCAGGACTACTTTGCGCTGAGAGCGCTTGCGGAGCGAGGCATCAGTTTCGATGGCGCCGATCAAGGGTTGCTGAACATGCACTTTCGTGATTGGCATCGGCTGAGCTTCACGTATAATTGCACTCCCAGCGCCAACTACCAGTACATTCCGGCCTACAACCACTTCCAAAGTACTATCAGCATGATTCATTTCATTGGCGCTCAGAAGCCGTGGAATATGGGCCGACAGGTGCAACCCGTGGAGTCCCCGTACAACAAATTGCTCGGACGTTGGTGGGCTGTGTATGATAGTCACTACCGTCCGGTTGTGAGCGTGAGTATCTCAGTTTCGTGCTCAAGGTCCTGACAGCTAATGCTGGTACAGATACCTGTTGATGTAACGGGGAAAAGGTTTCTTACGGCGCAGACTCAATTGGGAGGCTCGACGGGAGAGAGGGCGGCGCTGACACATGGCCAACGTTATTCATATGCTCAAGATCTTGCAACTACGGTTGCGCATGCCAATGCGCCGCACTCGCAGAGATCACACCCAGGACAAGACACAGAGCCTTTCTCGGAGCCCCAACAAGCAGTGCCAACTGAGAATACTGGCTCGGTTTCTCATTATGCATCCTATGGCACTTCTGAGAGCTCGGATACACATGTCCCTCAGCAGAAGTCTATCGAGTCAGCGGGAGCTGGAACCTCTCAGGGAAGTACATCGCCGGGTCCAGAGCAACACACAGCTGGACAGCACGAGGAGCCACATTATGACGAACCGCATCATGATCTAGGTCGACACGACACGGTTTATCAAGACATGCCTTACTCGGGTGGATCCTATCATGAGTCAGGATACCACGGTGCGCATGGTGTAGCAGAGGAAGAAGCACATCACGGGGACAGAACCCACGGGGGTGAGCACCAAGAGAAAACACCCCACTCTCAGACACATCGTTGGGAGGCGCAGCATGAGCACACCCACCACGAGACAGGACACCATGGGGCAGGTCACCACGGGGAAAGTCACCACGGGGAAAGTCACCACGGGGTAGAGCACCAAGAGAGACATGTACACGTCCCCCCTCCTTTTCGGAGTGCGGTTCCGCAATACGTCCGTGGAGAAGAGCATGTAGCGGCATATATCCACCCGCACTCTAATCAGACCACCTTTGCTGTACAAACTGAACCAGCTTTCCAGAGACAAGAAGGCAGTGTACGAGAGGCCTTGCCAAAGCCGTGGCAAGAACAAGCCCACCATTACCAGCAACCAGCAGAACCTCTTCCTGATCCGCAACATGGTCCACCGTCACCCAAGCCAGAAGCACAAACCTTTGAGCCTCCGAAAGCCGAATGGGATGCATCAAGGTACGTCTGTTTGACGAGCACCACTGTTTAAAACTGTTACTAACATACTTTAGGGAACCCCCACCACTGAACACCAAGCCAGAGGGCTTTGCTTTGGAGACGAAAACATATACCATGTCAGAGGACCGGCAACTTTTCCAACCGCCCCCGTCCTATCCGGAAGCGCCCAAGAACATGTATTATGAAGTGCCTAGCAAGAAACCTGAGCCAGAAAAGCTTGCGCAACTGTTCCCGTGGGAAAACAATGCTCCCAGACCGACCCGTGTATTTCCCGAAGACGACCAAACCTCGATAAGTACTATCCCGCGGTCTCTGCTGGAATCGACAGAAGGGGAGCCTGGCCCATCGTCACAAACGCGAGACACGACTTGGACATGGACCTCTGAAGAGCCGGCTGAATCATGGGAACATTATACTCGTTCCAATGCTTGGGACGAGGTCCCAGAAATTCAGCGCTATATATCTTCTCTGCAGCAGACTCGCAAAGGTCGGGTTCAGGTTCTCACGGGAGGCTCTTCAAGCACGGAAGCAAGGGATGTGCGGATTACGGACTTCCCCAGCGAGCAAGAACGGCCCAGCCTGCCCGTCACCCCAGCGCCCATCCGTCGGCGACCTGGCGAACTCTCCCCCTCTGATAACGACCTACTACCCTCAGCAGAAGGCGTGCCAAGCCAGGAGGACTGGGTGGGTATTACGGTCGATGCCTTTCTACAACTCCTTCGAGTGACGTACTTATATTGGAAATTTACAGAACCCTTCAGCCGGCCTCGAAGAGCTTCGAATACGTCGGTCCGAAGTCTTGGATCATTCAGATTTACTTTTCGAACGGATATTGAGCAGCAGATCGACTACTTCAGATCAAGTGCCTCCAAGCGAACGAACTAATGATTGATTGATTATTCTTTCCTAAGCATCGTTCTAGCAATGTTGATGATAGTTTAGCCTCTTCTTATCCTCGCAGACTTGCGCTACATTCTGCTCTTTTTCTATTACTTCATCACTCCATTTCGCAGTATGCATATTGTTCCTTCGCGATCATCATTGTTAAGCATTGGCATCTGTACAGTACCCCACGTCAAATTATGCATGTGCATTGATAGCAGTGTAAGTTCTTAAGCAGGTGCAAAGTCTCAGACTGTCATATGCCTTTGCATGAGGAGTTGGTTTTGTGCTTATCGTTATGTGGCATTGATCAGCGTCAATCTGTACTTCCATATTAATGATCGGTCTGACTGCGTCTGAGTTCAAATTAGTGAGCTATGTTTCTACAAAACAATTTGTTCCCCATCTGTCACTCCCAGTAGTAATCTCGAGAATGTGATGATGTTCGATATGCTAGAACGAAAGTAGAACAACATCAAGCAACAGGTAGTGACCTCAGTAGTCGATTCGAACTAGGGTTGATGCCTTCTGATGCCTGAGGCGGGAACCCCTCCATGTGACGTCCCAACGGACGAATGAAGTGGCGGGCACAATTTCAAAGATTGTATCTCCACCACCGTCGGACTCTTTGCGACTGACGTACCAACCAACCTCTTCACCAAGATTTTTGCTTCATTTTCTCGTCGACCACCCCACTGCCGATTAGCGGTCGATTTGCGCCAGGCGTTTACCGGGTACTTCCACCAAAAGCATAGACTTTGTTCCTTTTCATTCTACACTTTTTTTATTTTCTATTGTGCCGCATACGAGGGGTGAAACTCGTAACCAACCGCCAAAATGTCGACCACCGTGGAAAAGGTAGGATCTCGCTTCCTGAACGACAACCGTCTAGCTCCCAGTGCATTCTGCTAACGCTTGGTACTCGGTTTAGATCAAACAAATCGAAGATGAGGTTCGCGCCCCCTCTGCCCTCGCTTGACGACAGCGCTGCGCCAGGATGTGCACACTGACCGGTTTCCCCTTCCAGATGGCCAAGACGCAGAAGAACAAGGCTACGGCCTTTCACTTGGGTAGGATGCGATGATGTTTCCCGGAGCCAACTCGGGACGGGCGCTGACGAGAACCGTGCAGGTCAATTGAAGGCTAAGCTTGCGAAGCTGAAGCGAGAGCTGTTGACTCCGACCGGAGGAGGTGGTGGCGGCGGTGGTGGTAAGTAGTAGTCGTGGTGTTTCCCATGTCTTCCCGTGGAGAGAAGCGCTTGACACTGACACGATGATTTACAGCCGGCTTCGATGTTGCCCGTACCGGTGTCGCTAGTGTGTACGTCCTATCTATCCATTGAATCGAAAGAAGTACTTGTGGTTGGAATGACGAATGACTTATGCTGACATGGTTCGGGGGTAGTGGCTTCATTGGTTTCCCCTCCGTCGGAAAGAGTACCCTGATGAGCAGACTGACGGGGCAGCACTCGGAAGGTTGGTTTTTTTTTGTCCCTACATAACGGTAGCGAGGGTCGCGCTGGGCCGAGGCACATAATCGCTGACAATGACGACTTTGTGATATAGCTGCCGCTTACGAATTCACGACTTTGACGACTGTGCCCGGACAGGTCATGTACAACGGTGCGAAGATTCAGATTCTCGATCTCCCTGGTATTATTCAGGGTGCCAAGGATGGCAAGGGTCGTGGTCGTCAGGTCATTGCCGTGGCCAAGACCTGCCACCTGATCTTCATCGTGCTGGACGTTAACAAGCCGCTGCACGACAAGAAGATCATCGAGAACGAACTGGAAGGGTTTGGCATCAGAATCAATAAGCAACCCCCAAACATTGTTTTCAAGAAGAAGGACAAGGGTGGTATTGCCATCACGAGCACGGTTCCCTTGACGCATATCGATAACGACGTAAGTCTCCTTCTTTTTTGGGGGGGCATACAGTGTAGTCGCTGATGCAGCGCAGGAAATCAAAGCCGTCATGAGCGAGTACAAGATCTCCTCCGCGGACATTTCTATCAGATGCGATGCGACCATCGATGATCTCATTGATGTGCTGGAAGCCAAGAGTCGCGCCTACATTCCGGTGGTGTATGCTCTGAACAAGATCGATGCGATCACGATCCAGGAGCTGGACCTTCTGTACCGGATTCCCAACGCCTGCCCCATTAGCTCTGAACACGGATGGAACGTTGACGAGCTGCTGGAGATGATGTGGGAGAAACTCAACCTGCGCCGGGTCTACACCAAGCCCAAGGGCAAGACGCCGGATTACACGGCCCCCGTCGTTCTAAGAGCCAACGCCTGCACGGTCGAGGACTTCGTAAGGATTCTCCACATGATTAACACTTTCTGAAGGGGTCTGGACGTTCTAACGCGCAAACCAGTGTAATGCTATTCACCGTACGATCAAGGACCAGTTCAAGCACGCTATCGTCTATGGCCGCTCCGTCAAGCACCAACCGCAGCGTGTCGGTCTGTCACACGAGTTGGGAGATGAAGATATCGGTCCGTGCTTCTCCTTTTTACCCGTCATATTGGGATCTCCAAAGCTAACTTTAGTGGTTCTAATACAGTGTCCATCGTCAAGCGCTAATCGAGTCCGAACGCCATGTCAACCCTCCTGGAAGAGGATCCGCCCCTTAAGCGGAGCAGCGCAGTGGCGAATCGTGCACTCGAGCATGATCAACACAAATCGACTGTGGATTAAGGGGGAGAGGGGGGAAGGGGGAGAGCTTTGTGTTTCTCCGCTAAGTATAAAGCGCCCTCAAGAAAGAGCCCGGCCCTTGTGACAGATGATTTCCGTGAGATGGACCATAGGAATTGTGATTGGGGGAGGAGGAAGGAGACGGATTTGCGCACGGGCAGCATTGGAGAAGTCTGCCAAACGCCGCCCTGGGGAAAATCAACTCTCTACTCGTCAGGGACCTTCGCCCGGACCATGAGTCAGGATGAAGTTTTTTTTTTCTTTCCCCTTCGCCGCCCCTGATGATAGAGTGTTTTTGATACGCAATCCCGGTTTAGGAAGACGAATGTCTGAGTGATTTGATCGCTTGGTCAAAGGACGGACTGGACAGAGATGAGAATCTAAGACTGGACATAAGCTGGAATTTCTTTTAGGATTTTACTTATTTCTTGGGGATTAGCAAATACTTTAGGACCTGTCGATATATATCTACTATTTTTTTACTCTCTTCGTTCTTCCTATCCAAAACGTGCACTCGGGAGCTTAGTACGAGACTCTGATTGATTAGACTTCACATTTTTCCTCTTGTGCTTTTCGTGAGGATTCTGGTGATCATGTTGTGATGGTGGCGGGCATTGATTCTAGACCCCCGATCCTGAGGACTATTCCCAGCCTGTAGATACCAACTACTTAGTCCTGTAGTGTAGTTACATCCAGTATTTCGGCCCGGATGGACCGCTTTGACAGTGGTGAGCGAGGAGAAATGACGTTCCTAAAATTAAACCTCGAGGCCAAGTTTTGTTTTTTTCTCTTTAGTCTGTATTCGGAAATGAGGATATTCATACTACTAATAATGATATAATCAAAAAAAGCAAAGCCCCAAAAAAAGGAGGTATTAGTTCTATCAACTACCTATTAACTAGGTAGCTACTAGCTACACTAGCTACAACTAGCTCGGCTAGTGAATATGACGCACGTCCGTCCGCCTACTATACCTTAGATCGTACCTACTCTCCCTCTTTTCGCCAATGGTGTTTAATTGTTTTAATTTGGTACTTCTCCGTTGTGGGAATGACTAGATAGATGGATTGCTTTGATCTTTTACCTTATTCATCGTGAGGCGTGAGGGCAAGTGACTACGCTTTTGATTTCCCTTTTCTTTCTTTGGGCGTTGATTGGGTCTGAGACTCCATTTTTCGAGACTGAACGAGGCCAGGACGTGAGGACCGGGGAGGAGCCTGGAGCTGAGGATCGGACCGTCGACGTAATGCGTAAATATGGTGATCGACTTCCGTTCCCCCCCCCCCCCAAAAAAAGCACGGATCCTATAGCTAATGAGGCTATGTATCATTCAATATGTCTAAATATGTCCAAGTGGGGATCGGAACCTGTCTATATAGTCGTGAATCAGGGGAAGGGGAGGTAGGGTACCTGGGGGTGGTATCTAGTATCTTCGGATGCATACTTTCGCGTCTTATACATCTTGTGCCTGGCAGATAAGGAAGGCATTGGAGGGGTTGGGGGTCGGAAAAGTGTGTTTATCTTGCAGATTTCTACGATGTACTATCTTCTATGTACTGTATTGTAGGGAGGGGAAAGAAAGTTAAGCATTCTGTCTGCTCTTATGCTTTGGATTGGAGGTGGAGGTGGAGGTTGAAGGGGGGGGGGAGGTCTATTCCGCTGCTCATGCTCCGTGCATCCCTCCCTCCTGATCTAGGATGATAAGCCCCAGAATCCAATTCAAAAGTTTATACATGTAAATGGATCGCTACGTTCGACCCCAACGATCACTTGGTGGTCGAGTTTGTATACCATTTTTCAAGCCGGGGAGGTACAGTAAGGTAGTACTGTAGTCAGGGAGTAGAGTAGGTGGGTTTGTTTCTCTTTCCTCCTTGATTTGTGTTGCAATTCGATTGTCAATTTTGGTTTTTCTTTCGCGTCTTGCAGCCGGGCCCGAAAAAAACCCACAGTGAAAAATAGACAATCACTTAAATGATCAATCAATGGGCTTGAGACTGCGTTAAGAGTAACTACCAGGTGGTCTAGGAAGATGGGGGGGGGGGGGCTAGTCAGTTGGTGGATAGGGTAGGTTAGGTTAGATGCTGGACTGGGATCTGATATGGTAAAGAAAATCAAGTTGGTAAGGTATTTACCGGAGTCTAGTACTGTTCTGTAAAGCTCGTGACAACATTTGAATCTGGTTTCGGGCTTTGGGATGATGGTGAGGGAGAATCATGGGTTGGCCTTGTAAGGTCGGTGCCATTGGACCCGTCGATGTATAACTGTCATGAGATTATGCTAGTAGATTAGAGGTTGCGTTCGGGTAAATGCGATGGTGGATGGGCATTGTAGTACAAACGCTCTGGGACTTGGGCTTGGATTTTATGTTGTAGTGGTAGTTGTATCTGCGGTGTTGGTTGTGGTGTGGTTACTTTATGGTTGATCTCTGTTTAATTCTTTTGGGTGAAGTTGTAGGTGAGATGAGCTTCAACCTCCCTTGATACCATATGCTACCCACCTACCTACTACTGCTACCACTGGTTATACTACCCTCACAGCACCACTTGTGCGGTTCTCTGTGTCTCCCTCTCTGCTGGGCGCAGCCAAAGCAATGATGCAAGATATAGATCGAGTTCTAGAAATGTGGCTGCGCGCGCTTTTGCCCCCTCCATGTGTCCTGTCTTCGATCTACTCAAGTGCATTTGGACAGATCACAAGAGTACTCCGTACCTTTGGAAACAAAGGGTGCTATGCACGATGGTGGGAACCCGAAGGACAGGGAAGGGTTTACAATCCTGGGGAACCAGGATATACTATCGAGAAAGAAGCGGTCTGCGGGAGTGCGCCAGGAAAAGACGATGTCCTCGATATTATTAGTTCCCGGGAATTCCAAGTCCGGAGTACATGTCGCCATCGGATAGCTTGGTGTTTCTTCTCTCTGTGGTACTTCGCAGTCATCTTCCATGTGCTCCATGCGAGCTCTTGGGAAGTGGGGTGGCTGTTGTGGCGAGATCGCTTGCCCTTCGCTATGAAGAGTAGTAAATGACTTCGTGCTCCGCCGTAGGTAAGCTGTATTTATCCAATTAATTACTAGGGAGAGCAAAGCATGGCAAAGCATGGCAAAGCATGGTGGAGAACCCATGCTCTCTCTCTCTCTCTCTCTCTCTCTTTCTCTTCCCCTCCCCTCTTCTTCAGACACGTTCTGCACCCAAATGGTCTCATGTGGCCTGCAACTGAGGTGAGATTTCGCTGGTCAGCTGACCGATCAAGCACCGACAAACGTTGACTTCCCATCCCCCGGGCTGGTGGAGGCTGCATTGGATTGCATATCCTTTTATCTGTTTCCCCTCCTCTATCTCTCATCCGATTTGTCACCGATAGCCTCCTCTGCAGTTGGTCAAGCTTACAGAGTACTGTACAAACAGTACATACTTTCCAAGTCTTGCAACAAACAGCTTCTTGCTGACTTCCCCATCGTCGATTCGTTCCAATCTCTTCCCTTTCATTTTTATCCTGGGTACCGCGGATGTCGCCGATGTCGTCCAGACCGAATACCGCCACACAAACCGCCATGGCTTGGGGCTGGCCGACCTCTCACCCTTTCCCTGCAAGGGCGAAACAAAGGAACTGCTCTGCGGTCGAATTTACAAACCGACAAGTTGAGAAATGCTCGGATTGCTTGAATCCGACACAAAAAGAAAGAGCCTGGAGGGTGATGACGACCCCACGATGCGCGAATACGGGCTCGAGATTTTAGCTCTTGCATTGCCCTTGCCAGTTTGGGAAGAGAAGAGAGGAGGGGTGGTTTTCTTACTGAGTCAAATCTGGGCAACATCGGCTGCAGTAATCTTGTTGGACTGGAACTAGTTCAATGCACCCTTCCTCGAAATCTCGCAAATCTCCACCCTTGGCCCTCAGATCTCCTCCCTCAACTCACCGCTGCGGCGGCGGCGACGGCGGCGGCGGAGTTGACTGTCTGATGTCATCATCTTTTTATCCCGCGACTTCGGATTACTTCCGTTTCAAGTTCCAACGGGCTTGAATCGCCTCCCTTGAACGAACCCATCGCGCGCATCTTCAGTTGGGACGTGGGTGGCTGCTTATAACGCCGGGGAGGTTGGGCGGACAGATTCGGGCAATGGAAGCGGAAAAAAAATACTCATACAACAGTACTTGATTCTATCTACCTCCCAACCTGGCCAGACGAGCAAAGAACAATGCAAGCCGTCGCAGTGAGACTTCGCTTCTGCAAAGTACCTGGCACACGTTACATATGCGATTAAGAACACGGCAGAAGCCTCCCGGCATCTGCAATGGATTTCCGTACCTGACAGATGTCGACTGCTCTGGCCTTGTAGAACGGTAAGGCTATCATGGCGCCCTCCAACGATCTCATTTGGTGCCTGACGTCGCACCACTTTTCCCAACCTTGTCCATGCAGAGACCTGAGTCTCAGCAGATCCCATCGAGCCAATCAAAGGTCGGCCTGGGATATCAATTAGCGCCCTTCTTTTCCCTTTTCTGCCTTTTTTCGCCTCCCTTTGCCTACTTCTCTCTTTCTCCGAGCTCGCTGGCTGTCCTGCCTATCCAGGCCCCTTTTCTTGACTCTCCTTCCCCGGTTGCGCCGAATTTTAGCCACTCGGGAATGGTCTATCATAAGCCGAATGGACTGTGAGATGGAATGACGTATGGTCGCATTGCTTGCTTGATACGCGCGTGCGCAGTCTAGAGTGGTGCCTTTTCTTTTTCTGCCTCAATTAATTATTACCTCCCGCCAATGGACCAGAATTACCACGGTAATTTCTTGCCGATGGGACGGAGTTAGGGGAGTAAGCACTCGAGCACTCAGTAACCTGGAAGCCAATCAGGTGACCAACATCGGGTACCACCAACTGGAACAATAAGATCGGTTCCATGGACCTGCTGAAGCCATCGATTCCTTTTCCTAGGTACTATGTATGTGGGGAAGAATGGGAACTGAGTCAATTGACAAGGTACGTACGAGCTTATACGGGATTTGTTTCATTTGAGATCAGTCATACAGAAACATGTATTACATACAATCGCTTGGTAGTTCATCATAATGATCCCTCAGTTGACAGCAGCCCTCGTGGTCTCATCGGAACAAGCGGGGCGGACTCACCCAGCAAGCAGCTCAGAGTCACGTTTTCCCGCCTTTTCTCCTGCTCCGTCCCCTGTCTTTCTCCAACTGCCTAGAGAGGCTAGAGAGGCTGGAGAGGCTGGAGAGATTAGGTACCAAGGATGCAGCACGGAGGACTCTGCGCCTCCCCACTGGTACCGATTCGGTCCTATTGCAAGCCCCGGTAAGGCTGCTCTTGCATGAAAGACATGTCGGATGCCGTGGAGACCATCTAGGGTATACAGAGGGAGTGAGGGAGGGTTGTACGGCTAGGTAGAATTTTTTTCTCGTGTGTACGCTGCAGAGGAGACCTGCCAATTCGATGGGAATGGACTCGATAGATTCGGGGAAATTGGGGGATTGTTACTATTACATGTGTATTATCTCGAAGAACTCGAGAAAATCTCGAGTGGTGGGTAGGCTTGAGTGATCTCCTGCCTCCATTAGTGGCGGGTTGATGATAGGTACTAAATGAACCCAGAGCCTAGAGGTTCTCATGCTCGCCATGATTTGCAGTGACCAGAACACTAAACCGGAACTAGGAGGAATTACTATCCATCGGGATACCCTCGAATCATTCATACCCGATCGCTATCTTCACGTTCAACCACCCACCCTCCCAAAGGAAAGAAGAACCTTGTCAGTGGTGCCAATATGACAGCTCCAGTTGTTCATGACTAATACAATATTACTCAGTAGTAACTTAGCAACTTGTGATTCTTCATCATCGCGATGACCTCGGCTGGCTAGTTTGTTCTCCTCCTGAATTCGTTTCAACCTCGCCGTGATTAAATCAAATCAGTCATCCAGCCAATCAATCAATCGATCGAGATTGGATTAATCCCTCGTTTTGTATTGAACGATGAACATGGATACCTTACTTATGGATGTTGCTTAGGTTGCCGGGCCGGGGTGGACCACTGCGGGTACCAGGAGTGGACCGTGGGGGGAGGGGGGAGGTCAGAGCTCCCTTCTTTTCCTCTTTCTAACTTTCCTGTCTCTTCTCCCTCTCTTCTCTTTCCTTGTCGACCTCATGTGCTGACGGATCTTTACCCAGTCAAGGGAAGGAACCGATTCAAGCCTGCTTCAAAGCCTGGGTGGCCGAACCATGCCGTCTGTGCTCATCGTGATAGGATGACGACCCTTGTCTAGTCTACGCATCCCGTAGATGAAATGAAATCGACCTACGACGTATCATTCGTCCGCCGTATCTCCTGACGGTTTTCGCGTGACAAAGTACGGTGCAGATCGCCCTTTCTGCTACTCTGACTGAAGTCCTGATTCAGGTTGGACCTTTCCGAGCTGCCGTACAGATTCCATGGTTGAAGGATGAGATGGGTCGTCGGCTCAGTCATCGTTTCAATAACGAGCTCGTTTGTACGGAGCACTGTACACGAGCTAGTACCGGAGAGCCCACACTCAATACCGGCACGTCCCAGGTAATCCTACCTGCCTCCACCGTAGAGGGGCCTCCTCCTCTAAGAAGCTCGGAACCGAAGGCGAACTGACGATGCTCTCCCTACCGCTTCCCCCGTCCATTGGTCTCGTTCTCCCCGGGCTTTTTCTCAGGGCAAGCAATGCCCTTCTCCCGAGGATCCGTGCTCTCTGACTAGGGGACTTGCTTCTCGGCCCCCTCCTCCTCATCTACTTACCCCTGGCCCACTTCTTCACTCTGAATCTTACCTTAGCTTTTGGTCAGCATTGAGCAGCAACATAGCCACTGCGGGAAAAGTCCAACACTATTTTTGGGGGGGGGGGATGAGATACCCACGTAGACGGCCAAGCGGGGAAGGGAGGAAAATGCCGTTGAGAGGCCGTCGCTTAATGATTGACGATAGTGAGAGACCATCGAGTATGGTTCCGCGCCGTCTCCCAGGCCCGCAAAGACTTCTTCCTGTATGTCATGCGGGCAATTAGGTTCAGCGGTTCTCGATCCGCTCCCCGTCCGTCGATGGGAACCATGGTTGATCAAGAACTCTTTACGAGAGGGGGGCATCTACCATGATTTGCGTCCCGAGGCAGATCCCCTCTGTGCCATTGATGGATTCTCATTCACGCTGTTCATCCACTGGAGCCACTTGAACCCACCGTAACTTATCTTATGGCGCGGTGTGCGGGAGATCATATCTCCCATCTTTGGTATCCTCGGCTGAGGGGTTGAATGGAAAAGCAACACCCTCCGGCCAACGGGAGGCATTGTACGAAAGCAGGGCTCAACGCAACATCTTATAGTAGTGCGGGCAGAGAATAAGTGCGACCAGAGTAGGATGGAAGCGGGAAGGAGGATTGTTCATGGACGAATTGATCGACTTTTATCTTTCATCGAGTTTTAACTGGATCCAAAGACACCCGATTTGGGAGCCATATGGTCTGGGAGTCTGGCTCCACCTGGAATCGGAGGAGGGGGTGTCATGCCTTTTACTTAGTGCAGGCTCCGCCTGGACCGGACTGGAAGTGGGAAAGGGGGGTGAGTGAGTATTATCCCTACCTAAAATAGTATGACGGCAGACCGACAAACGGTGGTTCGGATACCTGGATCCTTCCTTTAGTGTAACATGTCATGCTGCGTAAGTTACTCCACGATGGAGAAGGACATCCAGCCGGAGAAGCATGCTAGATCAAGCTCAAGCGAGGCCTGAATGCAACCTCTTCTCAGCCGGACATCAAAGGCAATGGGAAGGGAACTTCAGGGACGGGGAGGGGAAGGATGGGGGGGGGGGGGGGGGGGGGGGGGGGTGGGGGGGGGGGGGGGAGGGTTGGAGGGCTTGTGGGTGCAAAAGCAACCTGAAAAGACCAGGAATGGCTGGAACCGGTCGAGAGGAGAGAAGCTGGGATTGACTCTGTACTGTACTTACGGTAAGTGAGCATAAGCAACTGTCTTTGAGAACTGAAGATTACGGAGATTACCTGACACGAGGTGGTACGGAAGCGATACCTCTAGCGGTATTTGGACCCGAGAGTCGATCCCTGTCCCTCCAATCTAGATCTCCTCCAATCAGAGCACGGACTCCCCACTACTTCTCTTTCGCATTGGATTCATTTTCAGTACTGGCGTCGAGCTGACCAGCCAATTGAGAAAAGCAATGCAGCATGTCTTCTTCTTCTTTTTTTTTTTTTTTGTTTTTTCCTTCTTGTCGCTTCCCGGGCCTGCTGGAGCCATCAATCGGATCGGGGTATACGGAGTACATAAGGTATCTTAGGTTTCATGCGTCCTCGTGTCTGGCTGGCTGCAACCCGTGGAAGCAAAAGAAGAAGGCGAAGAAGGACACCATATGGGTGGTAATAGAAGGGGCAAAAGAACTGCCAGACTGGTCTGGGCAGGCCAGATATGAATCGGCCATGGCTCCAAAGCGAGCTTTCCTCCGAGGTTCCAGACTCGCGTGTTGTTGCTCAAGCTGCCTGACTATCTGTCAATCAAAATCTGCCGTACTTAGTTCTATACAGACGACCGCTATAGAGCGCAAACAGACATGGATGGAAATGGCAGCGTCGATGAGGAATTAGATGGATAGATGGATGATACTGGTAGTTAGATGGATGGATGGACGGAAGGAACTATGCAGGTCTGGTCTTCTGGTCTGGAATAAATAAAGTGCAGAAGAGAAGAGGAACAAATTAGATCAATAATACTACTGCTCACTTATAATAATAATCAACCCAATAAATAGAAATAAAATTAAACGGAATAAATAAAAAGAGAGTAATAATTAGAAAGAAAAAAAAAAGGAATAGAAAAAGAAAAAGAAAACCTAAAAGTCCTCCCGAACGGAGACTGGACCGTTGATGAATTTACGACTTGCCCATTGACGACGCCTCTTTCCATTTGTCTTTTCCTTCTTGGTCTTCTACTGAACCAACCAACTTACTTACAGACTGTAACTTACTTACTGCAATCACTTACTCACTTCCATTCTACCTGCCGTATCTACTTACTCACTGACTGACTTACTCCTCCTCATTTTCCTTCTGTTTCTTCCTCTTCTTCTTCTTCTTCTTCTCCTCCTCCTCTCCGCCAATTGATTGGGATGTACAACAAGCTAAGACTGTGAGCTTCTCCGGTCGTTTCCCTGATCGTCCCTGCGGTGCCTGTGCCCTGGCCCGACCCTTTTTCTTTTCTTGTCCCTCACATTTAAAAACCTCCATGCTTTCTTTACCCACCCGCTGCGCACGCTTGACCCGCTTTCTCGCTTGAAGGCGACTGACTCCTCTACTACAGGAATCAATTTCCTTCCGTCCTGGTCTATCCAATCCATATGAAGTTGTATGGTGCAGACGTCCTCTTTTCTCGCCCCTCCCCCCTTCCCGGGCCAGCTAACTCTTGGTCATCTTCTCGGGGTAGTCTATCCTATCAGACGCCAATTGTCTAGGGAGCGCAGATCTGGTGGCTCTAGAAAGTTGATACATGCCCGCTCTTCAGCTTCCGTAAGCGCAGCTCACTCGTTCCTCCAGTTCGAGTCTGAATATGCATCACTTTCTCCCCTTGTCTCGGCCCTAGACCGTCTCTTTGACTGGCTTCCCACCCATCATTGCTTTTTCTCTCAGAGCTATTGATCAGATCTCATTCCCCGGTTTTTTGGATTCTTAAAATCCCTTCCGGGTTGTCTGATAGACAAATATCTTTGTTAAGCACTTGTCTCAGTGCCACCTCCACCACTTCTTCCACTCCACCTTCTCTCCCTCCCCCCTCCCCCCTCCCCTGATATACTTCTCACTCTGTCTCTCTTTGTCTCTCTGCCTCTTCCCTTTCAAATTTGTCCTTGTCCTACCTTGCCTTCAGTATGGATACGGAAAGCACACATCCGCAGGACAATGAGTTTGCGCAATCACCCTGGGTGGATATGGGCGGTTTCAGTCCATCCGAGCAATCGCCCACCCTGGACTATCAGGGATTCGGATACGGTGTCTTACCTCTTGATTCTTCCTATGGAGTCTCAATTCCACCACCTTATGCATCAATGCCATTGACCATGACTTCCAACACATGGCCCAGCATGCTCACCACCCAAGGGCCTTTCCCGGATGCTGCAATGCCTGCAATGCCTCTACCGCCGCCGCCTCCACCACCACCATTGCAGCAACCTCAGCAAACGCCCGCCATCACCTCTGTTACACTTGTCCCGCCACCGCGCAAGTCCTCAACCAGCGGCTCCACCCCACGGCGGACCCTCACCGATGAGGACCGTCGACGAATGTGTCTCTATCACGAGGAGAACAAGACCGCCAAGCAGACTGACATTGGAGGTAAAGTCTTCACGCCTTCTCTTGATACGAACTCCCCCTCTAATCAATCCTGCTGCAGCACTCTTTGGTGTCGAAAGAAGGTAAAGTCTTCTGTTACTTCCGCTATGCTCGAGGCGGTCAAGCTTTCTCTAACACGTTTGGTTGAAGTACTGTATCGAAAGTTCTCCGCCAGAAGGAGAAATATCTCAACCCTGATGATGGCACCCGATCCCCCATCAAGAGGACCAAAGGGAGAGTACCAGACATCGAGAAAGCCCTGTCCAACTGGGCGAGAAATTATCAGAAAAAGTACCCTATTAACGACGAGATGATTCGGGAAAAGGCTCTTTTCTTTGCTAGCACCTGCGGTAGTCCCGATGGCAAAGAAAAGGTGCTGAGCACCAGCTGGCTTGAGAAATTCAAACGCAAATACGATCTCATGGGGGCAAAGTCTCGAAAAGGCTCTTTTAGTGCCAAAAGTGACTCGGAAAGCCCGACCTGTTTGAGCATCAATTCGGCGTTGGCTTCTGCTATCCACTCTCCGACCGTCCTCTCCCCTACATCGACCACCGGATTCCTCAGCCCGTCACCTCTGTCCCCAATGCAGAGCAATGAAAATATCAGAGCGGAGTTTGCCCACAGTCTGGCCGAGATCACTGGCGATTTCCAGCATGCGCACAGCTACAGTACCACTTCCTTAGACACGTCCTCGACGTTCTCCGCTGGCATCACGAGCCCAACATCTACTCTGGTTACCGACAGCCCTTTCACACCTACGAGCCAGTCCCTCACTTCGCCGGTGGATGGCAACTGCAACCGACCCCGCAGCCAGACCTTCCCATTGGGCTCAGCTGACCCCAACCTGATCTCTCCGGAAGAAAACGAGCAATTGACAAAGGCCGCTCTACGACAGTCTATCTTGATGCAAGAAGCTACTTCTCTGGAGGAACAGCAAGATCAGAAAACTCTGCCGGGATTGGACACATCGGTGGGCACGATCAAACGAAATCGCAGCAATCCAGAGATCAAGCCCAAAACCACATATCCGCCGCTCTTCTCAAAATCTACTAACGCTTCTCCCGTCAGTTCCCCGGGATCACCCAGTCAGGATGAAGCCAGAAAGGCTCTGGAGTTGGTCATGAGCTATCTGAAGCAACAGCCGGCGGGTCTCGTGGCAGAAGATTATCTTACCATTGGGAAATTGATGGAAAAGCTCGAGCTCACCAAGCCACCGCAAGGCACCCTCCCAGGTGGTCTCACCCGGATTGATGAGCATGACGATGTGCCTACTCTGAACAAGAAACGAAGTATTCACAGTATGGGTTAAGCGGTACCCATCGAGACCGACAGATTCGCTAGAGATGCCACTACTCAGCCTAATGTATCATCATTCAAAGTCGCAGCCCCGAATTTCGAAAGCGAAGATATACGACCTGCGGCATTGATAGTACATATTGTTTCTGTTTGCTTTCTCGTTCGCGTTTTGATTTTCTTTTGGGGTTCATTGCAGTCTCTTTTCCTCGGCACCTTTGATATCACTTTCCTTCTTTGCTCATCGGGTGGCTTTCTGGTTCTAATCATTGCATATCACATGCTACGTTTGGACGGTTTTTACTATTTTCTTTTCCTTGTTTCCTTTATGTCTCCTTTTCTCACTATAATCACACTGGGGGTGGGGATGGGACAGACAAAAAATTACTACGTGGGATACACCAGAAGAGGGCAACCTCAATCATCATATGGGCTCATACATACTGGAAAGGCAACTGAGGGGAAATATGGGGTCATGAGGGAGTTATGACCTGCGGTGTTTGGTCGAGCATACTCGAATTTGTTGTGTCAGTGTAATATCTATCCGTCTACTGGGTTTGCTTTATATTTGGATGTTGTTCTTTTACTCGAGCCAGAAGAGTCAAAGTCAGAATCAGCATCGCTTACGCAGGGATTTTTTCTTTTCAACTTTCGGTCATACGCTTTCTGTGCGTGTGTGTGCGCATACCAGACCCTAGATATCCGTCTCAATCCAAGGCCCCAGTCACGTTGAGAATGGCAAACATGGAACGGAGCCCCAAGAGGAGGAAGGGGAGCAATCACAATATCTTTCCGTACAGGGAAAATCCCATTGGCTCGATTCCGGCCTACAACAGACCAATATTCGTTTTCCACTCTCAACTTTGTTGTGATGATAGCGCGCAGGGCTCACCGCATCCATCGGGAGGTGATTTCAACTTGATGTCATTTGTTGTTGGGGGTGATGGTTCTGGTACCGTAGTGTCTCTAAGCGCCGTGTCCCTTGGAAAGAACACCCGTAGTGGCGTCCCTCGCAACCTTGAACCTTGAATAGAAACCCTGGTTCGGTTCCTGTGGGGCAGGATGTGTACGATGTGTGGGTTGCTCTAGTTACTAGTTAATAGTGGTTCCGCCACTAAGTTACGGGCACCGCCTAGTCTAGCACTTTACCACGATGTATGCCCGGGCCGTGGCACCAAGTTTCCACCTCCTAGGTACTAACCAACCTACCTCCGGTACCCAACCGGGGAAAACTTCACTTACCGCCGCGTACCTACTGTACAGACACTAACTTACCGCAGCCCAGCCCAGCCCAGCCCAGCCCAGCCTCAGGCTTCAATATCTGCCTGAGATGCCTGCCTGACTGCCCACCTCCAGTGTGTGCCTGACATTTCTCTGGACAAGGATGCTCCTATGTCTGTCTGTCTGTAGGTATGTATGGTAACTTACCCTCCTCGCCTGACTGACGTAAGTAACCCTGTCTTCGCCCAAATCGCTTTGTGTCTTGTGCTCCTGACCCCCAAGCCCTGCTTGATCCAAACATCATGCATCCATCCTCTTGACTGACCCCCAACATCTAACGCGGATTCGATGCTTCCTGTCCGTCTCTCTGCCTGACTGCTCCTCTCCAAGATGCAAGATACGATTGCATGTTACTCGTGGACTCAAGCCGCCGTCACACACCCAATCAGATGCATATGGTGCAATAGGAGATGACTGACTTAGCTACTAGGTACAGTACAGTAAGTTGCCGGGGGTTCTTCCGAACCGCGTTCGGACAGAGACGGGTACTGTACCTTTTGTTCGGTGGTTGTTGGGCTCTTGTTGTTCGCATTCGACGAGGGGTGATAGGCCTCGAAGCCTCGAAGCCTAGACCCCAGCCAGGCGAGGCGAGGCGAGGCGAGATGAGGCGAGACTTGGATCCCCGAGGGAGTCTTGGAACATTGAACTACCGGTAGACGTAGATTATACGGGACGGGGAACATAAGGGAGGCCATCTGTGGTCAGACTATGGCGTGGGCGAGGCGAGTCTCGAGCTTGGGCGATGCTCTGTGCACGAGTCCGGACGGGCAGGGGCACAAAGGTACGGCGTGCCTCTTCCTGCCTAGACTGTGCATATCTACGGTACAGTATCTCAAGAAGACTGGTGCCAGCATAAATGAAGGAACGGCAGGAATGACAAAGCCACTCTAGTGTGAGGTTAGAACGAACAGACCTCCCCTTCCCACTCGAACCTCATGAAACTCCCAAATATCATTATCATTAGTTAGCTCGCCGCGAAAGTTAATGTAGACTAAGAAACAAAGATCTTCAATGCAGCGTCGCGTGCGTGTAGTACGCCTCGTCTACCGATACTCTATAAGGAAAAGGTCAGTGAACTTAATTCGGGACGTCTAGCGACAGCCCCCTGTCCTCCATCAACTCAGCAATACTACGCTCGGATAGCTCTGGAAGAAGGCTGGTGAGAATGGCCTCCATGATAGAGTAGATCAGGTGTTTGTTGCAGTAGTCGTCGGAAAAGAGGTCGAGAATCTCCTCAATACATGCGAGAAGATATACCTCTTCCGCGTCGTCGATTGGTGCAGGTGACGGTGATGGCGATAACGAGGATGATGGCGAAGTTTGTTTGTTCGACGGCAAGTCATCCACTTGACCATGAGTTGACAGAATAACGGCCGGGGCGGCGAAGAATTGCCGAACGATTGGGCGAGGCACCCGAGACAGGATGCTGGCCGCGCAGCGTCGCTTTACAGATGCGAAATCAGGCGTAGAGGGACGCGGGTCCGGCGATAAGGGCGCTGTCGATGAAAGACCAGTCGTTGAGACGCTACTGCAAGCGTCACTTGCGCCAGCGCTTTCGCTAACAGGGTCTTTGGTGATGGCGATAGGAGGCGTGGGAGGTTGCACAGACAGCTGCGGCGCCGATACCGCCGTGGTCGCCGCCGCTGGACGAGCGTTCAGTGGGAAAAGCGCCGCTCTGGTCGCCAGAAGCAGGTTTGGTAATAAAGCGGGGGTGAGAACATAATCCTGGATGGTCTCGTGAAGGAACCTAGTAAAGGTAAATGTAAGATAACAGCTAGGAGCAGGGATGAAGGGAGTCAGAAAGAGCATCAGAGGCGATCTGACTTCTAAAGCCGGTAATGGAGGGCCTCGATATTGTGGAGAAGCGGTTGACCCCGACAGACCGAAAATGTCAAATGATAGAGGGATCTGCCTGGCCAGAGGCACGGCGGAAGAGCATGGACCACCGATTGGTGCGATTGAGATACCACCAGTGATCCTGAATATGATGGCAGGTTGGAAAAAGAGCAAGGTGGATATTTGTTCCCCGGACAAGAAAGGTAAGGCAGCTCATACGTTGGAGAACACGACATCTCCCCTTAGCCTCTCCCGTAACGTGTCCATATGCGCCATAAGACACAGCTGGGATACAGACTCGGATATTCGAGCGCGAGCGATTTTGATGATTGGTCGAAAAATATGGGAACAGGGTAGCAATTTGCCCTGTCCCTGCAAATGCCCCCGAAATAAGCAGCCAGTCAATTGATGAGTGGAAGCATGATCTTCACAAATGATTTGCGGTGGTCACTTAGTGTTTATTTGTGACCTAAAGGCTAGGAAGCGTCATTTGCCTGTGCAAGGGTCACTTTAGCCTCTCCCCCCAGCTAGCCTTTCGAAAGGATGTGCAGATGGTTCAGACCCATTTCCGAATTTCTTTGTTCCTCGTTGTAGCATTGTTTGACAGCCAGGCTGTGCGTGGAAGAGGACGGGACGGAAGGCCCGGTCCCGTCCCTCACCAGTCATGAAAAGGCTGGTGCACTTGACATAGAATGGTTGACAGGAGGTCGCAGACTACTCAAGATCGACCTGACTCGGCATGTCCGACATTCAGTCAGAGTAGGAATGGCATGACTTGAGTAGGAAGTGGCCGAGACAGGGCCCGGTAGCGATTTGTCAAATTAATTGATTGAGTGATTGACCGACTGATTGATTGATTGATGAAGAAGTGTGAAGAAGAGACGGGACCACCGGCTCGTAATGACGATTACGCGGGTGGTATATTAACCGTAAGCGCCGGTCACGGTCTGTAATAACAAGAGCACCCTTGCACGAGCGAATCAGAGCCAGATTAAGGCAAATGCAGAAGTCGGGCTGTGCATCCACCAGCAGATCAAGTGATCATTGCAGCATGCGAGCAATGCGCATCCCATATGCATCATCGACGGCCCACCGGTTCCTGCTCCGTCATCCTAATCTCCAGGTGATAACCACCAACAGTGCTGCACGACTTGTCCACACCAGTGTAGATCATAGTTCGGGAATCGAACCGCACCGCTTCTCCACAGGTCAAGAACAGCTACCATCTCCATTTGTCGGCGTCGAGAGACTATTGGAGTGCTTGGCGGAGGAGGGGCAGAGGGGTGCGAGAACTCAAAATAAACACGCAACTCACCTATTGAGAACACTATCGGTGTCACCTAATCTACCTGGACCCGCCAGGATCAAGTGCTGAACCAGCGCGAGACATCCCCCAAGCCATGGCATCCGCCGAGGTACATCCAGCAGTTGAGCGAGCATGCCGTAAAGTCGATACTTGAGCACAGGTCGCTTCCTCGAGCTCGTGCACATGCCATTTGTCTCACTTGCTTTGCTGATTGGTGAAGCGGAAGTCCGAGAGGAAGGCGCCGGATTCGTCGATGAAACACGAAACAAACCTACTATAATGAAGTGCAAGGCCACATAGACGGTATATCCAAATTGCAGAGTCTGCCACGCCCAGTGCGGGATTCGTACTGGGGTCGGTGGGTGTGACGAGCCTTTCAGCAGCTCCTCTCGCGACGAGATTAAGCCGTACTCGTGTAATTGGGAGCGCTGACGGAACTGAGCTGTGGTTGCATCCTCCTTGCGACTGTCGCGTCCAGCATTGTCTACCAGTTTTGTGATACTCTCCAGTATGAAACACCCGTCACTCATTTTCCCGGCCACTCCATTGCCCAGAATAAGATCTGCCATGATATCGCATAACAAGGTCCGTAGACAGACGTTCTCAAGATCTTCCGTTGGGAGAAGAATCGCAAGCGCTCCTTGTACCAGCAATTGCCTGTATATGGATTCGGCTTCTTGTTGTCTTGTCATGCTCTGGGCATCTGACGGGCTCGGAACTGGTGAAAGACCTGGGTGAGGATTCAAGGAATGATATATCTCGCGAAGTGATGGCGATAGTTCGCACAAGTTCGACTGCTGCTTGGCTAGCCTGTACGCTGCATCAGGCCATCGATCGAATCAGCCCTGAACCGCCAATATACAAAATCAATCAAGGTAGCAAAATGCAACCACACTTACAACTGATATGCGTCTCTACCAGTGCTGGAACCTCATCGAGTACTAGCTGTGCGATGTCGGTTTCGCGCACCCTCTGCTCGAGCGCCCGGGTGCAGTGCGCAATAACCTGTATGAGTTCGTTGATGAAGACCTGATCCGCCGTGACTTTTGAGTACCAAGAAAGAACAAACTCCTTAACCACTATGGCAATTAAGGCGTAGAGTTGAAGATCGAGTTCGTTTGAGCTTGTCAAAGGGGGTAGCAAGTCTTCTAAAGGTGGAGGCGTGGAAGCACCGCCATGGTTACCCGGCTGCGGACACAGAACGCGTCGGATCAGAGCAATAGTTGCCTTTTCGCTTGTGGAACTAAGCGTCTCATCACGACTAGGTCCCTTAGATGGTTGAGGGCGATTAGGTCTGGGTGATGATGGCTGCGACAATAGCGAGGAAGCTGACAAGGCTGTCGACTTGGAGCTAGAGATTGTCGGACTAGCCTTAAGTTGCGACAGCGGATGGAGACCCGGGCGGAGAGGGTCGGTGGTCATTTCATCGCCAGTGAAGAAGCAATGCCGGATCGCTGAAATTCAATATTTTATTGTAAGATTCTGAGGGACAAGACTCCATCGGCTAATGCCAGCGCGTGATGGAGAATGAAGTTGATGAAGCAACTGCGACAGCCGGAGGGGAATGACCTACCTATGCCGCCGCTATTTCCTAATATAGAAGGTAGGGCTTAGGGCTTTTGGTTCCCGCGATAAGGCTTATCGCCGCCGCATTTCTTATCGCAAAGTCCCCGCATCCCACCCCCGTTGTGGTTCATCTTCTTCATCCCGCAAATTAATCCTACTGAGTCACTGCCTGAGCTTTTGGCTATTCCTCAAGTAACTGATTACCCCAATGGCTTCCTCAAAAGATACTCCAATTCCCTTGTGGCTAGACTGTGACCCCGGTAAGCAGTTCTTCTCCCATTGCGCAACATACTGCAGACCTTCCTTCAACGCCTGTATGGCCAAGTTGACTGACAGGTGTTTATAGGTCACGATGTAAGTGCAAAGACTCCCGACATCTTACATTGCAGAATATATAACTCATTTACTCTCCGGCGAACGTGCTCAGGACGCATTTGCCATTCTTCTTGCTGCGCATCATCCCTCGTTGAAGCTTCTCGGTATCACTACCATCCATGGCAACTCCTCCCTAGACAATACCACAGTCAACGCTACCAGGGTTCTGGAAGCTATTGGCCGTTCAGACATTCCTGTTTATCCTGGAACCAGAAAGCCCTTTTGTCGGCCCGCCGTTCATGCACCCAATATCCACGGTAGGTCTAAAATAAGGTTGGCAGGTTATGAGCCTCACAATACTGACTTTCACGCTACTAGGCGACTCTGGCATTGATGGAACAGAGCTTCTTCCCAAAGCCACCACGGCTCCCATCACTGACAAGAACCCCATCCTTGCCATGCGCGACGCCCTCTTGGCTGAGCCCAAGGGAACCCCCTGGGTCATCGCTACCGGCACACTGACCAACGTGGCCCTGCTGTTCGCTACATTTCCTGAAGTGGTCAATCATATTCAGGGACTGAGCATCATGGGAGGGGCTGTGGGCAATGGTTTCACCGATGTCCCTATGAGTAGGATAGAAGGCCAGCACGACCGGATCGGAAATGTGACTCCTTTCGCGGAGTTCAACATCTATGTGCGCATTCCCATTTTATGCCCGCCCTTCTGCTCTGCACTAGCTGATATACTCCCTGCAGTGCGATCCTGAGTCATCCCAGTCCATTTTTAGTAACGCCACACTGGCATCCAAGACGTACTTGATTGCCCTTGATTTGACTCACCAGGTTCTGGCTAGCGACAAGGTGCGGAACCTCGTCCGCCACGGCGTGGATGATGTCTCCGTTCAGCCCTCGACCCTTCGACAAATGCTGTATGAGCTTCTCATCTTCTTTGCTTCCACCTACGAGAATGTATTTGGATTGGCCTCGGGCCCACCCCTGCACGACCCGCTTGCCGTCGCTATCATTCTGTCGACCCTGAACCCCCTCTACGCACAAAATCACCCCGAAAAGGCGCTGAAGTTTGATGACCGCAATGGTGAGCGTTTCGCTGTTAACGTAGTCACCAACGGTCTTCATTCAAGCAACATGGAGCTGGTTGGGCATCTGGGTCAGACCGTTGCTAAGCCTGCACCAAACGCGGTTTGCATTCCCCGGGGTGTCGATCTTGATGCTTTCTGGAACATGATCAACGATTGTCTCGGACGTGCAGATGAGCTTAACGCTGCGCGGAAGGCTTAATTTGACCTTCCGACTATCGGCATGACTTCATACTGCTCCTCGGAATATAGATGGACATAGAGATTCTGGTGCTAGATTCTTTGCTCGATAGAATTTTCAATTGGAAAGCAGCTTTCGGTTATTTGGAGATGTATCCTCAACTACTTTGGTCGATCTATTCTGTTTTTTCCCCCTCGTTTCACAATCTATGACATACTACCATTCGCGGATTCCACCATCAGAGCCATAAAACTCCTTCGGCAGCCAGGGCTCTGCATTCGCAGCAACTCGTCTTACCGTCTCTTCATCAACCTCAATCCCCAGCCCCGGTGCCGTGAGAGCGTCTACATATCCATCCTTTACCGCGAACACACCCGCATCCTTGACGTAGCTGGTGATATCGTACTCTCCCGCCTCTGTATTGTAGTGCATGCCCAAACTCATCTCCTGGATGACAAAGTTCGGCGTCGCCAAGTCGACCTGCATGCACGCGCTCAAGGCAATGGGCCCCAGCGGGCAATGTGGCGCAATCGCGACATCGTAGGTCTCCGCCATGGAAGCTATCCGTCTCAGCTCCGAGATGCCACCGCAGTGGGCGATATCGGGCTGCAGAATGTCCACGCTCGCATCCTCTAAGAAGCGCTTCACATCCCAGCGACTGTACAAACGCTCCCCTAGCGCGATCGGACACGAGACCTGGTCGGCGAGCTGTTTGACCGCTTCGGGGTGTTCCGAAAGAAGCGGCTCCTCGAGGAATAAGGGTCGATGCGGCTCAAGTGCCTTGGCCAGCTGCTTCGCCATCGGCTTGTGAAGTCGGCCGTGGAAGTCGAGGGCGGCGTCCAGGCCGAGGGCCTTGACAGTCTTCAGACGCTCGACGCTGGAGTCTAGGACGCTGGGGGAATCGAGCCAGTTCACGTCCTCTGTGGCGTTCATCTTGATGGCCTTGAATCCCTGGGCGAGACGGGCCTTGCCGGCGGCTTCTACATCAGAGGGTCGGTCGCCGCCAATCCACGCGTAGACCGATAATTTGTTGCGGACTTTGCCGCCGAGAAGTTGATGGATGGGGACTCCGAGTCGACGGCCCTTCAGGTCCCAGAGAGCGATATCGATTCCCGAAATGGCGGACATGAAGACTGGGCCGCCTCGATAGAAGCCTAAGCGCCAGGACATCTGCCAAATGTGTTCGATGTCACTATGGAAGGGGGGTGGTTAGGGTATGCAGCGCTGGCGCTGGTGTAAGAGACTTACTCGGCCTCGTAACCTTGAAAACGCCTGCATAGGGCGTTCAAAGTGCCCTCCACGGCCTCGGTGTGCCCTTCAAGGGTGCTCTCACCCCAGCCATAATTGCCATCTTCATCAACCACCTTGACGAATAGCCAGCGTGGAGGGACACGAAAGTACTCAATTGACTTGATCTTTGCCATGGTGAATTCTGTGTCTAGACAGACTCTATGTGTGAAGCTGTGATTCAGGTAGTTGCTAAAGAGTTGGATGTTAAGCAGAGGACACAGAAATAGGCATGGCTGTAAGGAGTGGTCGGAGTTGCTCCGCTTGCCAGGCCGAATTACCGACAAATTGACCCCAAATGGGGTATGGGGACTCCATAGTCATTTCGTGCTGTTCTTGGCATTATTGCATCCGAGGCTCTGGGCTTCAGCGGCCAGAAGATCCATATCAGATCTAGAAGTGTGATATGCTACCCTTAGGGTGCTAAGTGGGTTATTGTCTTGCATTAGTCCAAGGATAAGCTTAACCGTGGAAGCTCCTCAAAGATAATCTGCATCCATCGCTATATCGGCTTTGGATACGGAATTGGAATCAAATATGATCATGAGATCATGGAGGTGGAAGCAGAGAGAGTAAGTAGGGGGAGTTTGACTATCAGTCAGGTGATGGTGATGGTGATGGTGATGATCGGAGAGAGACTCGGTGGATACGAGGGGTAACGCCGGGTATGTCATAGTGCAGCTCCATGGCTTGTGCCTTGGTGCAGACAGACGAAATATAAATGTAGAACCCAGCCCTGAATGGAGTGGATAGATGTCAAGAATAGATGTAGTGGGGAATGAATTGGAGAAGCCCAACCCTAATGTTGGGGAAAGAGAGAGAAAAGAACCGGATACGGCAATCCAGTGACTCCGGGCGGCTTTGCGACTTGCTCCGCATTCGACTCTGACTTCATCTCCAACAAACAACTCTCTCTCTCTCTTGCTCTCTCTCTCTCTCTCCCGCAACTGCAGCGTCATTGCTCCCTTCCTCGATCATATTTCACGACATAGTTTGGAGCACTACTGCCGGAATCTGCGTTGAAAAAAGACTCGACCCCGCCCAGTGCATGCTCGAGGCTCAACCCAACTTTTCCCCTTTCTGGCGGGCTGCCTTTTCGCCGCCACTCCACTACCACCTGCTTCTCGTCACTCTACCAGATCATGCCCCCGGCCAACTCGCCATCTGTATGTGTGTCTCTATGCGATCTGGTTGATTGTCTGTTATTGCCTGGGTATGGAGAGATGTCCAGTACATGACTCGGTTCGTTGGCCGTCTCGCTCGTGCATACAACCAATGACTGAGCAGCCATTATCATCAGTTGACATCCGGCCCTATCGTGATAACAGATGGGAGTCTTAATCATACAATACTTATTGCAGATAAGAAGCTTTTCTTAGCTAGAATCTAACTTTCAGCACACAGGATCCCTCCTCCCAGTCTTCTTCTGCTTCCTCCTTGCGGCCTGTCCCTGTTCCTGTACCCTCCCTCCCCGCCGCCGTGTCCGATGACGCCCATGATGATAACGTGAGCTTTCTGCGATCGCGTGTGCGCTCCCCGCCCGACTCATCTTCCTCCCTCAGTCGCCAGCGCCGTGGTCGACTACAAAATTTGATGGAATTCGATCCCGCCCCGTTCGAATCGGAGGACTTCTCGAATCCGCGGATTGAAAGCAATCGTCGCATCCCGATTGTGCGCCGCCAGCGCGACAGTCCAAATACCCACCACAGCACGACCTCCAATCCCAACAGCCTGCCGAACTATGAGGGCAGAATGTCGAATCCGCGCTCGCTTTACGGATGGGCGCCCGCTTCTGACGACGACGACGATGAGGAAATGAGCTACGAGCCGCTACATGATAGCAATGCCATTTCCTGGTTTGGCCGCTTTTCGGAACGATATACTGCCTTTCGCGATCCACGCCGTGAGGCTGCCGGTCGGAGTCCACCTACAGTGACAGAAGAGCCCACGGAGAACAGCAATCGTTCCTCGAACGAATCACCGTACACCATGGCAGACGCTTTGGTGCAGTCAATACGCCGCCAACCACGCCCCCCACGGACCAGGACTCTGCAGAATTACTTGGTTGAGCGAGAACGTGCAAGTCAAGCAGCAGAGGAACTGAGGGAACGGTCTGGCACCAGTTCCACCTCACGAGCATATCGATTCTTACCCAGCATTCGCAGCGAACCCCACCAACCCCTGACACACAATGATCTTCGCGCTCGAATCAGTGCTCATCGACAGCTACATATGGATAATGCTCCAAGCCCTCGGTTAAAGGAGACAATTCGCTACCTGGACCGGTTACGCTATTCGACCTCGTTCGAGGAAAGCTTGTCGTCAGCCGCCGCCGGAGGTTTCGTTCACCTCGACTTTATTAATGGGAACGAGGATGATTTTATCATCGACACTGCATCGATCGCACCGCCGCCTGCATGCTCCTGGCTCCGGCCTGGTGTGATATTTTCTGGATCGCAACGAGCTGCCAGCAGTGCCGGTGCGTTCTTTACCCAGCGAATTAGTCCGTCATCACCACACGATCCTCTTGTCGTTAACAGCAGTGATGCCAACCGCATCAGCGTGTCCACGAGTACGGGTCGGCGATACATGGCCAACAATATATACAATATAGGAGCTGTCAAGGATGAAAATTGGCCGGTCAAGGTTACCATTCACAACATCAATCACGAAGACATGACCTTGGCCGGCACCATGGAAGCCTACAACATCCCCGACAAGACGTCCCCGTCCCATGACGCTCATATCATCACATATCTTGAGGGCGAGATCATTGACTTCAACAAACATACCCTGGAGACGAAGAATTTCAAGGCCGACGCCGAGATCGACAGCACGTACTGGCGAGAACTTCAGCCATTCAAGAACCTGACCGATGAGGAGATGACGCGGAACCTAGTCAGTCGCAAATGGGTCACCGAGGCATTGTCGAAAGGGTGGATCCTGATGAGATGGAAGGGTGAGTGGACTAGTACTTCGGGTTTGTGCCTTTGAAAGAGCGTATTGACGGACTGTTTCAGAGCGATGTTTCATCACCCCGACCGACTCGCGACAAGGCCTGACGATCTCTGGGTTCTATTACATCTCGCTGAACCGCGAAAACGGACATATCGAAGGATTGTATTACGACCCAGGCAGTTCACCGTACCAGCAACTATCATTAAATCCCGAGACACGAAAGATGGTGCGTCCGTCTTACGGATTCCGGTGAGTGGGTTTTGTATTTGAGGTGATATGCGCATAGCCGGTGTTGTTGTCTTCTTTGCAAATCATTGGGGAAACCTGAAGCAATGTCAGAAGCTGTCAAGCTACGTACATATTTTTTTTTGAAATCTAGGACAGGATCTTAGTATGATGCCATTCAGCTGTAGAAGTCGATGAAGCCAGCCACCACGAACTACTCCCAAGCAAATTCCCTCCTAACCTCACCGATGAAACCACATCCTACAAGAAGAAAAGAGAACCAAAATTTTGAGCACCATAATCTGATTAAATTCCTCAACGAGAGAGAGATGACCCGCACATCACACCCGCCTAAATACCGACAGATATAGAAAAAAAAAGACAGGAAATTTTTCCCTTCCCTCCTAGATCAAATGCAACCTGTATAAAACCTAATTCACCCAAGTTGTATCGAACCAGATTTGCGCGGGCCATCACCCCCGAAGTCCGGAAAATTATCCTCAGATCACAGCACTCCACCTACGCCCCCCCTACTGGGCGCGCTGCCACCTCCAAGGATGTCAGTTTCAAATGCATACAACAGAATGTATACATTTACTGCTCAGTCTGGAAGTAGTTAAGGAGGACGGAGCGCTCCTGGGACTCCTCTCCCCAGTCCTTAACGACAACGCAAGAGCAGTTGACGACCTTGCGGGCGTTGCCCTCACGGTCGAGCTGGCCTATTCACACAAACAGAAGTATTAGCAAGAAAAAAAAAGCTCTTCAGAAAACGTCCAAGCAAGGCGTTGCACGACATAGGAAAAAGGGACAACGTACAAAGACCAACCCACTCGCCGAGGAGCTTTCCATCGGGGACCTTGATGAGGGGGATCTTGTGCTCGGAGCACAGAGCGACGACGAGCTTCTTGTAGGCCTCCTCCTCGCAGCCCTCGTTCAGGACACACATGTGAGCCTGGCGACGGTCGAGGGCCTTGGCGGCCTCGCGCAGACCACGGGCAAGACCGTCGTGGATCAGCGAGATGCGGAGGACACCCTTGAGGGCGTCGAGGACGGACATCTGACCGCCGGCACCGGCGTCAGCCGAAACCTCGACCTCATCGGCAGCGACGGGGGGGTTGGATTGGGTCTCTTCTCCGTCCGACTAGATTTTTTTCATGGCATTGTGTTAGTTGAGCTTTGGCTTTTGGGTTACGGATTGTGCCTTCGTGGAAAGGGAGGGATCCAGTCAACGGGTCCAGGTGCATATCGAAACTCACCATTTTGTATGTTGTGTAGTTAGACTGGTCTGTCGGATTATCCTCAAAGAGTTCGAGGTGGTTGTTCTTGTATAGGCTAGTGGTGGTGGTGGTGCGGCCAATTTTGCGCTGCGCTCGCCTAAATGTGTGCCCTATAAGGGTTACGTAAGAATATAGTCACGTGATAGGCGATAGCACGTGATGTGGGGTCGGATGGTGAATCCCGCTAGTCCCGGAACGGAACCTTGTTGGTGGCAGGTGGATGGTACTGGACCCTACTAGGTAGCATACAATTGGTAAAGAATTTCGGGATATCATGATATCACGCTATCCAAGCATAACACATCAGGTATCATAGTCGTACATCAAGTTTTCACCTGTACAAGCTAGCGCCAAGCTAAATGATCGCTGAAGCTGAAAGAACAATTAGACGTATGTACTGGGCCGGCTGTGCCCATAGCCATTAGTCAACCCGTTTCCTCCTAGTAACCCGGGGCCTTCCTCAATATGTGGCCCCGAGATATGTCCATTGGCCTGCGGCAATTCGAAAGTAGGTTGCGTCTTAGGCTCTTGATCAATGTGCATCTTGAGCAATTGAATGTCAAGCCCGTGAAGGTGCGGAATGTGGGGGACGAGATCCATGAAATCGGAGAGCTGCCGTAGTTAGCAACTAGTAAGCCAGCAAGATGCATCAAGGGAGCTTACCTTCAGCCAAAATACATGCGCCATGTCGAAGTACTTAGGCCGTGCTTCGCTATCCCGTTGCATGATCTGTCCGAATGACGAACTGAGAAATTCGGTCTCGTCTGCTTCAACAAGCATCCTTCGCGTGACTCGCCACAGGTTCGTCCGCTGGGTAGGAGTTGCGACGCGCTTCTCCCAACTGGCATATTGCGATAGTTGAAGATCGTTCGTCGCCAGCAAGGGTGCAACCAGGTAGTTCGGAATCCATCGATCCTCTGCCACTTCCGAGGCGCAAGACGGGTCGAGTTGTCTTGTCTCAGCGGTCACAACAGGCATGAACTTCCGCAGCCATGCATGGCTCTTAGCTTGCGGATCATCGGATCCAACAAGGTTGGCTGCAACTCGAAGTCGGCTGGGTAGAGCGTCTCGTCGACGCTGTTCTTGTTCTTCCTGCTCTTTGCGCAGTTTGGCGAGTCGCTGTCGTTCCTGTTCAAGCCGCTTCTGTCGCTCTTCTTCAGCCTGTTTCATTCGCCGCTGCTCTGCCTCCTCTTTCCGCTTCCGCTCTTCCTCTGCAGCCTTTTCCGCGGCTTTCTCTTGGGCAATACGGGCCTCCCGCGCTGCGCGTTCCTGCTCTTCTTTCTCCAGGCGGGCTTTTTCCGCTTCAGCAGCAAGGCGTGCTTCTTCCTCTTCGCGAGCTTGCCTCTCTCGCTGAGCTTGCTTCTCTTGAGCTAGTTTCTCTTGAGCTAGTTTCTCTTGAGCTAGTTTCTCTTGAGCTAGTTTCTCTTGAGCTAGTTTCTCTTGAGCTAGTTTCTCCTGAGCTAGCTTCTCTAGAGCTTGTTTCTCCTGAGCGTGCTTTTCCCGGAGCGCAGCCGCTTCAGCCTCAGCCTGAGCAAGACTGATCGAGTCATCCATTGGGATATCCTCGAGTTCAAGAGTGTCAGGCTTCTCTTGCTCCTCCTTTACCTGCTTTCTTTCGACAGCCTTGGTGGAGAGATCTCGTTCCCGCGATTGATCTCGCCGAGGTTGAGGTGCAATATGGCTATCATCTTTGCGACGAGGAAGCTTCAGATCCTCCACAGCAGGGTGACTCCTCTTGGGGTTTCCGTTAGTGATGTTGGGCGATCCATCTTCCGACAGTACTCGTCGCTTCTTCTTTAAGACTTCGCGAGGGTTCCGGTCAGCGTCGGACCCGCGAGACCTAGGTCGCTCGGGACTGACGCTGCTGCGTCCACGCTTCACGGGAGGCGGTACAGGCTTGGTCGTGACGAGTTCTGAATGATCAGGGCGTGATTTAGGAGCTTCCTCACGGCCGGACATGGAATCTGAAGAAGGAATGCTAGGCCTCCTGCGATCGCGATCAGGTGGCCGTCCTGCGATCAAGCGTCTTCTCTTGGGAGGCTCTTCGCCCCGGCTAGAGTCTCCATCCTTGGTCAGCACTACCTTCGACCTGGGTATATCGGAACGAGGACCGTCGTGATCAGGCGTGGCAACGTGTCCCACCTTGGCACGAGGAGGGCCAGGCTTCTCTTTCGTATGCATCATCGCTTCTCGTTTGCGCTCTTTCATGGGTGCATCTTTGGATGAGTCCCGACGAACTGGACTTCCAAGCTGTTTCCGATGCTTGCCCCCTGGGGAGGGAGAGTCTTTCCGTCCAGATCGCTTGGACTCGCGGTCCTTGTCACGTACCCTCCTCGGAGATGAGATGTCGCTTTTACGCTGCTTCCTGTTCCGTACATAGTTGTCATAGGCGTCGCGAAGAAGATCATATTCTTCCTCCCAGTTGTCCGCTCTGCGTTCTCGAGATAACTCAAAATAAGTGCGATCCTTATATAGTCGTCGCGAGGGGTTGAAGCTGGGTTGGTCGAGCAGGAGTTTGATCACGGGAAGATTGCCTCTTCCGATCGCAGCCAGCATAGGCGTGTTGTATCCAAACTTGTGGGAGCCGCCCTGGACTGGATCCGGGTCCGGATCGGCATCTCCCATTCCCAGCAGAAGAGACAAGACTTCATCGTGACCACCCTTGGCCGCTGCGATCATCGACTCAGCATCTGCCCGTTGGCCGACATTGAGAATGTTAGCAACACCAGCGATATCACCCTTGGCGGCGAAGGCTTGTAAATTCTCTGGCGTAGCTTTGGTCCATAACAGATCATTCCGGGTAGCCTCGCTTCTGACGCTCTTGCGTTTGTTTGTACTGGCAAAGTAGGGCGGGCTGCGTTGTCCGTTTACCGGGGGTGATTCTCGAGGGCTAGCCACCGTCACTCGCCGCGAAGACGTCTCCCTGGTGCCAGATCCAGTCTGTTCCTCAGAGCGACGGCTGGGGCGTGGATGCGCTTTTGCTTCCTCCAACACACGACGAATCTCATCGTAATCTTCCGAGTCCGACGGAATGAGATCGCTTGGCTCATCGCCTTCAGCATTGACGGAACGCGGATTTGCACCAGCCTGGAGCAACAACCTAACGACATCGAGATGGCCATTTTCAACGGCGTCTATCAACGGAGTATCACGATCGATATTTCGGGTCTCGACTTCACATCCGGCTTCGAGGAGGAACTTCACAATGGACGCGCAGCCTTCCAAGGCGGCGATTTGAAGTGGCGTGTTACCAGCATTGTCGGCGACATTGAGGTCCTCCGGTCGTTCTGCATGTCGAGCGATTGCCGCCTCAAGTTCCTGTGCAGCACATGCACGAGCGAGGCGAGTGCGTCCATTCTGATCGCGTTGCTTTTTGTGACCCGTGGGTCTGGCAGGGGAAGCAGATGCCCCATCGACAGAGGCCACCTTTCGAATGTGGGCACTGGGCATAGGAGATCCGCTTGTTGAGGAAGACACCGACTGCCGATCTTCGGAACTTTGCCTTTGCACGCCAGGAAGAAGCGGGGTAGGAGCTTTCCGCTTCCGCTGCAAATCGCTACCCAGCTGGTGACCAGAAGCTGTTCTCTTGTGCGAACGGACAGGTGATATGGAACGGTCGATTGACGCGGGGCGGGGTAACATCACACCATTCAGCTCGCGTCGTTCTCGATCCCGGGAAGGAGCTGGGTGGTGCGGGCGAGCGTTTCGACGGACATCTCCCTCTCCGTCGACACTTTCACTAAAGCTGCGTTTTCTCGACGTCCTAGGAACAAAAGATGCAGGGTGCGATGATTCAAGTCGACTCGAGACAGATTGGGGCTCATCGGTCTTTTCGACTTTCACATGGGGTGGTGACCCTGTCCGACGGAGAGGACTCGCCGGGCGCACATGACGGTCGCGTTCACTGATAACGTCGCCATCCACCAACTTCCTCTTTCTCACTTGCAAATCGTTGGGAGGGAGATCGCCCTCTGCCGCATCAACATGGTCATTTCCATCATCACGTCGTTTCGGTTCATGTTTTATGTACTTCCGTCTCTTTTCAGGCGATAATGATTCACGGCCCGATTGGATAATGGTTTCTGCCTCCGAGTCAGCCTTGGGGCTAGGGGGCCCATCACTGTCCCCGACAGCAGGGTCTACCTCTTTGATCGGATGATACTCCCTCCGAGGCACGGGTGAGAGGGCTCTCTTGGGAGATAGCGGACCCGAGGTAGACTGGTGGTTCACCTTGGCAGCAAGACCGTTTTGTCCGGCATCCAGGGAAGCTGGCAGGGAGGAGACAGCCTCGACATCACTCATAGCGGTAGCACTCGATTTCTGGGGGTTCTGCTCGTCATCTTCGGGGGCCGTGGCGGACAGGTAGACCCGTGGTCAAATACACCAGCAGATGCGCGCGAAAGCTGGTGCTCGACCACGCTTGATTTGGAAATCGGTAGATTGGGTGCTCTCTTCTAGGAAATGAGAATATAGTGAACGAAGAAAGAGCGTGGGCGAACAGCAAGGTGGACCTAATAATCCGAAGTAAGAGAGCGAAGCGGAATAGAGGCGAAGTAGTGGTGACGGTGATGAAGAGAGTAACGAGGCGACAGGACGTGAGCGTGGAGGGATAGATACGGTCGGCAAAGGGAGAAGAAGGTCCGATTGAGGTCGATAGGGGGAACGAAAGGAGGATTGAGAGAAGTTGAGCGAATTGAGGTGGGAGGGGGGGGGAGGGGGAAAAGAAGATGAGGGAAGAGAAAGGATTAATTGGGAAGAGAGTTGTTAAGAAGAGGGAGAAGATGGAGCGGGCGAAGTTCGCTGGGGGGGGGGGGGGGGGGGGGGGAAATTACGCAGGTAAATAGGTTACTGGTAAGAAAGACGAGTTCGCCGTCGAGAGCAGTTTAGCTGGTCATTAGCGGGTTGGGCTAGTCAGTGAGTGGTTGCGACTAGCTGAGATTCCGTCAATCCTCTATTAGGTCATCGCCGTTCAAGATCATACTCATAACAGATATGATCGAGGGTAAAAATGAGGCTAATTTAATTTGAAGTGGATGCGATGGTCAATGAGGACAATGATGTTGGTGATGTTGATGCTGTCGATAATGCGAGTATGCTAATAATAATTGTCTATGATGCTGATTGCTGGTGGTAATATTGACTCATTCTGGATTGGGGTAATTACGAGGGATTACCGATAATTACCGATTATCAGTGATGTTCGTCAGTCTCGCCCCCAGAATACTAACTTACCACCGATGTTTTTGCCATTTGGCCACCGGCATTAGCAGCATTAGCAGCATTAGCAGCGTGGAGCAGCTGCTTGCCAGTCCGCCATCGAAAGTGACTATGGGTATATTCTTGGGCAGATGGGGAGGAAGAGAGTCATCAGTATTCTTACAACCGGTATGGAGGGAGAGTGCAGCGAATGAGTGGGATGAATGAGAAAGGGTGATCAAGGAAAGAAAGAGGTCACGATCCTCCTTCATGAATCCCACCACTACCGCAATTACCAGGTCTTCCCGGCGTAGAAGCCAGAGTTACCTTAAGATTTACAGTACCGGACATACGAGACAGAGGCAGAGGTAGAGTCGCAGTACCAAGAATACTGTAAGACAGATGTAGGTAAGGTAAGGTAGCATTCATTATTGATTGATCGAAACCGACCGGACGAGTCCAGCTGCAGCCGCAACATCCATTCATCCATTCATCCGTCCATTTTTCTTCGATTTGGACCAAGCCTGCGAGAAGGCCCAAAGAAAAGCGGGGAGAGGGGAGGGGGAATGAGAGGAGAGAGGGAGGGGGGGCGGTCAAAGAAGCAAAAGACACAACAGAAGAGCAACAGAAAGGGAGCCGGGAAGGAGAACTAATAGAGAGATGAGGATAAGTTACATAACTAGTACTCCGAACTCACAGTACGGAGAGTAGACAGACAGACAGCAAGCAAGCAAGCAAGCATGGATGCAGTGGTGGCGGACTGGTCTGATTACAATTTTGCTTGCCTCTTGTTGTTGTTGTTGTTGCTGCTGCTGCTGCTGCTGCTGCCTTTTTGCTGTTTCTCGATCCTTTCCTTTTTTCCCCTTCACTTCCCTATCATTCGACCTTGTCTGGCATTTCTTTTGGACGGGCGATTCTTTTTTTTTTTTTCTTTTTCCCATTTTTTAGCCCTTTTTTGGACGGTCGGCGTTGCAGCGACTGAAACTCGGGCAAGCTCTGGAACGGAGGGTGGGAATGAGTGACGGATTTGTGGCAGTTCCCTGGAAGCAGGCGTAGGCTATCAGGCTAGCCATCCGCTTGCCCCCCTCGGCTCCTCCAATGATTGACAGTGAGCAGCCCGCCGGTTGCCGCATGCGGGTTAGAAGGTTTCGTCCTTCAGCGATCTTCTCCTCCTGGCAAGACCAGTCATTGTCCCTCTTTCTTCCGGCTTATCGCCCCGCTCATCTCGCACAACTTGGCTAACTGGCTGAACTTCTTGCTGTTCTCTTGTTTTCCAGTTTATTATTATTATTATTCTTTCTTTTCTTCCATTTCTATTCTTTCACTGCACTGGATGACTCGCTTGGTCTTGTATACTCCGGAGTAGATAATTTATTCTTAGTCTGAACCCAATCCATGGAATTCGGATTTGCTTGTGCAGGAGCAAGAGAGTCGACACACAGCAATGGGGGAGAAAAGAGGGTGTGAGAGCCAACCAAGCACCCAAGACGTCAAAGATAGAGGAGGGGGTCTCTTTTTACCCCTCCGTCAACAGCCGGCATCTGACGATCCGGAATGCTGGCAGGAAGAGTAGGACCCTTTTTGATCGAGGACTGGTGGTGCAGTGATGGTGGATGGCGGAGGGAGGAGAGGTAGGAGAGAAGATCTTTGTTGTTGACACTCCCTCAGCTATCTCTTCCCCGTTATCCTGTAACATCCTTACAGAGCCGACAATGTGGGCGACATGTTTCATCCGCCGTACAATCCCCGTAACCAGGGAGGTCGCTTTCTTCAGCCCTTGATGCTCTCCCTCTTCACCTTTGACATCACGAGACCCTTAGGGATCAAACAACCGCCGAAATCCTTTATGGTCCGACGGGTTTGCTTGTTTATGATTTATGACTGCTCATCTCACTCATCCCTTGGCTGTGGAGTTTCGGTGTTTTTATTCTCCCCACTCGACCTTTGATCGTGTCGCATCATCATAACAGGAACATTCAAGTGTGTAAAGTACTGTAGTACCAGGCTGGTAAAACTGGTAACATACAACAAATAATACCAGAGCCTCCCTCCGCGCCCCCGATTTTCCCCCAAAGCAGTCCCCGTTTCCTCGTATACTAGTTAGTAACTTGGAACCCAGACTGAAACCAAAACACACCACTCACCAGCCAGATCGGCTCTAGACTGGACTCGAACCCTGTTTGTTAATTGTTTATCGTCCTTCTTATTCTTGATCTTATTCTTGCCGGCCGAACCTCTTCTTACTCCGTACTCCCCACCCACAGTCATTCTTCCTGCGTCGCGTCAGTGGCGGACACGCACCCCATACAACTACATAGTAACCGGTCGCAATGGACATGCTCGCCGGCCTGGTGGATACAGCGCTTGCCTCCACGCACATGGACGCTATCGATGCCCTCCGAGCCTTCTTCATCCTCGCGTCTTGTACGGTATGATCAGCCAAAGCATCCGAGAAGCCGAGGCAGACAATAGTCGGAGACGATGCTGCACGCTCTAGACACGGTCCGTTGAGAATGAACTAAATTGAGAAAACCTTAGATTCTGTCGGTCAGCCTGTTGCCGGACTCGTTGCACTCGCGCTTCGTTATTTATGGCGCTCGTGCAACATCAACCGACTCGAAGCCCCCCTCTACCCCAGCGTCCACAACTTCCTCCTCCTCTTCACCCTCGTCATCCCCAGCAACAACACGCATCCTCGACTTCCTTGCCTCCCTGAGAGTCCCTCACAGCTACTTCACGCAATTCTATGTCGCTTCCGTGGCAGCCTCGGTCTTTTGGGGCGTGCAGCTCCTTTGCCGTGGCGCTGCGTTCCAGGCCTTTGCAACGAGGGTCAGCCCAGATCACCTGCAGAGGTCCATGACGATAAACCAAATCTTGCTTTGTTGGGTGTGCATGCTTCTCCAGGGGGTAAGGCGGTTGTACGAGTGCTTCGTGTTTTCGAGGCCATCCGCGTCTCGAATGTGGTTTATTCACTGGCTCGTAGGCCTTGCTTTCTACCTGGGGATGTCGGTTGCGGTGTGGGCTGAAGGAGCAGGTACAGCAACCCCTGCCCCCAACGCATGGCGCAACACAAGAGAGAAAGTCCCATTGATCATGCCACAGGCACGCTTCTGGCCCGCCCAATTGCCCTCGATGATGTGAAGGTCACCATAGCCCCTTCACTCCGCACCTTCCTCTTCCTTCCGAACTTCCTGCTCGCATCCGGTCTCCAGCACGACGCTCACCACTATCTCTTCTCCCTAAAGAAGTATACCCTGCCGACTCACCCTCTTTTCCACAGGCTTGTATGCCCGCACTATACGGCAGAGTGTGTCATCTACTTGTCCCTGGCATTCTTAGCCGCTCCGCAGGGGGAAACCATCAATAAGACGATTCTGGCGGCTATGGCCTTTGTGGCCATTAACCTTGGTCTGACAACGGCCAACACCCGACGATGGTATATCCAGAGATTCGGCAGAAGTTCAATGCAAGGGAAGTGGAATATGATTCCTGGCATGTACTGATTCTAGGTTAAACGTCGAAGTTGTCTGCAACCCGGACTATCGTCTATTCAAGAATTTCATTGTGCTTCCCAGCTTCGCGACCTTGAGCACGTCACGATAAGTTAGACTGATCCTAGTTCCTCTCTGAGACCAGCCACATTCGTACCGTTCGGGCTCCCTCAGCAAGCCCCAATTGCAGATGGAACCGGCACTGAGTTGCTCGTCCCTGTCGGTTTCCGCAATCCCATGCAGGAAGTCCGTGTAGACCCTGTCCGTGGTGACCAGCAGACTACGTCGCTCTTGCAGGATGCGATATTTTGGTTGGCGATCCAAGCCATCTTGAGCGTCGGCCGTGGGCTTGTCATACAGATCCAGCACAATCGGCGCTCCGAGGCTCACAGTAGCCACGAGCGGGTAATATGCTGCGCCGTCTTCATGAGGCATGATCCCTTGTCCGGGACAGTACTCGTTCACCAGGACATGGTTCGGGGCGCCGTGCGGGGCATCTTGGAAGATGTTGAGGGCATCGAAGCGCGGGGTCACTATGGGTGAGACGAGCCAAGAGGGAAGCGGAGAGGCAACGAGGGTGTTGGTCTTGGTCAAAGCAGATGGCCAGGTTTGAAGGCGACGATGTGCGAGTTGCGTCCAGCGCGGTAGGGGAGCGGTACCGATCTAGAGAAAATCGTAAATCATAACACGTTCCATATGACTCAGGTAAGTAAGGACTAAATATGTGACTATCTTCAGGAACAAACCTTTTGGAGCAAAAGGGCTTCCTCCACCTCCGAGATGAAGTCGGCAATGTAGAAGGCATCCGATGGCAATTGCTTGATGCGGGCCCTCTCGAGCTCCCCCATCTGGTTCAGGTACAGAGTACTCGTAGTACACCCACCTGACACGTTCCCTTCCGTTTCAAAACTCGACAACTCGACAACTTTCGGACACGCTGTCACTGCATGAGAGCAATCGCATGTACGAGTACGAGTACGAAAAGCTCAATGCAGACAGAGAATTGGACGTATCCGAAAATAAAAATAAAAAAAAAACCGTCCGACCTCCTAAATGCAGTCAGTGGTTGGTTAGAATCTTCTGTCCTAAATTTACTCCCGTACTTGCCTTGTTACTACTTTTAGCTTGCGGATGAGGGGTCAATCGGAATCCCGAGTGCGGAGAGCGGAGGCGGGCTTCTTGGAAAAATAGATATGGCAGGCTGCAGCTGGAGGCTGCAGGCTGCAGTTTTGGGTCTCTTTGTTTGAGAGACAGTGGACTCGAGGTTACGAGTACTCTGCCCCCTGGGGTCAGGTGATTCAATAGGCGGGGTGGAACACGATGTCTTATTGACAATAGAAGGACTCACATGAATGAACATGACTCGATCTGGTGAACTGGGCGACTTTCCAGGGAGAATGATGACATCATGATTTCTGACTTTGGTTGTAGTCGGTATACTGTGTAGTCAAGTAAGTGCTGAAGAAGCTAAATCGAGCTTTCTGGGTTCTATTAATGCTAAATTACTGCTGGCTAGATGTTGGTCGATCTGAGCTTGCATACTGGGCTGGATATATTGATCCGGTTCTTCAGCGGTTTGCAGGAACGAAGTAAAGTTGTACGGGATATAGTCCTACCTCGAAATTCGGCATTTACTCGTCTTGTGTGTCAGTAACTATTCTGGAAGTCTCAATAGTAGACCATCTTTCGTAGTATGCTGTCGACGTCGATAGTCAGTACACTTCTATAGAAACATCTACATACCTCCGGCCCTCGAACCCGACCCCGAACAAAGGAGGAACCCAGCTACGCATATCTAACAGCGTACACCAAATGCAACCTGTCCACATCCAATAAGTCTCCCAACTACATTAGATCAAGATATACCAACTAATCGATAAACCACTGGCCCAAAGACCCCAGGATAAGTCTAACCTATACACCCAGAATCCCCCAACCAACCCCAATCAACCTTCAAACACAGTACATGCAGCATCAAACCTCAGGCACCAAACCCCCACATCCTCACCTTGCTTCCCCACCACCACCACCACCACCTCAACTTCCAACATCCCCAACAACCACAAACAATCTGCGTCTGCCTCATCCCCACTACACTGCACGTCATCAAACATCCCAGCTCCACCCCTTCAGACACCAACACCATGGGTAAAAACAAAAGCAGCGGCGGCGACAAAAAGGGCAAAGACAGCGGCGGCGGCGGCGGCGGCGACAAGAAAGGCCTCAAGCCCGCGACGGCGATCAACGTGCGGCATATTCTTGTATGTATTGACTCTTTATATGTCTGTAGCTTATTGGATCTGGGGCAGAAAGGGGGAGGGTAGTAGCTACTTAATGACCGACACACACACACACACACACACACACACACCCCCCACACTCTATCTTTCAAGTTCAAGTTGGATATGTACGCCTAGGGCGGGATTGCAACCAGGCTGCGCTTCCTCCCCTCAGCGTCAGCGTCAGCGTCCTAGCTTCCTTATCAGAGAGAGAGGAGAGATGCACATGCCACCCCGAAATCCTCTACCCAGCGTACTAAGCCTAATATCTCTCAACAGTGCGAGAAACACTCCAAGAAAGAAGAAGCGCTAGAGAAACTCCGCAACGGGGCCAAGTTCGATGAGGTCGCGCGGGAGATGTCGGAGGATAAGGCGCGGCAGGGTATGTTTCTCTTTCCCTCCTTGTGGATCTGATCTTGTTTGTATTGACACATCCTCAACACAAAAGGTGGATCACTGGGGTGGAAGGTCCGCGGGAGCTTGAATGGGGACTTTGAGAAGGCGGCGTACGAGCTGGAGCCGAGTACGACGGCGAATCCCAAGTATGTGGAGGTGAAGACGGGGTTTGGGTATCATATTATCATGGTTGAGGGGAGGAAGTAGATTTTATGTGGTTGGTTGGAATAAGGAAGATGTCCTTGATTGATGATAAGATGAGGGGAAGGGTTTGATACCACTGCGGTGATGATATGCTGAGTGATGGATTGCAAGCATAGGTCTATGGAGATGATGATTTCTAAACTTGATATGTACAATCGTGAAATGGGAACTTTGATGGCGGATGGACACCCCCTTCGAGCATGATGCTTGTGACTACTCCTTCTTTGTGGCCGCAGCGGCAGCTCGCGCCTTCTCCTTGGCCTTCTTCTCCTGTCGCTGCACGACCGCCTCGGCGCCGACGCCGCCAAACACCAACAGCACCCCCAGCCACTGTCCCGCCGACAGCGAGTGTCCGAACCAGAACACGCTCAGCAGCATCGTCAGCATCTTGCGCGTCACCGTCACCGTCACCAGCAACAGCGACGAGAACCGCGAGAGCGTGTAGAAGATGAACAGCTGCCCGACCGCCCCGCACGCCGCGAACCCGAGCACGTTCTTCAGCGCCTCCGGATGGCGCGACAGGAACCCGATCGCGACCGTCAGCTCCGTCTCCGTGGACGGCGGGATCGGGAACGGCAGGAGGTTGTGCAGGAGGCCCGTCGCCGACAGATGGGGCATCACCAGCAGATAGCTGCTGGTCAGGAGCGTCGAGAGCACGTTCTGTGCGACCATCATCTGCGGGCCTGTGAACCGGGTGTAGGTCTGCGGCGAGGTGAAGATGTGGTCCTGGGTGGTATTGGTGAGGCCGTCCAGCAGCAGGTTGATCGATAACAGGAAAATTCCCCACGCGCTGGAGCCGGACTGGCCCTTGGCCGCAGAGGCGGCCACCTTCTTGCTCGTGCCCGGGTGGTGCAGCGTGAAGGTCGCGACGCCGAGCGTGACCAGAAGGACCACGCCGTACTTGTAGAGCGGGTAGCGCTTGCGGAAGATGGTCAAGTGGAGGAACATGACCGGGAGCAGTTTGCACGACTTGGCGAGGATGAAGGTGAGGTAGTCGATGTGCGCGAGACTGGCATATCCGAAGGGGGATGCGAGCGACGAGGAGATGCTGACCAGGAGCAAGGGGAAGAGGATCTTCCGCGTGGGGATGATGGAGGGGACCTTCTGTCCGGACGGAGTCGAGAAGAAGAGGTAGAGGAAGCCGGTGATGGCGGCAAAGGTGGATTGGATCGTGTTCAGGACAATCGAGTATGTGAAGCGCTCGGTGGGCGGTTCGGGCAACTCAGCGCTCGGAGGTTGAACCGGATAGGAGACGGTGGTGATGGCTTCTTGGAGGACACCCCATGACAGACTGGTGTGCAGCAGTCAGCTTTAGTTTTCCCTATAATGCGCAGAGTCAAGAATCATCCCAGACACATACAAAGAAGCATAGATTCCCAGAACGCAGACAGCAAGCTGCATCAGGCCAGGGGTATCTTGCGTCGCATCCTTCACTCCAGAGACATGATTATGGGCGACAGCAGCTCCATTCTGCTGCTTGAGTGACTGCGCACTCGATTCATTCGGCGGCACATGCATGAGTTGGGAAGAGGTGGCCCGTTGTAAGGGTGCTGTTTGTTTTTGACGTGCCATTGGCAGAGGAAGCGAGCGCAGTTGGGTCTCTGGTAACTTGAAACCAATGCAATCAACGAAGTTGTGGAAGGACTGTGACAATAGGATCGACAGAGTATGAGTATCTGAATCAGAAACAAAAATAATCTCCACCAGGTCGCATAAATACTGGAAGACAAGAACAACTTCAGAAGAGTGACTCGAAAGCAAGGGGAAAAAAGAAAGTGACTGGGGGTCTCGAAATAACTTTATAGAAATGTGTTTCAGATGATGCCATGTGTTCTGTTCTTTCCTGCCTGCAGCTGTTCTTCTCCCCGTCCGTTCCCAAAAACGCGCCGCGGAACTTCGGCCGGCGCGAATCCATCGCCCTTTTTTCCGCCCCGCCCGAGGGGGATTTCCTTCTCCAACTTCTTAGTCCGATCCTCCACTTTGTATAGGTGCAGATTGAGCTTGGAAGCAATTGTCGCGCATTCACTACAATTGATTCTGGCATCCAACAGACCCAATCTCACCACACGTACCACACACAAACTTCCCCCCCAACAACTACCGCATCACCTCCCGCCTTGCGATCTCTACACTCCTCCATCTTCAACCGTGCGCAACCAAGCACGACAGACATACAACTATGACCTCAACAACCACCCCCTCCGCCCTAACAACCCTTGTCACCTCCTACGCAACACCAGCATCAACATCACCATCATCCTCAATTCCCACCACAACCCCAAGCTCCAACCTCAACCTCAACCTCAACCCCAAAACCTCCGCCCTCACCCTCCAAGTCCTCCACAACCTGCAACACCAACACCTCTGGACCTCCCTCCAAATCCACGAGCTCCCATCCACTGTCCCTACTGCCCCAACATACACCGAATCCCGCACCGAAACAATTAACCTCATCTCGGGAATCCCCCCGCACCGCCTCTACACCCACCCGGACGAGCAATTCTACCTCCTCGAACGCGGGCTCCGCGAGGAGGACCTCGAGCTCGAACGAATGTTCGTCCTCCCCACCGTGCAGGGCCACACGTGGAGTCTCCGGCGGTTGGCCGGGGTGTTTGACGCGCTGCCGGAGGCGGAGGATCTTGGGGATCTGGGGGGTGAAGTTGAGGATGAGGCGGGGGTGGTGGTGGTGGTGGGCGAGGATGATAACGGCAGCAATAACGGTAGCGGCAGAAGCAAGGCGGACAAGTTGAAGGAATACTACCGGTATCGGAAACAGGCCCGTGCTACTAGGGAGTGGGGTGGGAAGAGGATGCTTCTCGCTATGGTGGATAGGCAGATGGGTGGGGATAGTACGGTGGTCTATTATGTTGTGCAGGATGGTGCGGTGAAGCCAAGACAGAATTGATACCGTTCTCGTTGCCGAGTCTTGTTTTCTGCTTGCCAGTTGGAGAGAAGGGGGCCTATGCATGGATTTGGGGTTTGCAGCTGGCTGGACAAACGAAGAAAAAGAGGAAGGACGACGACGACAACAGGGAACGGTCTACCACCGGTTTGCACAGCACAGCAGAGTCTCGTCCAATTTATACTATTACAGCCCAAACCCGACCAAAGTTATATACATGCGTTGAGAACGGCAACAAAGACACAGCCGTGCTTCTGGAGAGATACAATTGATATAAAACAGATCGCCTCGCATTGTCGGGTATTGTTTCAGCTTGGGACGAAAGAAGGGCACATGAAAGAAGAGAATTGGCACCACGCAAGCAAGACCGGCCATGAATGTCTAAAGCTCACCGAAAGCATGATCGTCTTCGATATGTGACCGTTCGGCCTGGCAACTGGAGCAGTACATGCCGTACCATTGCTTGACGTCGCCACTCAGGTTGGCGAACGCATTCGAGTTGGTTCGCTCCCCCTCCATTTCGGCATCGTCAAGGTCATCATTTTGGCCGAGGAGGATCCCGACCTGGCGACAGCGGCGTAGTTCCTGTCGAAGCCACCGCTCCCACTCATTCTGGATGACTTCTCGTTCGATGCTATTTACCACTCGAAGAGCCACTAGGAGGTTGTGTCGGTAGGTAGCCAGCCGTTCACGGGTCTGTTGGATCCTGCGAGCTGCGCTCTTGGTCATGGAGTCTCTAAAACCAGCTGACCCCAAAGACAAGGCCGTCCCTGGCTCGCGCAAGGTCTGTTGATGGAACGTCGCGAAGCAGTCACTTACGTTGCCGCTTCCGCGCCCGACGGTTACGTTCGCAATGGCCTCGTCGATATCCCTCATATAGATAGCTCTACTCATCACATTATCGGGACCGACTCCAATGCGGGCCATGAAGTTTCCAATACTCCTGTCATCCCACCATTCATGAACAACTCGTGACGAATAGAACCCATTTATCAGCACGCTCGCCAATAGTAGGGACAAGATCACTGTGTGCGCATTAGTGGTCTTCCATGACCAGCGTAGGAAAGCACCGGTCCACATGAGGAGGGATGACACGGCACTCTCCAGGAAGGATAAGAACGTCTCGAACAAAAGGTGAGCCATATTTCTCTGGACGCGAGGCTTGCGTGATTCCAGCTTCAAGTCCCCGGAAGGTGAGAACTGCGAGGCGAAATTCTGACGCCCGACATGGCCGAAGATCGTGATGGCCTTTTTCGTTCGACTATGTGCGCCTAGTCTGCGAACCTGGTCACCTACGAGGTCGACGAGGTCCAGCGCGTCTTGTTCCAAGTCACTGCTTGCACTCTTATCCACGACGCCTGAGATAATTAGCGGTGCCTTGTATGTTCCCAGCAGAATACAGTAACTCACTCTGCAGGCCATACGGAGACCATAGCCATTCCACTTTCGTGTAGATAGAGAGTTTGCTCTTGCCCTTAGCGACAAAGGTAATCACAACTTTGCTGACCAGCCTGAAGGACCGCTTGAATGGGAGGTGCCAGGGAGTGCGTTTGTCCGTGATGACGTAACAAAGGTGGTCATTGAGAACATCGATCATTTGGTAATCTGAGATGGTTTGGCTGTGCTTGGCCCCTACTGATTGTCAGACCAGGCGTAACCCGTCCAGGGAAGCCAAAATACATACCCAGAATATCGGTGGTCTCAATTGAGTAGTTGAAGTCCCGCCTTAGATGATTGGACTCATGTCTGGTCCAGGGCCCTTGTTTGATACCTGTGACGATCTTAGCAAGCGCCGGACTGGACTCGGCTATAGCTTACCCTGAGCATTTCGTTGATGCAGAAGCAGCTGCCACACAGCACTCTTATCCCCGAAGAGGATGTGGAACACTGCTTTAGGACTGATGTCGAACACCTTCTCTGCAGCCAAGTGAAGATTTCCCTGGGGAACATACTGAACAGGCTGAATGGGAAGTCGGAACTTTGGAATGTCCTTGCCATTGCCGTGCTTTTTGTGCATGTTGAGGTCATTGTCAATGTAGATAGGTAAGCGAGAGTCCTTCTTAGAGCCTCCTGTCGGCGCATCACTGAGGTCGTTCTTGTCGCCCCCAGCGCCCACGTCCTCCCAGCTATCCAGGCTTGGTGTCCGTGTCATTGCCTCTGTCTCCATTCTGATCAAAGTCTTGAAAATGGCTTCCAGTCCCAGAGGTTCAGCAGCCGCCATATTGTGTATAAGGAAGTTGAGTCGCCTCTGAAGGAGTCTTAGTGGCTCCAGGAAGGTTTTAATCGTTCCACGACTTGGTGTGTCGTCGCCAGGAAGAGGTATCAGGTGTACAAACAAAAAGTCACAATCTCTACCAGTAGCAGCAGTGATCTCTTTAATACTTTCCAGAGATATGCTTGTCGTCAGTACCAGACCGAAGTGGTGGCTGTAGAAATAGATATTTTGGGTTGTGACATAAGCCCTCCCAGGGAAATCTTGCTGGTCGTTCGGGCTCCATGTGGCCCGGAACACCATAACCAAAGGCTCATCCTTCTTGATATCGGGGAAAAGCAGTCGGAATTGGGCATCATGAATTTTAAGCTGCGGTGGATAGAAGCTAGGGTAGTCGTGCGAATCACCCATGAGCGCTTGCTGTATTTTAGACGAGTCGCCGTCCAAACTCACCGTCGGTCTATGGCGCGACCCGGTCTTCTGTGGTTTAGGCGTGACAGATCCACTCGAAGTGTCGGCTTCTGCGATCAGAAATTGTTTAGAGGGATCTTTCGTTTGAGCAGGTGGCTTATCCGGGTCCTGATCGGCCGGTAGCCCCAGTCGCTCAGGCTCAAACCTGTTCAAAAAGCCCCAATTGGAGCTACCCCACAAGTTCGCCATCATGCCGCTGGGCATTCCACCTGTCTTGTCGATCTGACCGAGTCCTATACCACGTTCATTGCTCACGAACACAGCAGCCTTGCTCATACTGGTCGGAGCAGGGGGGTTGGCCAACGTCATCGGGGCAAGGGTTGTGGGAGAATCATTACCAAGAGTCGAGCTACGGGATCTAGTCCCATCGGGGTCAACGGGTAGAGTACTTCCAGAAGCAATAGCACTATGACTTGCGGTGATGAGACTAGCAATCCCGCCTGCGACTCCGGGGATAGATTGCGAGGACTGCACTGTATTATTATTTGATTTGCGGTGAAGATCCAGCTTCTGCATGAGACGTGAAGTGTGTTCGCGGGCAGGGCTGTCAGAGTCCAGTGTCGTCAACCTCCGGTAGCTGCTAAAGTCGCTACTGTTGCGAAGAGCAGACGGATCCTTCTCTGGTAGCGAGAGCATCCCAATGCGATCGGACGAGCCCTGCTCATCGCTTGTATGAGGCGTGAGAGAGTCGGCAGGATCAGCGGCAAATTCCGGCGCTGGGGGTTGAGAAATTGCAAAAGCAGGGTCCTGAACAGTGACTTTGCCGGACACAGAGAGGTCGGTGCTCGATGGATTTTCAAGAGCCTTGCGCTTAGCAGCCTCAAAGGCGGCAATCCAGTCCATCAGGTCTTTCTGTGTCTCAGCCTGGAGCATAATGGTGTTACTCTTCGTCTTGACCTCGAAACAGAACCTCCGGTCTTCTTGAAAAGCCGGTCGAATACTGCAGAGTAGGACACCAATACGTTCGCTCTCCTCAACACCACCGGTGCGAGTGCCCTGGACGAGACAGCCAAAGATACCGTGTTTCAGAAAGGACCAGCGCCTAACCCAGACAGTGCGTGTAGGTTTACCCGAGAGAGTCCGAAGATATAACCACCCTTGCTTCTCAGGTCTTGCCTCTTTCGACATGCTATTTATCGACAGAGGACGCGAGCCAAGGTATGGGACTGTGGATACAGAGTAGTCATCTAACTCACGAGATGGCCTAGCTGCAATTTCTGCAGCCTCCTCGATCTGCTTCCTAGAAGCCAGAAGCTCCCGCTTGGCAGACTTCTCATTTCCATCCATTTCGTGCACCCAGCCCTTGATGCGGTCCATTTCGTGAGCCCACTTTGCGAATGAGCTACCATTGTTGGTATGGAAGGTCTTGAGCTCTCGCCACTGATCAAAGGAGACGCGAACCAACAACCTGTCAAGCGCGTTCCGCAGCTGAGGTGCTTGAATTGAGAAATCCATCGATGCTTTGAGATAGGCTTTGCGGGCCTCATGAAGCTGGAAGGCATCTTCCCGTAGCGCCGAGGGCTCTTTGGATTTGGACTGTGACGAATACCGGGCCAGCAAGTAGTCGTACTGTTTCTGTGTCTCGCCGAGCGTGCGACGGTTCTCCTTGAGCGGGGGTCAGAAACGGATCCTTAATTTAAGGGGCCCCATATTTATTACCTTGAAGTTCCGCAAGTCCTCCTGAATGAATGCCCTTATGGGTTCGGAGACGAAAGATTCCAGCTTTTTGACAGTAGACACTAACCCATTCCACATGTCCTTTGAGCTGTCACCACATCTCCGCATCGACTGTAGAGTGTAATCATGGTCCAAGACGGCTTCGGAGACCATTAAAGGATTCGTGGAGTAGGACAGAAAGACGCTAACGGCGCCTTCTATTGCCGCCAGTTCTGTGGCGAGCTTGGAGGTGGCTTTCGCATAGCCATCGAGCCATCTCTCGAGGAATTCGATCTGGTCGGAGAAGTGAAGAGCGGCGGCACGGAACGTGGGGGAATCGAGTGCAGCCTCCTTTAAACCGACCGGACTTGAAGAGAAAGAAAACGTTAGATGGTACACATTTTTGGAGCTTTGAAGCGCATTAGATGGAATGGCATAGCGTCGAATACTCACACCACACTGACAAGCTTCCCAACCTGGGGTAATAAGATCTGCGGCTGAGTCGACATCTAGTGTATGTCACCAGCCATACACCGATGCGAGCGAGAATAACGTGGAGAATTGACAGAAATTCGATCCCAAGTTACCATGGGTATCAATTCAAGTAAGCAGCATCCAAAAAAAAATGAGGAGAAAAGCAGCAAGGGATAGGAGGGGGTTTATGTCGCAGTGGAGGGGAGGAGCTTTAGGAGATCGAGTGCTTCTGACCATCTAGGCGGATACAGGACCGCGCATGATTTAATTGGCTACGTCAGTGTCTTTGTCCCGCAGCCTGGTTAATCAGGCAGAACGGGGTCGATGGGTCCAGGAGGGCGGTCAGGGTGGAGCCTTTTTTTTCTGCCGGCAACCGCCTTTTTTTTCCCCTGCGGCGGAGAAATCATTCAATCCTATTCTCAGAGCAACATTCCAGGATTCAAGTCACTTGCAGTTTCTTCCTGAGACAAGATGGCGCCTCTATCTAAGAAGTCGCGCAAGTTGCTGGATGACAGCTCCAGCGACTCGGAAGATGAATCTGGTGGCGTTCCTATCAGCAACGAGGATGTCGTTTTCAAGATCAATGAGGATTACGCTCGTCGCTTTGAGCATAATAAGAAGAGAGAAGAGATGCAGCAACGTAAGGCCACTCCACTATCTCGATTCTCTCAACGATTGGACTAACCTCTGGATCACTATAGTGGAGTCAAAGCTAGGCAAGTCTTCGGTACTTGGCAAACGTCGTGATCGTGACGGGGAAGATGAGGATTCCGATGAAGAGTCATCATCGGATGAAGAAGAGGACGATTTCGGAGAGCTGGCTACTGAGGCTGTGGATGTTGAAATCATGGACACTATCAAGGCGATTCGATCCAAAGACCCTCGCGTGTACGACCCGAATGCCAAGTTCTTCACTAAACTCGACGAGGAGCAACCACAGAACACAGAGAAGAAGGAGAAGCCAATGACCCTGCGCGATTATCACCGAGAGAACCTACTCAGCGGCGCCAACTTGGCCGACGAAGAAGACACGAGCAGTGCTCCTAAAACATATGCCCAAGAGCAGGCCGACCTGAAGAACGCCATTGTCAAGGAGATGCACGCTGCTGTTGGTGACGAGGATGCGTCCGAGGAGGACGAGGAAGATGAATTCCTTGTCGCTAAATCCAAGCCTGAGTCTTTCCCCGAAGCTAAGACTGATGCAAACCTGGACATTGAGAATGCGGACAAGGATCCGGAGACGTTCTTGTCAAACTTCCTGTCAGCAAGGGCATGGATTCCAGCTGGCCGATCGGAGCTGCAGCCATTCGAGTCCGACGACGAGGAAGAGGACGAGCGGGCGGAGGCATTCGAGGAGGCATACAATTTCCGCTTTGAGGATCCCAGCAAGATGAATGCTACTCTCATGACGCATTCTCGTGACGCTACCAACCAGCAGTCTGTCCGCAGAGAGGAAAAGAGCATGAGAAAGAAGCGCAGAGATGCGGAGCGAGAGCAGAAAGAGCAGGAAAAGAAACAGCGCGAAATTGAGAAGAACCGACTTCGCAAGCTGAAGATGGAAGAACTGCAGGAGAAGGTTGAGAAGATCAAGGAGGTTGCCGGCATCCATGGAACTGAGTTGACGGATGAAGATTGGGTCCGCTTCTTGGACGATGCTTGGGATGATAAGGATTGGGAGGCCGAAATGCAGAAACGGTTCGGCGAGGACTACTATGCCGAAACTGGCCCCGATGGCAAGAAGCACCCCAAGAAGCCCACATGGGACGATGATATCGATATCAAGGATCTCGTGCCAGACTTCGATGAGGAGGAAGAGGTGCCCGCTGTGGCCGATTCGGACGTTGAAATGGCGGATGAGCAGGAGGGAGAGAAGAAGAAGAGCAAGGCGCAGGAGAGGAGAGATCAGAAGCGCGAATTCCGCAAGGATCGCATGCGTATCGAGGATGCCGTGGACCGCAATCTGGACCTGGATATCAGCTTGCTTCCTGGAGCTACCAAGAAGAACGCAACCGGATTCCGTTACCGTGAGACCTCGCCTCAAAGCTTTGGGCTTACTTCTCGGGATATTCTCATGGCCGATGACAACCAACTCAACCAGTTTGCAGGCCTGAAGAAACTTGCGTCATTCCGTGACCCGGAGAAGAAGTACAAGGACCAAAGGAAGTTGGGCAAGAAGGCTCGCCTTAGGCAATGGCGCAAGGACACCTTTGGTGATGAAGAAGGCCCCAGAATCTCCGATGAGGCTCCCAAGGCCCCTGCGGCAGACCAGGAAGATGTGGGCAAGGTTGATATCCGCGATGGTGAGCCCAGGAAGAAGAAGAGAAAGAGGTCGAAGAAGCACTAAATGCTTTAACCGAGCTACAGTCTTGAGCATGTATGTCCTTACAAGATCGTTGTCTTGTCTTGAATGGTTTCAGTTCAGAAAAGTTCTTAGCGATACATCCGTGTTTTGATAGATTTAAGATGCAAGATATACCTACTTCGTTGCATATGGCTGTAAACATTGCATTGGACAAGCTTCAAGGTGGCTTTGTATGATCTAGGTACCGTTTTGCTCAGCTAGGGCTGCAACAGGGGATTGAATGCACAATTGAAGATGTCTTCAAATTGGTGTATGTATACAAGATCCCGAGCGCTCAGGACAATGAATAATTAAGCTCTTTAGATGTACCTGGCTGAGTGTGATTGAATTTCTTTAGGGTGAGTCGTGTACATCGACTTCCCAGACTGGGCTAGGTTATCATCCCGACGCAGCAGACTCTCAGGCCCTGTGGGCCCCTGCGTGAGGGCACAATCTGGTACAATGGAGTGTCCTGTACTCAGTAGAAGAGGCGAAAAAGTGGATATCATCATGGCGACAGAGCAGGGGGTCTAGTATTCATTAATGTGGACCCAACTGGACATTGTTTCGTCTGTTTTTAAACTTCGTAGTTGAACCCGTGTCTTCCCTAGGCGCATGGGAGGCAGCGATAAGCAACCCTACGGAGGACTATTTGATATGCGACGGATCCGGATCCGGAAGACTCTGCACAGATTTCTCCAACTCGAGAATGGAAAAAGGTACAATAATAGTAGAAATTGAGTCAGAATCAAACAGTAGACTATATCGATACTCGATACCGATGTAAATCTGCCCCAGGTCCTAGAAGTTGGAACCTATTAGCACCTCCGCATTACCGAGTGAAAAGACTTCTCATTATTCACTCCCGTGCCTCTGGCGGCCTGGCCCAACTTCTCCGAGCCTTAGTATCCTCCGGACGGAGCGAATGACGGGGGGAAAACGCGGGATGACAGCCGAAAGTCGGTGCACGCGCTTAAATGAAAGTATACGAATCAGACTTCTACGTATAGATACATAGTACGAGGAGTAAATGATGAGGGTGTAGGACTAAGGGAAGGTCACATTTTTCTCCTTGGCCCGAGCAGAGACAAGTTTTTCCGGGAACCAGAATCCAAAGGAAGGAAATTCGCCATCGGGTAACCGGGAGGAGTTGGAGAAAGGGATGTGCGTCTCGACTTGTTGTTAGTTATGCGGCGGCGGCGGCTGCTACTGCGACTGCTGCTGCTGCACGCGGACAAAAGTTGGTTCGGTGAAGACGGGCGGAAACGCTGACGAGGCACTAAGGCAGCAAGTGACCGGTCTCTTTGTTATTATGAGGAGGAGGATTATTGTTGTTTTGGGGGCGCCGATGGTCCCGATATGGAATCTCCAACTGAGGCTCTGGGCATTGGCATTCTACAGAACAAATTGTCATGTCTTCATTGAACTATGTCCTGATAATGGACAAGTCTCAATCCAACCGAATAGTTAGTCTTGGATGAAATTAATTGATACTTGTACGAGTACGGAGTATGTAGGGACGATTGCTTCTGCTCCATAAATAACTCAACTGCGAGAGATTTCCCTCTTTTCCCTTCTTCTCATATCAGCGGTCGGGACGGTTACTGGCGCGATCGGGAGATATCGGCTCTGGTTGCCTGGGCCAGCATTAGCGCCGGACCCAGTTTTTTTTTTCACTTTTTCTGAATTTTTTTTTTCTTGGTGGCCGGTAGACCCGCCGCCTCCTTTCCTCCCTCCCTTTTCTCCCTTTTCCCCTACTGTAAGTACAATGGGAAAACTCCCTACTCCGGACCGGCACCCAGATAGCCTTCTCAAAGTGGACTAGTGTGGCCGCTGTTCGCCGCCGCTGCCATTGCTTTGACTGCACATTCAGGCCAGCGAAACAAATTTCCCTTTCTCCCTCCCCCCCCCCCAAAAAGAAAGAGTCCCAAGAGAGTCCTAGCGTCTCCGCTCGCTTCTTCCCGCTTACAAGAGCCCTCCGTTCGCTATTTTTTCTCCCTTCCCTTCCCTTCTTCTTTCTCTTCTTTCCCCCATCCCCCCGTGAAGTGTCCTGTTTGTCTGGCACTATCTCTCTCCTCTCTTTTTTTGTTTAGTTTTCGTTTCTCACAGCCGTAAAAATGGCCAACGGTGACGTTAACCAGGCCGACAAGTCGGTCTTCGGCATGCCCGTAAGTTGCTACCTGTCCCTTCGCTCGACAGTCCACCAGTTTTCCGCATCACGCGCCCTTCGATATCCAACTCGAAATGGCATTGAATGAGCCGAAATGAGCTTGCATTGTGTCGAATGGGTCGGGGTTTCGAAATGCTGGTCGATCTGCTTCATTGTCGATGGAACGCAATGCTAATAAAAATTTTTCACAGGGCTTCGTCGTCGACTTCATGAGTATGTGAAATCCCAGGTCCCATGGATTGATCGCCACCCAATGATCGATCTTTCATCCATTAATCAACGACATCATATTATCGACTGCTATCTATGGATCAATGATACTAACTACTGTCCATAGTGGGTGGTGTTTCCGCTGCTGTCTCCAAGACTGCTGCTGCCCCCATCGAGCGTATCAAGCTCCTCATCCAGAACCAGGATGAGATGCTCCGCGCTGGTCGTCTCGACCGCAAGTACAACGGTATCGCCGACTGCTTCCGTCGTACCGCCGCCGCTGAGGGTGTTGTCTCTCTCTGGAGAGGTAACACTGCCAACGTCATCCGTTACTTCCCTACCCAGGCCCTCAACTTCGCTTTCCGTGACACCTACAAGTCCATGTTCGCCTACAAGAAGGAGCGTGATGGATACGCCAAGTGGATGATGGGTAACCTTGCCTCCGGTGGTGTATGTATTCCCGATCTACACGAGTGTTTTGAAGACTGGCAGTCACTAATCAGACGAACAGGCTGCTGGTGCCACTTCCCTCCTCTTCGTTTACTCTCTGGATTACGCCCGTACCCGTCTCGCCAACGACGCCAAGTCCGCCAAGGGCAACGGTGAGCGTCAGTTCAACGGTCTCGTCGACGTCTACAAGAAGACCCTCGCTTCCGACGGTATTGCCGGTCTCTACCGTGGTTTCGGTCCCTCTGTTGCTGGTATTGTTGTCTACCGTGGTCTGTACTTCGGCATGTACGACTCCATCAAGCCCGTTGTTCTCGTTGGTCCTCTCGAGGGTAACTTCCTTGCTTCTTTCCTTCTCGGCTGGACTGTCACCACTGGTGCTGGTATCGCTTCTTACCCTCTTGACACCGTTCGTCGTCGTATGATGATGACCTCCGGTGAGGCCGTCAAGTACAAGTCCTCCGCCGATGCTTTCCGCCAGATTGTCGCCCGTGAGGGTGTCAAGTCCCTCTTCAAGGGTGCTGGTGCTAACATCCTCCGTGGTGTTGCTGGTGCTGGTGTCCTGTCCATCTACGACCAGGTTCAGCTCCTGCTCTTCGGAAAGAAGTACAAGGGTGGCTCTGGCTAAACGATTTGACTAAAAAGGTCAAATCTGTTTGAGTCGGTGTGAATCCTTCTGGGGAAGGGGTTGGCCAGTCATCCGGTGTAACTACCGGATGCTGGACGATACTGGGGAGGATAGAAATATGCCTCAAGAATGACACGTTTGTCTTGGGCATAAAGAAGTGTGTCATTTCCTCTTGTACCAGTTGTATTTTACTGCCTGCAAAGCTTTTCTTTTTCTTTCCAGTATCTCCTCGTAGTTTGCCTCTGTAAACCTTGTCTGGTAGAATTTTCCGATCCTGGTCACCTGACAATCGTCACGTGCACCCGCCCCATGCAGTGACGTCGTTCATGCCGTACTGGAGCAGGGAGTAGCTCCTTCAACGCCTCGAACTACAACTTCGCAGGGCTAGATCGCATTCACAATATGGACGACAAAACTTCAAACTTACACGGGGATTCCCCTAAGAGAACCTCATCCCGAGGGCCGCAGCCAGAAGAAGTTGTCGTTGACAGCTCATCGCAACCTCCCACCACCGCGGCAGCTACCTCAACTGCACCATCATACTCACCCATCTACGCCACCGCGCAACCCAACGACATACCTTCTTTGCCCGTGCAAACGCCAGCGCCTGCGCCGGCAGCACCTCCATCCTCAACATACACCCCCACACCAACCACCATGAGCGACGCCCCCATCCCAAGCTCGAGCACCACGACCACGACCACCTCTCCCCCACCCCCACAGCCAGGAGCTCCTCCCGTCCCAGCACCTACAACTTCAGCCTCAGCTTCCGCCCTAGGAACCTCCATACCTCCACCCCCCAAAGCAAGCGAGATCCCCAATCCAACCGCCACAGCAGCAGGAGCACAACCACCAGCACAACCACCACAAACAACCGCAGCGCCAGCAATCACAGCAATCACCCCATCAACAACAAACCCCCCACCCCCATCGGCCCTTCAACCACAACAACAAGTCCCATACAGCACCACAACACAACACCAATACAGCCCCCCAAACCCAGCCCCCACGGCTATCCCCAACGCAACAACAACCCCCTACCCCTCCCTCTACCAGCCTCTGACCAGCGCCACAACGACCTCGCGCCCGGCAGCGACGGCGACGGCGACGTCCCAACAACTCCCGCTGCACTACGACCCCGGCGTCTCGGGGCGGGTGGATCTCGACGAGGACGGCGCGGCGGGAAGCAGCATCGTGGCGAACGCCAAGTCGTGGCTCCGCATTGCGGGGACCAAATTGGCCGAGGTGGAGGCGGAGGTGTGGAAGAAGATTAATGATGTGCATGATAAGTGAGCCTCTCCTCTTCTCTTCTGATCAAGAAACAATAGTGGGGGGAGGGGGGTCATGTATCTAGTGGGTGGGGGGAGGGGGTTTGAATATTGAACGTGTCTTGCTGTGTTGGGCCAGGGGGGGGAGTTCTAGGATCTTATCTTTGTTGCTTGTAGTTTGTTTTTGGGTGTTTGGGGTGAGTGGGTGGGTTTTTGTTCGTGTCAACTATCGGAGGTTGTAGGGCTAAAAGTGAGTATCTGGTTGTTGGGGGGTGGTTTTGCTTGCCTGTTGCGGAGGTTGAGAGTTCCAAGGTAGCACTTGGTTCAACCTGTATATGTGATAAGCTGTTCAATATGATTACTGCTTACCTATTGATAACCAATCTATAATAAATCCTCTTAACGTGATGGTGAGCAACAAGTAGTCTATTATCTCAATCCTAACCAGGCAAGAATATACAACAAGCAAAACTTGAAAGATAACCTTGGTCTATGACTAGCATAGGTGTTTGTATTAATGTCTATATATAATATTCACACGGTCTCACAGGCAACCTGTAGACCCCATTTGACTGTTTCCTGAACCCATCAAAAATATGCACAATGTGGAGTGGTGATTATCCCGTGTCATCAAGTATATATGTACTGTAAATGTGTTGAAGGCCCCGGAGGGCTCAATGCAGGAAACGAAGGTGCTGTCAAGATAGCAGCGGAGGTATCATAGTCATAAGTCCATGCCATCACCTGACAGAATGTCAAAGCTGACTGCGCGTCTGTCAGTGTTGAGCTGACGACGTTTGGCATCGTAGCGATGCCGTCAAAAGAAGAAAAACGCCTTCATGTCAATCCCAGATAAGCCAAGCCAACTCCCAATGCAACCCGGGATCGAACCAGTCGACCCGGTGGTGTTCGTGCAGCATGCTGGTGGCTCCAGAGATGAAATTCGAAAGCAAAAATGTATGTACTAAGAAAGGAATGGTCCAGCCTCACAATAGGTCATGCAAAGTTACCCTAGGATGGCCGGTCGTCACTGGCCATCGAGCCACATCACATCGATCCAAGCCGTAACAATGCGGCTGCAGCTGCAGCGCGCTCATCCCCGTCATTCATGGCATTATCAGGTGGATTGAACCCAAGCTGTTGAATAGGAAAATTGTGCGGTGCGGATTTTGCTAAAGATGAGGTTGCCGGCCCTCCTCCACGGAGTTGAGGCGACTTGCCGCTGCCGTAGACAATACCGCCTGAGGCGTTGAGGGATCTTGCACGTAGAGCATCAGCCCCTATCTGCGCCCAATCCTCCTCATCTGTCACATCTTCCTCCCCCCAATCCTCGATTGGCATTTCGTCGTCAGGGGCCTCAGAAGATGAGCAGTACTCGCGATCGTTGCCGTCCAGAGACATCTTGTCAGCTTCCTCTTCCAACATGCTGATACCGGGACGGCCAAACTCCATCTCGGTTGAATAGGAAAACACGGCGGAATCACCCGCTACGCTGGTGCCATAGGGCTGCAGGCTGTCCCTCTTGGTGGTGGGAATCTGCATGCCCCGCTGGGAGAACGTGTCCGAGGGGCTGGAGGGGGGCGACATGTTCATTCGTTGCGAGTCTCTGCGCAACGGTTCACCACGACGCCGTGCATCCCAGCGACCCCAGCCAACCTTCTCGAAGATCACATTGCTTTGAGCGACAGCGCTTTTCTCGTCGAACCCTCGACCCTCCAGTGCGGCCACAACCAGTCTCCGTGCTTTGGCCGGAGGGATACCCGAGAAGCCGGGGACAGAAGAAGTCAGATAACCCATCAGGTGGCGAATCGCCAAGGGTCCATGCTGCAGCATAATCGCCGGAAGATGGTGTTTGGCCAACATTCCAGGGGTTATAGCTCCGGTGCTATCGAGATCATGGGCAGCGAGGGAATTCGCCGTAACATCTCCAAGGTCGACGTCCGAGTCCACATGCGAACAGGCAAGCGGAGAGTAACCCGACTGACCGACATCCTCTCGTCTGAAGCCCTGAGGCGGCAAAGTTGGCGATATAGAGTTGGGCGGTGTGGGCAACAAAGCAGGAGCCCCGGGGCGAGTCGAGTCGCGACTAGCCATAGGAAAGCCGGGACGCGGCTTGGGGATGTCAACCGAGGCGGTCTTACTAGCAAGGGCCATAGCGATGCTGGACGTGGTATTCTGGAAAGCCATGATGGGTGTTTCGAACACAGGGAGAGGAATGCTTCTATTCAACCTGGTGGCTAATTGTTGATCTGTAATCACATGAGTCAGATGAATGATCGACCAACCATAGCTGCGCAAACCAAACAATAGGAACAATAAATGGAGGGAGATGACTAAAGTTCCAGACCCAGTGCAAACCCCCTCCAACAGCCACAGATTCAGGGTCAAGAATGACTGATATAAGTAAAGGGGAAAAAAGTGTGGTTGGTGAAAATCGGTGGCTTGGGGACTTTGACTCACAGTAATCTGTTGACAGCCGATCGTAGAGGTGCAGACGCAACGGTGAGCGGACTTAGTATGCAAGCCAGATGCGATGCGACGCGCTAAGAGGGGCGTAGGGTTGGTTGATAAGGGGAGGAACGCGACGGGTGGGAGACAAGTAGATCCAGGGGAACAATGTTCACACGTTGTTGGCAAGAAACCACGTAGAGTCGATGGGAAAAGTTCCTTGACAATTCAGACAAGAGGAAGAGTTTCGGTCGAAGAAAAGAAAAAATAAAAGGAGGAAGGAAAGAAGGAGGAGGGGAAGGGAAAGGAGGAGGGAACGCAAGGAGTTGGTGGTTGCAGTCCGTCAATAATAATAGTAGGTAGGTAAGAATAGTAAGAATAGCACAATGGAATGTCTTGTCAGCCGGCGCAGCAGCAGCAGCAGCAGCAGCAGCACTGCAAGTCGTGCTAGAAGGAAATGTCCGTTCTATTGCAGATGATACACGGCGGTCAAGTACTCAGGAAGTACCAGTGTTATCGCTTTTGCTCTTCGGGTCATTTGTGCTTCTCAGTTACTTTTTGAAAGGGGGGTTCAAGTGCCAGGGAATGGGAGAAAATGACCAGCCTTAAGAATCCCAGTCCAGAGTGAATGAACTGAGTGTGACCCTCTCTCTTATCGCGGGATTTCCTTGGACAAAGCATCTTTTCTCCTCTTTCTCCCAAACCCCCTCCCCCCGTCATGCCGCCCCATACCGGCGGACCTTTACGGGGTCCATACGAAGTCGAGTAACTAAGGGCTAAGTCCCATGGCTGGGGCGTGGGCTCGAGGATTGGTGGACACCAGTTGGGCCCGCTTGAAATCGCACCGGGAGGATCCGGGGCCACCAGCCCTGGTATCGCTGCCGCTGTTCTCTTACCGTATCGGAGGTATGGGCTGTGTACCTCCAAAGTATCGGCCTTATCAAGGTCCAAGGAAGTCCAAGGTACACCGTTCTCCGGTGCTAGTCGCACAGAGAGGAAGAAGAACGAACTGACTGACGATGATGATCATGAATATCCCACTAGTCAGTCGATCATCAGCTTGCTCCCCCCCGCACTAACTACATTGCACTATGTATTCCTTCAATGTGAATTTACAATTCAAACAGCTTCAGAGTCCCAAGAGACTAATGAGTGGTAGTTAACCCTGCGATACCCGCCCACTAGTTTACCCCTCCTCTACTCCCCCAAAACTCCCAACAATCAACTTGCGATGATGTAAATTGGTCTCCGGTTCGAGCAAACAATTTCCACTTTATTCCACCGATCGACGGACATATCAAGGCTGGTACCTCGTGCCCGTGCGCCCCTCTCCCACCCCCCCGGCGTCTACAATGTAGGTTTGGCTAGAAAACCTGGTGAGGGCAGGAACCCTACCGTACGTACGTACGCCTTGCCTGGTCGAATTCTGGTAGGCGACAATCTGCCATGACGACGGCACGTGGGCATCGGGCACTGTACATGCGCCGTAGGATTCTATGCTGACTGGCTGACTGGCTTGCTTAGCTGCTTGCCTTTCCCCCCTCCATCAGAAGAGAGAAGACGGGTGGGTGATTTGCCATCCATCCTTGTCGTCAATACTGTGTAGTATCGAAGTATTCGAAGGTAGTATTGAGTACTCCGTACCAACCTGAAGAACTTTCCGGTGGTCGAGGGTGGCCTCAAAATTTTGGCACCAGTTTTAGCCTGGATCAACGTGATTCTCAAAGGGAATCTTATTGATCCAAAAAGCCTATCCTAAAAATCTCTCATGGTTGCATTAATTATAACTCGGTTCAGAAAATGCCACTGTGTGCTGACTACACGGTCCATCACTGCGAGCTTAAATGTCAGCAGCTTTTGGGTAGTAAGTCAATGGCTGACAGACCCAAGGTTGGGGGCTGATCCAGCCGCAGGATGTCACAAAGATGGGCTGTCTCCATAGGCCTTCAATCGGCCCTTCGTTGCATTCAATGCATTGCAGCTCTTTGCAACCTGTGGTTTCTATTGAATCGGTTTTGAATAAAGTATAGGACTCGTCCCTTGAATGTACTTGGAGTACGACGCTTACAGAACCTGTCATGTAATGTTAGGTAAAAAAAAAGGTACGGCAATAGATCGGGGGTGGATTTGCATACTACAAGAGGGTAAGACACGTCAATCATCATTCAAACTAGACCGGCCCTCACGCTTAACTGATACATTTTCCGGCTTGAGATATATTTCAATAAGAGATCACCCCACGGCATGCGTCTGTGACATGCTCTTCCCCTTCATACCTACCGTACTGCACAAAGGGGCAGGTCCAATGCTCACCGACAAAGACATGTATGTCTTGCAATGCCTTCTCTTGCAAATAGGTTTTGAAATTTAGTTTAAGACAGGTAGAATGTCTCGAGGGAAATCAATACGTCTCAGGTCGTCTGGAGGTTCCATGTTGGCTGTAGTAGAGTTGTTTCATCGCCATCAGCCTCTCAGTCTACATCTCATTCACCTTTCATGTCATGTGGAGATAAATCTTCTTGAAGCGAGCACTGGTGTGGTAAGAAGGTTGCGCAGGGTAAATATGTTTCATTACGTTCAGAAACAATTGTACTTGAGAAGTTAGTGGCTATTCACAAGGTAGCATTGAAGAATCATTCAATTTATCAAGTATTCAAGTATGAGTATTTGTCGGCCAGCAGCTCAAGCCACAGCACGGCGAAGTTGCTGGTGCCTGATGCTGCCATATAACTCAGGCACCAATCCACAGCTCCCGTGGCGACGTCATCTGACCGGACCGTAATCCGCTTCCGATCTTATCGGCCTCACTTCCGAAAACGCACTTCTCCAACTCATTCCCACCCTTCGGAAATCAATCCGCCTCTCTCCCCTGCGGGGTTAGAGTCCCCCTCTCCCGATGCTATTACCCAAGGACCAGAGAGAACGTTTTGCCTGTCGTCGTACAATCTTCAGCAGGCATAATGGGCTCTGCCGTTGAATTTGTGCTTGCCGATCGGTCGTCCAGACGTGCATCCACCCGACGGGACAATCCCTCGGAATGGACCCGGGCGACTGAACCCACCGTAACCGTCAAAAAGTAGAAGGGCTGCTTGCTTTCTCCTCAATCCAGAAACTCCTTTGCCGAAACGTCGCTTTTTCTGGCGGGCCTTGATCTACATATATCTGGGTCCGTTTCCCCCTCCCCGGATAGACCGCGTGGGTTTCCTTTTTGCTTTCCCTCATACTGACTTGCGGAAGTACTTGCCGTCTGCAGGAAGCGCGACTCCAACGATATCGGTCTGGATTTCAAGAAGGTTAGTCTTATAATCATATAACGAGAGTATGGCGGCCAATTCGGAGAGCGGCGTCCAATACTCGCCTGTCCGCGAGGCGGGTCGCATTTTCAACCATCTCTGCGACCAAGCCGAATGTCTCAGCTTGCCTGCGGAAGTAGCGGAGCGCAGGGATGCTGTGTCATTCACGTCCACCCATGACCAGATATATTACCCGATCCCGTTCAAAGAGACTGAGACCTTGGCTGCGTTGAAAGGTGTGGAGGGAGCAGTGGCAGGCGCAATTGCTGATTTGCGGTATGGACTATCAAATCAAGCGCGGAATGTCAAGGTGAGCCTCGAGCGGGCCACCGCTTTTGGTTGCCAGGCGTACATGGCCAAGGTGGATGGATTGTCCAAGTTGGATCCGGAAGTGAAGAAGAAGCTGAAAGGTGGGCATATTCTTCCTCCCTGAGGCGTCAGTGTTTGTGTGGCTGATTGTCCTAGACACGGACTTGCTCGCAGCCCAGTCGAACGGCTACCGTCGGATGTCGGCGAATCTGTACAAGACCAAGAACAAGGACGAATACTTCCACATTCATGGCTCACTAGAGGCTACCACGACGCTGAACATGATTGGATTGGAGGGTCAACGGCCGGATCTGACCGATTATGAGGAGATCATCAAGGTCATCGAGAGCCATGTGCAGAAATACTCCGCGGCGGAGTTAGAGGAGATGAACAAGGAGAGAAGACAGGCCGGTGTGACGGCAATCAAATACGAGGACTTTATCCAAACTCCCCATGTACGGATTCTCGGTCCTTTAAAGAGGACATTCACGCTGACATATATCGATTAGGGCAAACTCAACGTCCAGGAACCGGCTTGGAAGGTGACCCGTTTGAGCGGCGACCTGCCTCCCACACCATTCCCTGCTAGTCGCAGCGGCAGCAAGAGGATCCTCGAAGGGGTTAAGGTTCTGGAGCTGTGCCGTATCATTGCTGGGCCTACGGTGGCACGTATCTTGTCGGAGTATGGTGCCGACGTTTTGAAGATCACCAGCCCTAAGCTGTCTGATGTTCCCTTCTTCCAGGTGGACGGCAACATGGGCAAGCATGCTGCTGACTTGGATCTCAAGTCTGAGGACGGTCGGCGTCAATTCGAAGAGCTTTTGGCTGACGCCGATGTTCTCGTGGACGGATACCGCCCAGGGGCTCTCGAGAAGCTAGGGTACGGACCGGATGCACTTGCCGCACTGGCTGAGAAGCGCGGCAAGGGTATTGTGGTTGTGAATGAGAACTGCTTTGGATACGAGGGTGAATGGGCTGGCCGCCCAGGCTGGCAACAGATTGCCGACTGCGTAAGTCGCCTTGTTCATTGTCTCGCGTCTCACAACCACAGCTGACTTGCTTTACAGGTGAGTGGTATTGCATGGGCACAGGGTGAATTCATGGGTCACTCGGCCCCAATGGTTCCCCCGTTCCCCATCTCCGACTACGGCACCGGATGTATGGGAGCAATTGCAGCATTGACGGGTCTCTACCACCGCGCGAAGCAGGGCGGCTCCTACCACGGCAAAGCTTCGTTGATGCATTATGATCTGCTGCTCTTTGCCGTTGGCAAGTACTCGGACGCCATCCAAGAGCAAATGCGCGCGGCGCAGCCCCCCGAGTTCTTCAAGCTGCGGCACTGCGACAGCGTGGATCGAATCTCTTCGACCGTGCTGAAGATCATGCAGGCCCGATTCCCCCACCTCTACGCGGCTCCTGAACAAGCGGGAGAGGAAGCCCTCACTGAGATCTGGTACTCCAAGGCCTATGGAGGGGACATTGAGATTGTGCGGCCCATCACGGAAATCGATGGTGTGGAGAACAGTTTCATCCGAGCCAGCCGGCCTAATGGCACGGACCGGGCGAGTTGGGAGGATTTCGAGCAGCAAGAGGAGGATTTTCGGAAGGTTTAGGTTTGACGCTTGGTAGAAGTCTTTGTACATATTCGGAGAAGTAGCAGCATGCACATCCTGATTTATTTTCCGGCAATCCGTCGTAGTATATTTGCTTGTGTGAGGTAGCAGCAGCGAATCTCATGTTAAGCCTACCATAGCAAGCACATCGCGCAATGATCGTAAACAAAGCCCTCGAATACCGCAATGAATCAGTCCCAAGTCAATCTGAACACGGCAACTGGACAAATTACCCGCGGACAATTCCAACAGTATGAACTTGTTCAATCCGCACAAACCGTCGGATGCACCCTTCTCCCATCGGATAGCAATCCCCCCCCCCCTTCATCGGCCCGATCACTTTTTCTACATGACTACAAAGTAACCTGACATCATCTCCACCACGGTGTATGTACCCCAAAACTAAATATCGAAATCGAATCTATAACTTCAAACATATGCACAAAACCCAACCTCCTCATCACATTAGCCAGCTCCCCCATAAAGAAACCCATCCAACACAATGACCTACCAAATCGCCTCGCACGCGACCCTCTCCCCCCCGCGCGCCGCGGCGATGATCTCCTTCCTGGAATCCTTCTACCGCACCAGCGACACCGAATCCGCCCACGACCAATACGTCCAGAACTTCACGGAAGATGCCACGTTGATCATGGGGCCGAAGACGGCCAAGGGACGTGACGGTAACCCTGCCCCTGTCCCTAACATTCATCCTACCCCAAGTCTCCCCTCCCCTCCTGCCTCTCAAGAACCTAATTCAGACACTCAAACAAACACCAACCCCACCGCTGGCTAACACATCCCCGGGAAAAAGAAATCCGTACCCTCCGCCACGGCCTCTGGACGCACGTCGCCTCGCGCAAACACACCCCGGAGCGGGTGTACTTCGGCGGGGAGGGCGAGCTCATGCTCTACGGGACGGTCAAGTACGTTCTGCGGAATGATCCGGGGAATGAGGTCGAGGTGCCGTGGGCGGGGAGGGTGGTTTTTGGTGGTGGTGGTGAGGACACCGCGGAGGGGGAATTGAGGATGCGGTTTTATCAGGTTTATTTGGTGGGTTTTTTTTCTTTTCTGTTTTTTTTTTTTTCTCTGATGGATTTGGGTTCGGGACTAACTGGCTTTTGATTGTAGGATCCTAGTGCGCAGTCCGGGAGGAAGTAGAGGGATTGATTATACTGTTTGCCCTGGTTGGATTGGGTGAATGGATTCTTTTCGGGTCCTTGGGGCTGGGGGCTTTGGGGCTTTGGCTTTGGTGTGAAGAGGAATGGAAGACGGGTTTGGGAAGTGGGAAACTATAGAATGGATGTTAAGAAGAGTTGGGGTTTCGATATTGGGTTTGGTTCGGTTCAAATCAATTGATTCACTGGTCAATTCGTTGGATAGTCTGTTTTGATAGGGGCGTAAGTAAGGGGAGGAAGGTGTGTACTGTAGATTCATGCATGCAGGGAAGCGAGGCAGCAACGGCGGAAAGAACAAGAGCGTAGTGTACGAGAGGCACTTGTTGCTAACTTACAGTCTGCAAGAAGCCAGCCCGCTAAACAGGGTTGCGCCTCCGGACCACCACCACTCGACGGAGTCCAGACTTGGTGGTCTCTGCATGGCTCGAGCGCAGACGCATTGACTATAATTAACCCAGCCTGCCAACTTCATACTGCGATACCATCCATCGAGACTATGGCATCTGGGCTGGGCCGACGGAAATTCTCCCCAGACGAATATGTACTACAACTTAATTGCATACAATGATCCCATGGTGATGCTATCCCCCCAGGATAACAGGGTCAAGTCAAAAGAAAGGGAAAGGAATTCGTTCACTTGCCAATGCCCGGCATGAACAACTGAAATTCGAGGGGGAGATATATGTCAAAAAAATAAAAACCATCATTCAAAGTTCATCCTCTCTCTAGTTCCCATTGTTGTCTTGGCCATCTTCGAGTACCCTGCCCACACGCTGAGATCATCTTCCATCCGAAAATAGATTTCCCATGAAAAAAAGTTGGCCTGCCTCGCACCCTTTAACCGTCTGCCACACACACGAAGTTATACATGAAGTCGACTTGTAGGGTGAGAAAGGATTGTTGAACCCAAATCCGCCTCTTCCCTCCCCCTGAGTTTCCCACTTTCCTTTTTTACTCCTCTCAAACCCACGTCGAAGGATGAAAAAGGCGAAGAAGAGAAAAAGAAGTTAGAAGAAGAAAAAGGACGAGGGTTAACATCAGGACTTTTTCATTATTTTAAAATCGAAATCCGGCGGGACTAATTTACTCGTCGTCCTCCTCCTCGTCAACGGTGGTCTTGGCGATACGGTCAAGATCACGCTGGCCGCTCTGGGTGATGCGGCGGCCACCCTTCTCCTCATCGGTCTCGAGGACACCGATCTTCTCGAGGGACTGGAGGATCTTGCGGTCGACGGAGCCGGAGGCATCGACGTGGTGGTTGGGGCGGGAACCGCGGTTCTTGACGGAACCGTGGACCTTGCGGAGGCGGCCAACACCGACGGTCTTGCGCATGTAGATGTGACGGGCGACGGCAGCAGCGCGGACGTAGTACCTATAGAGTAGAAAACGGAGACTCGGTCAGATCTTTGCCCGGATACGAACGAGTTGTCAGAGGTGAAGAATGTCGTACCAGTCGGCATCCTGGGGAGGGAGCTCGTTGGAGGCGGAGGTCTTGACAGTGTCAACCCATCCTAATGGCGAAAACAGATTAGTTCTCTGATCCAAGTCGTTTGCTTCCTCGCGAGATTGCGAAAGTTATCGGTGGTGTGGTATAGAACGAACCAGGAATGGGGAGCTTTCCCTGACGCTTCAAGAACGCAGAGTAGGCAGCGATGAACTTCTGCGCCTGTGTGGTCAAAGACTCGTTAGCCGACCCGTTCTTATCGGTCTTCTCAAACATCACTCATTGCAGTGAAGCCTGTCGTGGTTCGTGCGGCATTTCAGGCAGATATGGCATGGCATAGGCACACTTGGGAGAAGAGATGAAGTCTTTCGCGGGGTGATTGATCGCTCAGCTCAAATCGCAAAACCGTTTTTGCTTGTGAAAATTCATATATTGCGGAGAGACATATGGCTGCAAGATATTGATTTCTCGTCCGATCGCGGGGGTTCGTTCCATTTACATATCCCTGGCTTTTTTCGTGGACTATCCTGCGTTGTTTTCCGTAGAAGACACCCGCGTTGTCCGAAGTACCGCCGATTCGTTTTGATTCCATGCTCCCTTGTTTGTCTTGTCGCATATTGTCTTGTTGTAGTGATCGCTCCGTGCGTCGAATTGTGCTGCCCGCTTGTGTGCAATATGCCTCTCTCTTTCGTCTGTGCCCGTGCCATGCCATATCATGCTATCCATGCCCCCCGACCGACGCCTCGCCGTAATCATCATGATCATCATATCAAAAGGAAGCGACTTACGTCGACATCGCGAACGGTGACACCACCCATTTTTGCGACTTGTGGACCTCGAACGGGGAAATCGAAGAGGGAGCTGAAGAGAGGGACGAGGTGGGAGGATGGGTCGTCGTTGTCGTCGTTGAGGAGTCGGCAGGTTTCAAGCCTCGAAATTTCGGATTCGCACACAACATTCGCGCTCGTAGTGCCTCTCGGTTGGCTGTGGGCGCTTCGCTTAGCCTTTTCGGGATTAGCCGTACCCTAAGGGGTGGGTGCCTGAGGCCGACATATCAAACTGATTGCTACCCGCATCTTCAGGCAGGACAATGTTCATGCCTGATTTACTTCCCGCATCCTTCGTACCTTACAATTAGCCGAACGAACATTAGTTATCCAAACAAACGCTTTGTAATTCGTACTCATCATTATGTCAGAGTAGGTGAACTCTATTATCATACAGTGTGAAATCAATCGCCGTAATATACAATCTAATTATGGTAGCCTTGTCATCAATCGTCAAACCCAGTTCCTAACGCCAGTGCCAGTCAATGCCAGCGCCAAATCCAAATCCACATCAATTCTTCTCAAAGCGTAGGCGCTCGCTTCAGCCCGACGCAGTACCGCACGAATAAGGTATCGATAAAGTGTTCGTGTCGGATTCCCGGTGGACGTCGTCGTTCAAACTCTTCAATCGCCGCTTGGACACTGAATCCGCGTCGTTCGATCAGGTAGCAGACGATCAGGAATCCCGTGCGATTGAATCCGTAGTGACAGTGAACTCCAACCACTGGACGTGGGCCTTCCGGATTGTCGGATTTCTCCATCATCTCGGTGATCTCATTCTGCAGCCGATCGATCAAGGCAACGAAATCTCGAACCTCATCCGGCGTGGGAGGTATCTTGGACACCGTCGGATGTTTGTGGTAGTGGATACCGCCCTTTTCCATCGATGCTGGGTTGTACACCGGATTCTCATAGCTAATGTCAACCACAGCATAGATGCGGCCACGGTACGTCTGCGAGAACAGGACCGGATTGTGCTCCTCGTCGACTTCACGCAGCATCTTCATGGCCACAAAAGTATCATCAATGCGTTGTGAGACAGGCGTAACCTTTTTCCATTTGGCCAGATTCTTCACGTCCCATTTGCCGGAGGTGTTGAGATATTGTAACTGCCATCCCATGCTTAGACGATTGTCGATATGCTGGTTAAGAAAGTCTTGGATTATTCCGGCCAGTGTGCGATAAGTTGCACGGTCGTAGATCAGTGCATGAGATGCTGGCGCCGGGAGGATAACAGTCTTCACAGCACGCTGGTGCCCGGTCGCTTCGTCCGTCGTATTTGTCAACTTCTTCTGGGCAACTTGCGCCTCGAGTCCGAAACTTTCCTCATGTGCCATATGGTCGTAGGACGCGGGAGCCTTGTCATTTATTGCGGAGGCATCGGGAATCGGCGTTACGGTATCGGCGCCGTCGCCAACACTACGCCCGCTCTGCCCGAAAAATTCGAGTATCTTTTGGAGCTCGATGGGCTTGTTCACTGCATCAGCCTCGCCAGCCACGAGCAAGACAGGAATTTCGACACCTGCCCACACCGCCTCACCCGGAATACCCCCAACAGGATTACCAGACTTATCGTAGGTAGGGAGCGTTCCCCAAGCCATCCGCCTCCATACCGGGGTTTTGCTCTGCTTGTTGTAGCGTACTTGGAGCTCCCTTGTATCTGGATCTGCTGCCGCACCAACAAGTCGGTTGACACTGCTGCTATGCAGGCCACCACGTCGATCCCAGGAGCGCCAAAGGTCAAAGACCGGGCCGGGGATTTGAAGTAGGCGACGAAACTTGGCAACGTCATGGGCAGGTGGAGGCGTCGCACGGGGGCAGGCAGCAACAAGGCCCAAGATATGCTCCTTCAGACTGGAGCCAATCCTAGAAGTGGAAGACGCCAATAGCGCAGACAGGGAGCAGCCCAGGCTATGAGCTATCAAGACCACACCTTGCCCTGCATCCTTATCGCGGTGTTGCTCGATGGCTGTTGCCAGCAGCTCTGCCAGCGCCTCAACGGTATATGCATCCCAGGAATCTGGATTGAATGACGACAATCCACATCCTGGAAGATCAATACCAAAGCAAGGCCCAATGTTTGACAAGCTGGTCAGGAGATGGTTGAACTGTGCCAACGATCCGCCCAGGCCATGTACAAAAACCAACAGCGGAATCGGAGTAGGCTTGGTGGGAAGCTTATCCATCTGCGGATGCGGTCGGTTGAAGGTTCTAATAGACGGATAGGTCGCAACTGATGTTGTATATGACAGGTATGTTGAGTGTTTCTTTAACAGACCCGGGTCCGTGTCATGCGCTGCTTTCAACCAGTCAGTCACCGAAGGGGGCAGCTAGGGTGTTAGTTCACTCACCATTTTCACGCTTTTCATGATGCTGAGGTGCTTCCCGTTTTTCTAATATGGTCTCATTGGAGCCGAGGCTCAGGGAGCCAGTACTATCATAGTCTTCGTCTTCCGATGAAGTTACAGTACCAGCAGAGCGCTTCGAGTAGTCTTTGCGTAGAGCGCGGCGAAAGCGCTTCTTAGCTGGGGTTGCTCCCCAGCCCTTTCGCCGCAAAATTGAGGTAACGAAACCACATCCGACCATCGTGACAATGCAGGTAGTAAGGAACACAATCTTTCCCCAATTCAAAGTTCCATCGTAACGAGAGATCTGAGTAAGATGAGAGAGACAAATAGAAATGCCCGAGCGAGAGAATGTCGAGTAGACCGTGTCCCATGCACGCAAAAGCGCACCACTTTCGACGATACCAGGACGGGATGTGGCAGGGAAAGTCGGTGGTACAACTGAAGAATCCATCCCCAACGAAGGCAGCCGCCTCTGCGAGGCTTCCCAGGCTTATATGGCTGATGACCAAGAGAGCTTGTTTCACCCGCTCACCGTCCTTCCAAGCCCCAACGCCCAGTGCCGGGGGTTCCCTGTCGACCAGCGTCCAGACCAAGAATCGGGAGTGACGAGGATCCGTTCTGGAATGCGAATCGAACCCTCCACGAGCCAGAAGTACAGCACCTCCTTGGAAGCTAGACTGTGTTTCCGGATCGATAGTGAGGCAAAGAAGCGGGCCAATCGAGGCAATCACCGTAAGATGGATCTGCGCTACGGACCTGCGCCGGACTGAAAAGGTTGTCGAAAGTAAGGAGCGATTCCAAGCCGCCGTTCTTAGTGACTACTCTTAAGTGCGCCCCCAGTCGAATGCACCAATGAGGGGCTTATACCCAACACGTTGGTGTCCTGGCTGGATTTAGGCACCCCCAGAGAATCTGACAGCTCCACCGGCCTCTGATGGGATCCGGCAAGGAGTGGTACTCGTATATCAGGGGCTTCCGATGACGACAATATGCTCAAATCCTGGGCGACGAAACACAAACGAGGACCCGACGGGTCACATGGGACTATTCGTTGTTCCAACGGGTCGCAAGGTATCAATAGGTCTTTACGTCGCAACTGATTATTGGAAGTTATTAGTCAATGTGCCGACGTGAGTCCAGAGAGCTGTTACGCGAGGGCGGAGGACGTATACAAGCACAGGCTGCAAGGTACCGTGGGCAGCCTGGAGAAGTGAGGAACATACCTTGCGTAGACAGCAAAGACGACCAAAATCACAACACCATTCGCCGAATGCGATCCGAACTTTAACAAGAGGGACTAAACCGCGGAGCGGGAATCGATTCAGGAGGCAAGAGATTCGGAAAGAAACTCAGTTTTCGGCGGAGATCAGTCTGGAAGTGCCGAACGCAAACGAGCCTGTCAGAGACTCGGAGGCAACACCGTGGAGGATATCTGGAATTCTTGTTCGTCGCAAATTTGCCGGCGATGAATCACATCCACTCATGGCGTCACGCCGCATCCCGTGGCATGACTAAGCATAAGTGTATGCCTGAATAAAGTGGCATGAACACTGCATCGCTAAGCTTGTAAATCATCAGGCTTTCAGAGAACATGTCAAATTAACCCACACAGGGTTCTGTTTATGTGATAGATGTTTCAGGCTCAGGTCAGTCAGGCATACGCCTACGATCAAAGCCGGATGCGGGAACCTAAGGGATCTAGAAGACGACTTGCACTGCACTACGAAAAGAATGGCTCGAGTAAACGGGATATATCGCAATAGGTCTTCATTTGCTCTCACCGCTTACCATCAGTCAATTGAATTGTACAAGAAAAGACAACAAGTGTCATGTTCTGGATCTAGAAAAGATCCGTCATGGCTCCGTGGGAAGCATCTCCAACTAGTCGGGCATACTTGGCCAACACACCCCGTGTGACGTTGGGAGCCGGAGGCTTCCACTCTTTCAGCCGTTGTTGAAGTTCCTCGTCAGAGACATCCATGCTAATCTCGTTTGTCTCCGCATTGATGGTGATGACATCGCCGTCACGAACCACTGCGAGCGGTCCCCCAACGGCGGCTTCAGGTACAATATGACCTACAATAAACCCGTGACTGGCTCCAGAGTACCGCCCATCTGTAATGAGGGCCACGTTGGTGAGTTTAGCTCCCATGAGCGCAGCACTGGCTTTGAGCTGCTCTGGCATTCCTGGCCCACCCTTGGGGCCTTCGTAACGAACCACAATGACAAGGTTTTCGCCGCGGGGGATTTTGCCTTGGTCCAGAGCTTCATTGAGAGAATGTTCCTTGTCAAACACCCGTGCCTTGCCGACGAAGCGCGTACCCTCTTTGCCAGTGATCTTGGCTACGGCACCTCCAGGGGCAAGGTTGCCTCGAAGGATCTGAAGGTGTCCTGTTGACTTGATTGGATTGCTGAGAGGCCGGATGATGACCTGGTCCTCCGGCAGTGATGGGAAAGAAGCCACATTCTCAGCCAGAGTTTTGCCAGTCACCGTAGGTATATCGCCGTCGAGCAGGCCCGCTGCAATCAGTAGCTTCTGAACGGACGGGATACCTCCGATATCGTACAGGTCCGCCATGTAATACTTTCCACTGGGGGCAAGGTCAGCGATGAAGGGAATCTTGTTGCTGACTCTCTGAATATCATCCAGGGTCAGATCAACCCCGGCTGTCCGGGCCATAGCCAGGAAGTGAAGGACACCATTGGTACTTCCTCCCAAAGCCATTGTCATGACGAGGGCATTTTCAAAAGAGCGCTTTGTCAACAGATCCCTCGGTCTGATGTCTTTCTCCATGCAAATCTTGATAGCTTCCGCTGCCTTGACACATTCCCGCATTTTTGACGGAGAGGAAGCGGGCGTGGAGGAGGAACCGGGTAACGAAAGACCCATAGACTCAATCGCTGTGGCCATTGTGTTGGCGGTGAACATGCCTCCGCACGCGCCTGCAGTGGGACAGGCATGTCTCTCAAGATCATCCATGATCTCGTCTTTAGTCTTGCTAGTGTCGCCTCCATCGTCCGGTTGACGCAAGGTGTCGTATACATAAGCACCAGCGGCCTCGAAACAGGAAGACACGTTAATAGGCTTCCTAAGAAGATTGGAATAGCCAATTTGAATGGTACCTCCGTAAATCATGATTGAGGGGCGATTGTGTCGGGCCATTCCCATTACTACACCAGGCATATTCTTGTCACATCCTGGAATGGCAATGCAAGCATCATGGTACTGAGCGCAGGTGACAGTCTCGACACTGTCGGCGATCAATTCGCGGGTCTGGAGGGAGAATCTCATGCCTATCTTCCAGTCAGTAACAGCCTCATTCATGCAAGGACCTGAATGTACCCACCTTCACTGCCCATAGTTATTGCGTCCGACACCCCGACTGTGTTATACTGCCACCCGATCATACCCTGTTCTGTGATTGCCTTCTTCACCGTCTTGCCCAAGTCTAGAAGATGCATATTGCACGGGTTGCCTTCCCACCATACAGAAGCAACTCCCACCTGGGGACTCTTCGTCATCGCATTGTTGTCGGGAATGCCTGCCGCATAAAGCATTGCCTACATTGAATCTGGTATCAGCGACCGAGACTATGCAGCGAGCGAACCTGAATTAAGCTAACGAACCTTCGCACCAGGAAAATCATGACCCTTCGTGATGGTCGAAGACCATCTGTTCAAGACAGGGGTGCCATCCTCATGCTTCGCATCGGCTGGGAGAGCTGGGAAGTCAATGTATTTGGGTTCTTGGAGGTTGGAGGGGGCGCCGGCTGGCTTGGTGGGGTCCATGTTGGAGCTTGCTGAATGAAAATGTATTGGTATTGTAGAGCTTCTGGCGCGGACTTCTCTAAGCCTGTTCTACCTAGAGCTGAGCGAGGCTGGCAGAGAATAGACGAAGATGTCGATGCAGAATTATTCTTCGTGCTTCGTGCTCAAGGTTATGAGGGGGAGCTCCTCGATCGGAAGTGCGGCGACCCCGCCATCGGCGAAGTGCCCGATTGTGGGGGGAGGACGACATCCGCGGCACTCTAGCGGTAATCGGAATCAATCTCGTTGTGATTTGAAGACAGCTTCGACCGAGTGGGTCCACCATGTCGTCGCTTGGGTTGGAAAAGTGCAAAGCATGAGTGCTTCCAAGTTGTCATGAAAAGGACAGATTATGTCGTCCAATAAGATTTCTTTTTTTTGGGAATTGTTTCTTTTCCCTACAAAACATACCTATTCATGCTTGATGATAGAGGACCCGTATTATTACATGTGTTTGGAGCTTGGAGCTTGACGTCTGTTCAAGTCGCTGCAGCAAGAATAGATTCTAAAAACTGCTGGGTATCTTTAAATCGTAGTCAATCCAATAACCTGAGTCAAGTCATCAAGATATGCGACTCATCAAGGTGAGAAGATCGTATTGTAGTCAGAGATTTGGCAGGTCTCGACAAATCATCCCGCACCAAAAACCAGTTATTTCGTGCTTTCTGATTAGCTGTTGTCCAGATTTTCCACAGAACCCTTCTCAATCGTAGACCAGGGGTCAGACTCATGCATCACTTCATCTGATGATGAATCCGTCGACGCGGTCGTCCTTTCCGCGTGCCGCTCTGACTCCGTTCCTCGGTGGGTGCTGTCCGTGTCTGCAGTGCCATCCATAGCGAACCCCACAATCTTCCCTGAGCTTGATTGCGGACGAGCGTCTTCTAGCACATCGCCATTCCATGGCTTGCACTTTTTCACAACCTCACCACATCGGAGACAGATCCAGCCTTCTCCCTCCTCGGCTTCCAGCTTCTGTACGATGCATACGAAGCAATATATGCAGCCGCAAGGAACAGCCTCATACGGGTTGGCAGTATCGGTCTGAGCAGATCCAATGATGCCTCCAGATGACGCCGAGGCTGCAATGGCGTCACTTTCTGTTGCGGCGGCAGGGTTGTTCTCTTTGTAACAGATTGCACACGTTCGTTCTGGAAGAAATGCAAGCTCTCCCTGTTTGCCGTCCACCTCGTCGTCTTCATTACCTGATTTGAATGCAGATAATGCCTTCCTCCACAGTCTAGAGAGCCATCGGCGCCATCGGCTTATGCCAACAAGTGGCAAGAGAAACAGGAGAAATTCTGTGAATGCGTGCCAAACCAGCTGGCGATTCAGATATTCGAAGGACACCTCGCGGCTTGCTTGTGCAGACGGCGGCATCAAGCGTATGCGGATAATGCGATCAACCAGTGTCCTGTACCGGCCGTTGACCAGGAATACCAAGAACGAGATAAATGCGGCGATTGAGTGAGTGGCGGAGACAAGGTCGGTCATTCGCGACAGCATCCGTACCTCTTGTGATGGCTAAACCATGAGCCACGTTCAGGATGGGTCTCAAAGGAGGGGCTCTGACTTACCTCGTCATAGCCACTTTCTTGGCTTATTAACCAACTTTCCCACTTGCCCCAAGCATAGCGACCGCCAACGGTGAGGAGACCATATAGAGATTTCTGCCACTTGGTGGGAGCCGAATGAACAGGCCCTTTGCTCCGACTATCAATGTATCTCAGGTTCTGTAATGCCGCGCCGTATGAGGCATTATGATCCCAGATCGAAAGCTTGAACAGGGCTGCACGAAGAGCGAATTGGATCTCGTGGGACCAATCTTCACGCATTTGAGGCTATTGGGAGTAACAATTAGCGCATGTCGACTATACCAAGTGTACACAGGCTTTTGGGAAACGAACACCGTAGTACTTCAATGCATCTCCCACTTGTCCTTTGAGCAACCCCAGCAACTCCTCATCCAGCAATTCGGCGTCCACCTGACCGACGCGATAAGCTGGTCTCAGTCCTTCGCGGCCTCTTATAGCATTCCATATGGAGATTCCCGACGCAGGTAGTTTGTTGAGAGGATAAGGGAGTTTTTGAAGAGCGGCGTGATTGAGAGGGTGGGATTGTTGCTGTTCAGCAAGCCTGGAGCGAGCCTCGGCCTCGCGGAGACGACGACGTTCGAGAACCCGCTCTTGAGCAGCGGCAAAGTTTGTAGAACTCATCGCAGGATCATTGTTGGGTTGACTCGGTTCTATCTGTAAAAAAGTGGAAAGGCTTCGTAATGTCGTGTCGATAACCTTGCAATATCCAGGAAAGACCTGAATGTTGTATCGGAGGTGATCATGCTAGCGAGGCTGATTGCTCGTTCGCTCGGCACCCCCGACCGGAAGGGAAACTGCCGAGGCTGGACACGATACACGTGACATCAATGGAAAGATAAGCAAATGTCGTTGGCTCTGTCAACTCGACAATAGAGTGCTACAAATTTGTAGGTAGACAACAGATCTTCATCGATTTTCCCTTTGACTGAAACTGATCCTCATGGATCCAGCGCTATGAGGATCTGGAATCTCTCAGTATCCACGTTTGATGTCTTAGTCACTCTTAAATGCACCCATACCCCTGCTACAGCGATAACATTAAATAAATATAGAATGCATCAGGGATCAGATGCGACTGACCGGTGGGGTTCAATCTTTGGGCAAAACCCTGAGTCCTGCAAAGGCGATATCAAGAATAGTTTACTTATGGTGAAATTGTTTCAATCTTGTTCATGTCTACAATATATAGTTAGCTAGCCAACAACCCCAGCCCTACAATACCTTCTCCTGCGCCGTAGAACCCTTATCCAGCCGCACGGCATGGAAATAATATGCATGCAGCTGTCCAATAAGTGCGATGAATGTATGGGGTATTTCCCCAGCCAAACTTGGAGCGCCGAGTCCAATCAATGCTATGTCCAGGGGCACTTGAGGGGTCAAGGCTATGCGTGTCATTCGTCCAGACTGCCAGGACGTGATTCTCGACCGAAGATTGCATAGAGTTTGCACCCCTTTGCATTTCATCGAATAAGGCTGTCTTGAGTGTCGAAGGTGAACAATGTGCTAGACTGGTCGAGGACAATGCGCCTGAAGTTCTACCATTATGATACTGAAAATCCGGTGCTTCAGGTAATCAAGTATTACTGCTTCGCAGATGAGATAACATGGTCCAGGGCTCATCGCAACTGTTCACCTGAAAGATTGCGGAGCATAATGCCTTGAATTGGGGCAGATGGTCGAAAGGTAGGAGCCCGGCCTGGAGCCCGGCTTGGAGATGCAGCCAACCTTGTAGCCAAGATCTTATTCCGAAGCTGACCGCTGAGAGCTAGAACTCTCATCAAATCTGGCTTTCGGCCACGGGTATTGCTATTAGGTACTCTACTTACATTTATAGCAAAGGTAATTGGTCAATTTTAGGTTCATGGTCAGTCGTTGTAAGAAACTCGACTCAGAGCTGGATGAAAATATGGCGCAAGTGACCCTGTGAGCACCTTAGGTAGTCTAGCATCCTAGGAGGTGCAGTGATAGAAGCGGGCAGGATGCAGCTATCCCGATGGATGTCCTGCTGCCCTGCATTCAAGGGTCCTCACAGAACCAGCGACAGGCGCACGTGCTACGGAAGCCCGCCCTTATTATCAGTTGTTACCCCACTGTTAGGGGCTCACTAGAACCGATCGGGGATTAGCCCGTGGGGCAACCCAGGTGGCCCTATACAATCCGAGCATAATCTCAGGTGTGCCTTCTCCACCATCTTCGAGGAACGTGGTCAAGGGAATTGGAGAATCCATGTTCCTTACCCACTTTGTCTGTTCTGCTATTCTGGAAGCGAGAAAGGTGCAGTGAGATCGAACGATGTCACCCCAGCTGCCGATTAGACCAGGATTGAACAAGGATAGGCCAGAATGCAAACTGTCGAATAGAAGGTCTTTCCTGATCCGCGTGGTCCATTTCAGCTTCAACGTGCAGTACGGTCCCTGGCCAACTATCCGCTCTGTGGAACCTCATTCTATGTACTAACCCGTGGTCAGGGCACATGGTCTCGCGTGGCTCGGAGACATGCACTGCTTCTCTCTTGCCGAAGCCTATAAATATACGACTGCGAGTCCTTTTCCAATGTTTTGACTGAGCGCTGATCATTCTCTCATCTACCACCCTTTCCTTGGTGATCGTCAAGATACTTCGTCTTGGAGGAAATCAAGTCACAATGAAGTCTTCCGCCGCCACTTTGCTTGCAGCCGCTTCCGTGGCGTACGCCCAGCTCGCCAACGTCTCTGAGCCTTCTCTAACGGAGATCGAGAAGGCCGCGGCCACAATCGAGCCATACTCCCCCGTCTCCAATGTCGAGGGTCTTGTCTTCAATCGCTTCTATCAGATCTGGCTTGAGAACATTGTATGGGCCTGACCCATTCTTATCATCATGAATTCTGCTGACATCATGGGAAGGACTACGAGGATGCTGCTGCGGATGAGAACGTGCAATGGTTGGCTTCGCAAGGTATCACACTGTGAGTGACTTTCGTATTATAATGGAAGAACGGGACGTTCGTCACTAACACGGTGCTCTACATAGGACCAATTTCTACGCAGTCACCCATCCTTCCGAGCCAAATTACTGTGCCTCGGCCTCTGGCGACACCTTTGGCATGGACAACGATGACTTCCAGCAAATTCCGGCCAACGTTTCTACTATCGCTGATTTGCTGGACACGAAGAACATTGCTTGGGGTGAATATCAGGAGCACCTCCCTTATCCTGGCTTCCAAGGGTATAATTACTCTAATCAAGTCACCTATGCCAATGACTACGTGCGAAAGCACAACCCTTTGATTCTGTTCGACTCGATTGCCCAGAATAGCACTCGCTTGCGTCAGATCAAGAACTTCACCAGCTTTGAAGACGACTTGGCCAACAAGAAGCTACCTCAGTGGGCCTTTATCACTCCCAACATGACTAACGATGCTCACGACACAAACATCACCTTTGCTGCTCAGTGGGAGCGTAGCTGGGTGCCTCCGTTGCTGAACAACTCCTACTTCATGAACGATACCTTGTTGCTCCTCACCTTTGATGAGGACAAGACCTACCCCAAAGGAAACAAAATCTTCAGTATTTTGTTGGGTGGTGTGATTCCCGACAACCTAAAGGGCACTAAGGACGACACCTTCTACACCCACTACTCCGTCATTGCATCCGTCTCGGCCAACTGGGGGTTGCCTTCCCTTGGGCGCTGGGACTGTGGCGCCAACATTCTCGAAATCGTGGCCAACAAGACCGGTTACGTTAACTACGATGTTGACACCACTAATCTCCACCTTAACGAGACCTACCCTGGCCCGCTCTCTGATAATGATTACTCGGAGTACTCTTCTGCGTGGCCAGTCCCTTTGACTAATGGTACTTGCTCGGCTGGCCATGGTATTCTTGACATTGTGAAGAAGAATTTTGCCAACACTGAGCCTACTTACAACTACACCAGCCCTTTCCCGTACGACACCAAATCCAAGTATAATGTCGACGTCACCGCCACCAGGAAGCAGAACAGCTCCAACTCCTCTACCTCTTCTTCTGCTTCATCATCTGCTGTTGCCAACACTGGTAACCCTATGATGTTGCCTGGGTTTGCCACTCTTTCGGGTGCCGTTGTGGCTCTGCTGATGAGCATTCTGTGAGTGAAGTGCGATTCTCTTGGACCGGATCGAGATGGAGAGGAATATAAGGTTCATCCTTACGCATAAAAAAGGTGGATGACTAGGGTGAGCATTTAATGTACGTTATGACTGGGAATAATGGGACATAACAAATGTAATGATTATTGCTTCAATTTCTCTAGTATATGACCAAAAACCAATCTAAATAAAAAGAGTACACTTGCAGCGATATCAACAAGGGGGATTGGCTCTTCAGTAACGGGGGTTTGCTTGGAGCAGCTTGGTTTGAGCTCTTGATGCGCTGTGTATGTGCAACAATGTTCTCTTCGCTAATTAGCTATCTTCGTATAGCTTGTCTTCCAAACTGGATGAGAGGTAGTCATATCAGTGTCCTACTTCTGATGCCTTGGCCAGTGCACTCAGACCTAGATAATAAGGTGCGATTTCTGCTTTGATGTTGAGGTCCAGGTACAGAAGCATTCATTATCGCCTGGACCTATAGTCTTCCGTCATCTCCCACATGTTTAGTGTGCACTGAACGCCATTAAGCTTTCCGCTATGGCCTGTACACAATCTTATTTATTGAGCTTGTGAGGCTGCAAAACCGAAAAATAGTATCTCATTGCAATTTGCTAACTTACGGAATCAATTCACTTCGAGCAGCGCGCAGGTCAGTCTGGAATAAGTGCAGAACAGAGGAAGGAAGACCGAGCAGTCCGGACCATCCTTGTCTTAGCCTGTCTTGACCAGAATGGACTTGGTCTCCAGATAGCTATCCATGCTATGCAGATAACCCTCACGACCGATACCACTGCCTTTCCAGCCTCCGAATGGCATATCTTTCGCCATGGAAGGACTTGTGCAGTTAACGCCAACGGTCCCGGCTTCAAGCAGTTTCGATGCCCGCAGAGCCCGGTCAATATTCTTGGTGAAGACGGCTGCATACAAGCCGAATTCACTATCATTGGCTCTTGCAATGGCCTCTTCTTCTTTCCCGAATGTGTTGATCACTACCACAGGACCGGAGATTTCCTCTTTCATGATCTGAGACTCCTCCGGCACCTCCTCGAACACAGTGGGCTTGATGAAGTTTCCATCCTTTGCATCACCGCCGAGTGTCAACTTACCCTTCTTCTCTCCCAAAGAAAGGTACGCTTTGACTCGCTCATACTGAGTTCTATCAGCTTGCGGTCCTTGATTTGTTGCTTCATTCAACGGGTTTCCAAGTATAGCAGCGCCAAATTTATCCTTGAAAACAGCGAGGAATTTGTCTACTACCGTTTCTTGTACGTAAATGCGTGAGTTGGCGATACAGGTTTGTCCACTGAAGAGTTGCACGCTGAATTGAGTCTGCTCAGCTGCAGATTCCAGGTCCGCATCCTCGAAAATCAGGGCAGGGGTCTTTCCCCCCAGCTCCATGTGTACGGTTTTCATATTGGACTTGGCCGCAGCGGCTTGGATCTTCCGTCCTGTCAAGCTAGATCCGGTGAAGCTGATACAGCGAACGTCCATGTGTGAGGCTATCGCATTGCCGGTGGTCGGGCCATATCCATGAAGTATATTCACAACACCGGGTGGGAATCCGGCCTCGGCAATCAGCTTGGCTCCCAAGCCGATCTGCATGGTATCCCATTGTTAGTATTGACTGACAGGCAGTGAACTGTGGACCTTTCAGAGGGATCTTACAGTCAGAGGCGACTTTTCGCTGCTTTTCAAAACAATGGTGTTTCCAGCTGCCACCGCCGGTGCGATATTCGTGGCGAAGGACGCGAGTGGTACATTCCAAGGGATGATGGCTGCCACGACTCCGTACGGTTCTTTCACCGTGATATTGAAGTGACCGGGCGTGTTTCTACTGGATGATCCTTGAACAGTCCATCCAGCCTCTGCAAAATAATTGAAGGTCTCGATGGCCATACTGGAATCGACGTAGCGAGACACTGGCTTCCCGGTAGACAAAGCTTCCAAGCGCGCAAACTCTTCCTCATGATCCTGAATAAGTGATGCAATCTTGCGCAGAAAGACACCTCTGTCTGCCGGGGAGAGATTCCTCCATGCCGGGAATGCGGCCCTGGCCGCAGCAACAGCAGCATCTACGTCTACCTCACTGGCTTCACAGACTGGAAAGCAATCATGTCATGTTAGACGTTGCGTTCTTCCGGTATAATTTCATCGTCTCACTTACTCTCTGCCACTTTCTCATTGGTATAGGGGCTAGTTAACTCGAAGACTTTTCCGTTTGATGATGGCACAAACTGTTGAGGGTGATATCAGCTTGCAAGTCTTATCATCTTCATTAGATGCTAGACCCTACCTTGCCATTGATGAACAACTGCCTTGAAGTCGGCTCCTCTGTAGGGCCAGTCATGTTGCGATAATAAGTAACAGGAAGTATCTGATGCCAGGATATGATAAAGAACACTTTCCGGCATCAGGCATGGTGCAATTTACTCCTTCCTTATACCTGACTGTTGCAACACAAGGTAAAGTGGGGTTGGTTAGGTGAGAATCACATTCATCACAGATGTCGGGAACAGAAGAATTGACCCAGCCTAGGTCAAACTCAGGTAAACATTGACATGCCAGTCATGAACTGTAACCGCTCTCAAACACTTCGTGGCGCTCCGACTTGAACTTTACTTCTTATGATACCGGTCGCAGCCAGTATTCACTATCCACTGAAGGCTACAATCAAACGGATAAGGCTTTGTTTATAAGTTGATATAATCTTCACATGCCTCATGATTGATTCGTTACAGGTATAGTACATTAGATGATTTATTCAGCAAGACCAGCACGCTTCAAATCCTGAATGTCCAGAGTGTCTTGGTCGCCAGGACGACGCTCCGAGTTGAGCTTCACCTTATCCTCAGGACCGCCAAGGCCCTCAAACGCTTCAGCTGGTGCAAGACTACAATAGGGATAATATTAGCCTCCATGTGAAGGACGTGAGAAGGAGGGAAGCCTCTCTTACCGGCCACGGTCGTCACGGCTGCCACCTTCATCTTCAGGGATGGGTTTACGGTTGCTTCCAGTGGCATGAGCCTCTCGGCCGGTTCTAATGCCAGTTTCGAACTTTCTCTCGACCATCTCATCCACACCAGATTCCAATGCTTTGGCACATCAGCAATGAGCCATGGGGCGTGGTTGGGTGACGGGACGGTTCACATACTGGAGTCACTCTTCTTACCAAGGCCCTGCTTGGCCTGATAGGAGTTCAAATCCTTCTCGGCGTCGAAAGCGACGCGAACCTTATCGTAGTCGTTCATTTTGATGGAGATTCGGTGGTATGGGTACTATGTTCAACAAAAGGGATATAGTGGTTGTTGCAATGAGAATCGAGCTGGGAGTTCGAGGGTATGTTTATGACTAGGATAAGCCAGCATTTTCATGGCTTATATATGTCCTCTTGGACACATCTCTGATGGAGAGTGTGAAGGAAATTGCATCATAAGACATCATAGGTATGTAACGGTGCTTGCCTTCGATTCTAGATCTATGTGACTCGGTCACCTAAGTTACGTAGCAAGTAGGTACCAACTATATGATATCATGCGATTCCAAGCCCTAAGAAGCTTGATCCCGATTGAGCCTAGTGCTCAGGGTCCGACCCTAGGGCTACTCGGAGCGGAATTACTATAGACCGGAGTGTCCCCGCCTCGGCGGGGACGTAAGATTGCTAGCAGTCGAATCAATGAATCAGGCAGGTGACCGGGCCTGAAGCTTCTCTGCTGCTTGTTGCTCCTTGTCATTGTTAACAATACACATTCCGTCTCTCTCTCCCCGTCCCCCGCAGTCCCAGTATTCTTGTATAACTACAGGGCAGGGCATCAGGACTCAACTAAACCTGCATCATTTGCTTCATCTAGTCGTTGGGGTTCCAGTCTTGGCCGCCATTCATCTCTTGTGCAATAAGTTTCCGAGTACCCCAAGCTGCGCAGTACGACGCGTGCGATACACCACCTTCGACTAGTCGGCTCTATTCCCGACAACACAGCATCTCACGCACAACATGGCTTCGATTATCGAGTTGGCAGGGGAAGCCAACCCGCTGACACTGCATAATGTTCTCAATGCACTGATCTTAGCGGCGAGCTCAACCCAACAGCAGGTGCAGACGGGCACCCAACAACTCCAGAACTGGGAGAAACAGGAGATGTACTACACGTACCTTCAGGTGAGTTTCTTCCACGGACTCGGCTGCCATTATCAATTCTGATTACCGCAGGACGTATTCCTAGATCAGTCCGTCCCGTCGGAAGTTCGATACCTTGCCATCATCCAGTTAAAGAACGGCATCGACAAGTATTGGCGAAAGACCGCTACTAAGTAGGCTCGCCTGAGCTCGTTGACTTCATATACAAGGACTGACATACTCGCAAAGTGCCATCAAGAAGGAGGAGAAGGAACAGATTAAGCTCAGGGCACTACAAGCTGGTGTCGTGGAACCTGCCCCTCTACTCGCCCTTCACAATGCCTTGATGCTAGCTAAGATAATGCGCTACGAATTCCCTCAAGACTGGTATGTGATCTCGCATAACTGCACTGGACTTATGATCGTTAGCTGATTGTTCTTGCAGGCCTGACGCAATCTCCTCGATCATCGCCTTCCTCCGCTCCTCCACCCAGCCTGGCGCGAACCCGTTACAATTACCCCGAACCCTCGTCATTTTACTGCAAATCATCAAAGAGCTGTCAACAGCTCGCTTACAAAGGACTCGTGCCAACCTCCAGTCCGTGGCACCCGAGGTCTTCCATCTGCTTGGTGGCATATATGTGGATAAGGTGAACACCTGGGTATCTTGGTTGGAGCAAGGGGGCGTTGATGAGACAGCACTGCTGGGGACTATGGAACAGAGCCTTGTGTCTCTTAAGGTCATTCGACGCCTGGTTATTGCCGGCTTCGAACACCCTAACCGGGATAAGGACGTTCGCGAATTCTGGGTCCTCACTCATGCCCACTTCAGCAGGTTCTTGAACTTCGTCAATGGCCCTGCAGCCATTTCAGATCCATTCAAAAGGGCAGTCGAGAAGCATCTTTTGCAACTCTCTAAGCTTCATGTGGAGATGGCCAAGGACCGACCAGCCTCTTTTGCATTACTACCCGACAGCATCCGTCTTGTTCAGGCCTATTGGACTCTGGTCACTCAGTTGGGCGAACACTACAGTGAGCTCGGAGCTGACGGAGAATCAGAGGGCAAGACACTGATGGAAAAAACCGGGCTGAGAGCGCTCCTTCTGATCAGAGCTTGTTCGAAAATGGCATTCAATCCTGCGCAGACATTCAAGTACCAAACTGCAGAGGACAAGGAAGAGAAGAAGCAATCTGTGGAACTCATCAAAGCCGAACTTTTCACGCACGACTTTGTCGTTAGTGTCATGGAACTCTTGGTTACCCAATTCTTTCGTTTCAGAAAGAACGATTTTCAAGAATGGGAAGAAGACCCAGAAGAATGGGAGAGAAAAGAAGAGGATATCGCGGAGGCGTGGGAGTTTTCCATCCGGTCTTGCTCGGAAAAGCTCTTCCTTGATCTTGTCATTCACTTCAAGGAGTTGCTCATCCCCCGCTTGCTGCACGTCTTCTACGGCTTCGCAAGTAAGCAGTCAAACCTTTTGCCACCGGTGCTATTCTAACGATCTGTTATAGGTCCCGACAACCACGATGTGCTGTTGAAAGATTCGCTTTACTCGGCCATTGGACTATCTGCAGCAAGTCTAGAACAGCACCTGGACTTCAACAACTTCCTCGAGGCCACACTCGTGCCGGAAGTTCAACTACAAGAGCAAGGCTACAATCTTCTTCGAAGAAGGATCGCTATTCTCCTGGGTCAGTGGGTTCCAGTAAAGGCGAGCGAGCTGAACCGAAATGCCGTGTATCAAATATTTCAGCATCTGCTCAGTCGGAAAGACCCGTTGAATGACCTTGTTGTACGCATCAGTGCTGGTAGACAGCTGAAGAACGTGCTCGATCCTTTTGAGTTCTCGCCAACTGAATTCTTGCCATATGCTCCGTCGATCCTCCAAGACCTGATGTCTCTTGTTCAAGAAGTGGAGCTCTCAGAGACTAGGATGGGCCTACTCGATACTGTTCGTATGGCTGTGGTCAAGATGGAAGATCATGTAAGTGCATCAACAGGTTTAAGTAAACAGCAATCAATTCTGACCTTACCCAGATTGCTCCCTTCTCGGACCAAATTCTGTCTTTGCTGCCACCTCTTTGGGAGAGCTCTGGAGAAGAACACCTAATGAAGCAAGCCATCCTCACTCTTCTCTCGTCTCTCATCCATTCCCTCAAGCAAGACTCAGTTCGATATCACTCAATCATCTTGCCTCTAATTCAGAACTCTGTCGAGCCAGGCTCTGTAAGTTTTAAACCCCACTGAGCCAGTTTCCAATGCTCATGGTCATACAGGAGACTCTCATTTACCTTCTCGACGAAGCCCTCGACCTCTGGTCTGCGATCCTCATGCAAACACCCTCCCCGGCTTCTCCAGAGATCTTGTCCCTCATTCCAGCCCTTATGCCCATCATGGAGGCAGCCACGGATAGCGCCCCACAAGCCCTCCAGATTGTTGAATCCTACATTATCCTCGCCCCTCAGGAGATTCTCAGCGATCGAATTCGCTTCCCACTACTCGTCTCCCTCGAGACCCTTCTGAAAATCACCACTCGCCAGCGGTTGGGCGTTGTACCCCGTCTCGTGGAACTGATGCTCCGTGGCGCCGAAGCGGTAGATGGCGGCAGCGAGAGCACCTACAACGTGATCACCCGTTCCCTCCTCGACAGTTCCTTCCTTCCTGCCCTCCTGGAGGGACTTCACTCTGCCTACGAAGCCAGTCAAAGCACGGGACCCAACCGCAAACAGACCTCCGTCTATGGGGTTGTGGAGACGGACTATTTCTCTGTCCTTGCACGCCTCGCCGTGGCCCACCCCAAGATCTTTACTTCCGCCGTGGCCTCTGCCACCAACACTTCAGAGGAGCAAGCCCTCAACTGGATATTGACGGAGTGGTTCCTCCACTACGACAACATCGGTAGCAGCACCCAGAAAAAACTCCACGCCCTCGCCCTCACCCAACTTCTCACCCTGAATGGGCCCGATTCCCAGCCCCCGACTTACCTCCTCGACAACCTCCAGTCCTACATGACCATGTGGACCGACATCGTAACCGAGCTCTCCGAAGACGCCGGTGGCGCGAACCCTGACGACCCCCGCGGCGGCGACTACCTCATTTACTGGAACAACGCTCAAACGGCCGCCGGCGACGAGCACGAGCCGCCCGAGAACGAGCGTCGTCGCGCCTGGGATGAAATGGACATTCTGCACAAGGTCAATATCCGGGAGTTCATCCGGGAGCGTCTCCGTTCCGTCATCGTCGGCTGCGGAGGCGAGCAGCGCTTCCAGGAGGATTGGCTGCTGAACGTTGACCGGGAGGTGGTTGCGGCTTTCGGGGCTCTGGGCTTACTCTGAATGGTTCTCCCCCCTCCTTCCACCCCATAAGGAACCCCTAATTCCCTTTCGTACATTCTCCCGACCTTCTGATGGTCGTGATGATCATGTGTTGTCCTGCATATGCCTGCTTGCCTGCTTGTTGCATCATCGTATCTATGCATCATATCTACCATGCTTGCTCGCCCCGTTCTTCCGACAAGTATTCCCTTCCCCCCCATTCTCATCCATGGACAGACTGTTTTCTCTCTCGTCATTTTTTTCATCTTTCACCGTGTCTCTGTTGACTATAACTGTTGCCGAAATACCCCATACATATAGATAAGTTTCATGGTTCGAACGAATGGATAGTCAGTTAGGTTCTTTCGAGGTCGCGCACTCGGTTCGCCCATTCATTTATTTGGGGATTTATCATGGAAGAAGGTGCTGGTAACTACTGTAGTGCCTGGAGAGAATGTAAGCGATGTAGAGCAGGGCTAAGTTGCTACCAATTCATCATCGCGTGGCTTGCCGTATAAGAAAGAGTTTGGTGCGTAAGGCCTTTTACTTATGGTCTCTTCGACGCCCGAAAGGGAAGGAACGACGAAAGTCACGGGTCACGGGTCGGGGCCGGGGCCTGGGAGCCCAAGGCAGGGAAGGACGCAGTCCATCGGAGAAGTTACAGAACATAAAGCGACTGGATGGTAATTGGCTCCATGTAACAGGATACCCAATCTAAGACAGATTATGGGGAAGGCACCGGTCAGAGATCAAGTTAATGAATAAATGGCAAGAATTTCATTCTCATGTCCTATGTAACAAAGATAAATGGCACGTACGCCGAATGGCTCAAGAACCAATGCAGATGGAATGGAATCGAAGAGATGAACAAATTGAAGAGAAAAAAAAACGATCAAAAACAGAAAAAAGAACAAAGTTAAGAGCATTGTCCGGGGTACCGTCTATCGGACAAGGGACTCGGGAACAAGCCCTCGGCCAGAAGATCCTGCAGATCCCAGCCGGGGGCGCCCTCAGTCTTCCAGGTCCAGAAGACCCAGCCGGTCTTCTTCTCGAAGGCGTCGAGCTGGGCCTCGATGAAGCGGCGGGTGTTGGTGCGCTCGTCGGCGGAGAGGCCGGCGGCGGTGCCGTTGCTGTGGGTGGCGCAGCTGCCGATGGCGCCGCTGGAGCCATAGGTGCCGTCGTAGCGGGCGCCGACGCCCTTCCCGTTCAGGTACTTGGCGCAGTCGGTGAGGGCGCCGGTCCACTCGCCGACGAAGGCGGGCTTGTCAGTGGTGACAAGGTGCTGGTTGGCGAAGGCGCAGGCGGTCTGGACATGCGTGTTGATGTCCATCGCCAGCAGACCGTTGTCGAAGACCTGGTAGTTGTGGGTGTCCATCACGGCGTTGGAGGACTGCATGAAGCCGTTCCACGAGTCCACGGAGAGGAAACCGTCATGCAGGACGAGTGCGGTGTCCGGATTCAGGCTCTGCACCGTGGCCAGGGTGCTGTAGTAGTACTGCTTGAGCCCGTCCTGGTTAACCCCGCCGGGAACGCTGGGCTCGTTGAGCGCTTCGATGGCCGTGACAACATCAGAGTGCTGGAGGTAGCGTTTGGCAAGTTCGTTGAAGGCGACCAGGGTCTGATTTACCGTCGACCCTTGCTGCCACTGGACGGGGCCCTTGCGGCCACTGTTGTCGAACCCGTTCTGGGATCCCGGTGCTAGGATGATACCCCTGGTCAGCATCAATTGTGGCCTCCGAAACCTGGAGTAAGGGGGTGTGTAGTAATACAAGATGTGGGGGAAAGGAAGCTTACCGCCGTGTAGATCGAGAATGACCTTAAGGTTGGCACTTCGTGCCCATGTGATGGCTTGATCAAGGTATTCCAGTTGACCATAGACGTAGGGCTCGCCTTCAATAGGCGCAAGGGCCCAGTAGCCGATAGGGATCCGGACGTGGTTGAGACCGGCCTGGGCGATTCGGTTGAAGTCATCCTGCGTGATGAACGAGCTCCAGTGAGCAGAAAGGCGGGACTGGGCTTCAGTTTTGCCCAGTGTTTGGGTCAAGGTCCATTCATCGACAGCTGCACCACCTGCATTGTCGTAGATTGAAGGTGTGATCCAGGGCTCGGTCACCAGCCAGCCACCGAGGTTAACACCCTGTATCTTCTGGCTCTTGTAGTCGAATGCACTCGCTCGGTTCTCCAAGCGCCTTCATGTGCGTGTTAGTCGAAAACAAACAAATAAACATGTAGTAGCAGGAGTACTAACACCGCAGCGGCATCGGCGCCCACGGCGACGAGACCAAGCGCCAGAAGCGCGTTTTGCATGCGTTTACTCAACATACTGCAAACACACGATGATTGGCCTTTTCAATGACTTATTAGGAGGCTGGGATGCGAAGAGGAATCCTGGCTGCGATCTGCATTGAACAGGAATGGAATTCAGATGGTTTAAGTAAAGAAGAGCTGAAGACGCAGGAAGTCAGACGACCGCAAACAGAGGAACGCCCCGAATTCAGAGCGGGGATCTTGAAGTGATCTGCACAGATCGCAATTAGGACTGCGTTCAGAGAATTAGCCTAGCGGCCAGACCACTTGTCGATGTCTTGGAGGTGGCTTTAGATACGGAGACGCCGAATGCAGTCAAGCAAAGTAGGTTCGTATAAGCGAGGCTGATCGCTAGATGATCTAGAGCGATAGTCGGATAGTCCTCGATTCACATTCTTCAACGATCGAGGACGGAGACGGAACTATACAGAATGACAAGGCACGAAAAAGGAGAATAGTCTTTAAATAAACCTAGTGTAAAGTTTTGTTTCCTCGGCTTTTCTTGGGGATCAGATCGATCACGATGTTACAAGGCGCGCCACAGGGTGACAGGTTTAGGGTCAAGTCAGGGACAAATCAATCACAAGTGGAAAGTGACATATCATCAACTGTCTGGGGGGAAGAGATGGGGGATTTCCCCGACCCACCTTGCGATTCAGACCGGCCACATGATCCTACAATCAATGAGATGTGAAGTCACCCTGACGGTTGCAGGGAGACCCCAAAGATCCGGCAAATCATATAGATTGTGGATGAACCAGACCCTGAGGCGCGGGGAGGAGGTGGAGGTGGAGCAAGAGGAGAGAGATAGGGAGAATTAGCTTAGACGCAAGGCCAAATCGTCCGCCATGCATCCATGGAATCGCGGCCGAGGCTCCTCAACCTTGGGTGCATTGGACCCTTTTTGTTCCCCCGCAGTAGTTTAATTAGGACGTCACGGATGGCGATCAGATGTAGATCAGCGGCCAATGCCACCTTTGCAAGGGAGGAAGGGGAGTAAGTTTTCCATGGTTCTGATGGAGCAAAGAGGGCGGAGATGTCGCCCAAAGCTCTTTTCTTTGCTTTGGTGGTGAATGTGGATCAATTGGATAAAGTTGTGAAGGGGGGAGGGGGATTGCAATCCTGGCTATGGAATTGAGTCCGAGAGTTCTGGGCATCTCCCTCCGTCTCTTTCCTCTCCCGCTCACTTTCTTTATGCAGCTCGTCGGGCACCAATTGGTATCTCTGAGTACAACATCTCAGCGGCCAAATATGCTGCAAAGGTCGAGAAGGTGCCCTAAATACCGGGGATGATTCTGAACCCGGCGAGAGACAAATCAATTGGGAGAATTGGCAATGGAACGGACTGAGCGAGAGAACCGCGTTGAGAAACCAGAGTCAGTGAGTGCGTCAACGTCCAAAAGGCAATGACGGCGGGCCGAATGCGGAGTTGGTCACGTGGCTCGGCGGCCTGGGATCGAACCACGGCATTTTCCCGTCATGTGAAGAACACCCCAACGTATCCAATGATTCATGTCATTGCTTCATTTGATACCACTAAACGTTTCCAATGGCGCACATGGGACTGGAGATTGATCCAGCAGAGCAGAGCATAGCTTAGGTGGCGTTTGCCTCTCTCTATGCAACGCAGACAGAACACAAACGAGTCGCAAGTCGCGTCATACCTGCTGCCATTCTGTACTAGTCATGGTCAACAAGCACATGGTTTCGCTATCAGGCAATACACACACATGCGCCTTTTGACTGGTCAAGGTTGTCTCCGAAAAGAAACAGTCGCCCTTCTCTGTCTCTCCTCCGTTTTCAAATAATCTCTACCAATGAGCGGATATAGTGACTTGCGCTCCCGCTTTTCATTCAACGCTACGTCTCTGGAGATGATGAAATCAACCTTTTCAAAACCACACCGATCCCGCACCCAAACACACAGGAGTTGCTCCGCGGAGAAAGCAGATTGTGCGCGTTCGATCTAAGATTATCAACACCCACGATCGATTCTCCCACTCCCCCACCGAACACATGAAATCTCCCCACTGCGATGTTGCAGTCTGGCCCCCCCTCTCAAAATCCAAGGCTATTATAGCCTATCGGTCATACAAGTGTTATGGCCCTACGATTTTAATCTCGGCTATCGTTTGCCGACATCGATCATCTCAGCTAACGATTATCCCGGCCCCTCCTCCTGAATACTTGTCGATGAAGAAATCTGTCGATTTTGTTGGAAAAGCGATGGTACCTGAAAAGCTCGATCAACCTTGAGCCCCTTTCAACTCCCAAATTTGTACGTCATGTGGCTTGATGGAAGTCGCCAACCAATCTCGATCTGCGTCAAGGCGCCCTTAATATCCGTCTTTAGTGTCAAACTACGCCTCGTCGGCATCCGGCAAGATACGATTTGTGGCTTCCGGGAACCACTATACACACTCGTACCACTGGGGATCATACCGCTACGAAGTACGCATCCTCCCCTCAATCGAACCATCGCAGATGCATCGCGGAGAAATTAGGAGAAAAACGGGACGAAAAGAAAAAAAAAACTGCTTGGGGGTTGACTAAAGCAGTTACCCCTGCATGAAGTTAGTCTGGCTTAGTCTGGCTGTCTAGTCTGGGCTAAGCTACGATCTACAACTCCAAGTTCGGAAACTCATGCCATCCAAGGAACCACTTACCAGCACCACTCGTCCAAGGCTCCAAGCCTTCTTTCCGAGCTCCGAATCCTGCCCCCCCCCCCCTTGTCCAAGACCGGCGGAGTACCGTGATCAAGATCTAAGCTAAGTTGGCTAAAGCCTAATGCTTCCTCCGGTTGTTTCGGCATGGTGGGCAACGAACGGGAACGGATAGAGAGCCATCTCCCCGACCCCATCGGTGCTCCAATACCAAGTATGGCTAAAGCTCCCACCTTCCTCTCGGTCGAGATCTGGCAATCGATCGCTGTGCGTCGACCAAATTGCCGAGCAAGGGGTTGTACTTGCCAAGCAGAAACGGGCAGCAAGACACGCGACATGTCTCACCATGCAGGCTCCTTCTTAAGAAACCCTGCTGATTAGCGGGCGTGGGCAGCATCGAGGCTCTTCGGTAAGGGGAGATGAGATCTGTTTCGCATCCTTGTCTCTTTCCATAGCTACTATTCATGAACATCTGGGAGGAGGTGAGTTGGATGTAGGAGCTCTGGTGCCGGAACCACGTATAGCCTATTCTTTACGTCGTTCAGCGTACAGTAAGAAGCGCTGTCTAACATACCTGCAGCGCTTGTAGTGTCAATGCTGGGTTTCTACCTCGTAGTCGAGCCATGGGGCATCTGCTGCTTTCAGCGTGTGTGCTCACAATCTCAAAAAATAACGTGAATATCAGCCGTTGCAGAGGTCATCCGCCGCGCATGACTGCTCCGTTATGGTGCTATGTGGATTGGTCTTGAAAAAAAAGCATCTCCGGGGTTCAGTGTAAAGAACAAAAATCGGGCTGATAGCCAGAATTGAACTGAAGACAGGCAGAAAGACTAAAACGCAGAGAAAGCACATGTGAATGCAGGGATGACCGATGGTGAAGGGCGAGTCATACATAGTGGTCTCAAAAGATCATCGAGCGCAGCAGACCGTGGACATAGACATCATAGAGCACGTGCAAGGTAAAGCGTACAGACCTACTACCGCTACCACTGCTGTTAGAACCCCAGTCCTGAATTGAATATCATGGCAGACCAGGCAGCATATTCCTGATGTGGACAGGTCAACCAGACTTGCCTGCTCCCGTGGCAGTCGAATTCATCAATCGACTGCCCTTTGCAAAGCCCGCTGTCTACTATGTAAATTCAGGGCCATCTCAGTACGCACAGTATCCAAGATTCTAGCGACGCAGCTAGGCAATGGACCTAGAAGTAGAGAGCCATAAGTTAGCTCAAGATCGGTTAGGTAATTCCAATCCTTGGTCATCCTCGAAGCCAAGGCTCGATTGACTTGGCGATACCCAGGAGACCAAGAGTCGTGATCCCAATCTCCGTCAATTGCTCTCGTTCTGGTATCTGGTGCTGGTGCAAGGAAGGTGAGGACACCAATGAGAATTCTGATGATCATCAGTCACTGAATCAGTTGCAGGACTGGACTGCCAGGTGGGCTGCCCGCCCGTTTTTTCCAAGCAAGCTAATTACCCTAACCGGGGATCCATTCCCCGGGCGGACCACCGAACCGAACCCCATCGCGTGCCGACGGTCTTCGGCTGCGGACCGGGATTTCTCTGTGTGTTGGGTCTAACTACGGAGTTCTGTCTGTCTACTGTCTAGCCCACCGGGAAAATCGCTTCACCGGAGTCACTTCTGGACAGTCCTCTTTGCCGGCGGTTGTTGGGACTGACATAAGACCTTCATCTAGATGGTCCGTCTGTGTAAGAGGTGCCCAATACTTTCTATAATTTCCAGGGTTGATGTCTCGAATGGGGTGGGAATTGGCCGTTGTTTGACTGTTGAAAGGGGGGGGGTGTCACGGAGGATATACTCAGCTGGGGCAGGCTGGGCCATCACCCAGATTCCTGTGACAGGACCACGAAAAAGGGGGGCAGCCCCAATGCGATTGAATTCCTGAGCAAAGTGCTTCCATCTTGACTCTGGAACGAACCGAATGGTGGCGGCGTCAAGCCATCAGTCTCTCCGATTCCCCAAATCGTGGATGGGATCAATCACGATTGTCTTGTTCGGGTGCTTTGAAGAAGGATCTTCAGTATGGGCTGCTGTAGTGGTCAAGTGACAGGCTGCCATCCAAGGAACTCATCAAGAGTGGATCAGATTCCGCTGTTAGACAGGAAGTGATGTCACCAATCTTCCTGGCGAACGATGGACGGAAGATTCAACCGCGGCTCAAGCCAGGCGCAAAAGCCGTAATCATGACAATCAGAGAGATCCGAACTGCCGAAGCGGAGGATTGCAGCGCTGCGCTGCGCAGGAAGCTAAGCTACCGTCAGCTATGCTTCCAGTAGCGTAGCTGTTAGTTAACGTATGCTTTTTCAGCTTAAATGACTTTCCTTGGAGAGTCGCGTGAGTGGAATGGGACCACTGATCACTGATGAATGGGTTGATGATATGCTGCTAGATGATTAATCACTTTGTTTTTTTGCCCTTCACAAACTAAACATTTATTCTGCGTCATTATTTGGTCGTTCCTCCTTATGGTGTTGATTTTGGTTTTGGTTTCGTCCACATCGCAGTGGCCTGATCGTAGGGAGAAACCGGTTCTCAATCTAATTCGCCTATTAGAGCAGCCGGGCGAGAGAAGGGGAAAAAAAAGTTTTCATCGTCTCTTTTGCCTCATTGTTTTTTTTTTGTCTTCCCGGGTCTATTTCTGCCTATTAGTAATGGGGGACTCCCCCCCGATCTAGGCTTGTTCTCCTATTATTGTTGTTGATCTTTTTCGCCCTCGGCCGAACGAAAATAAAAACCTACTTTTTTGTTGAAGATGATAGCTCACATTGTATCGGAATTGCTTTTCTTTTTTTCTGCCATGCCCCTGATGATCGCTGGAGAGTAGGGGAGGTCCGAGGCAACCAGTGATAGGCCATCAGTTTCTTCAACTACGAAGCTCAATTTGAGTTCGGTAGATGAATTGCGAGAGTGTCTGGACTTGTCTCAATGCCTTTCGCGACGAGGCCGCGACGAGGCCGCGACGAGGAGCAACAATAGAACTCCTTCCTATTATCGACTGTGGCTGAAAGGATGTAACTGTACTCCGTAGTATGATATTAACTCCAGCAGCACCGCTGCTAAAAAGAACTGGGGGGGCTGTCAAGGATTATTCAATTTTGTCTTTTTGGGCTATGATCCTGCGTTCTGTCGGTCGGCCATCGGCTCCGACTGGCGACGACGTCGGGCCCGGTGGAGGAGGATGATGAGAAGAAACAGAGCTAAACCATCCATGATCCGAATATTGCTCCCTTAATCTGCGAAGCCTGCGTAGGAGTTTACCAAAAGGGGAGTTTTAATGGTTTCTGTCCGCTTCGGGCGCTGGACATAGTCGCCTGGATTGGAATAGAAGCTCAACATAGCTTTTGCCCTTCAATTCTCCGCCATTCATATTCGACCAAGCTGACAATAGTCATTCGGCTCTTCCCTTGCACTAAACATTTTGATGAGGACGGGAGTTAACTTAGGATGATTGTGTCCATTGCGTGGAACATGGACACGTCGAACGCCCCACGCCAGAACGTTTGAATTTTCCTTTTCTTGCTTTTTTCCTCTTTCGATCATGTTCGTGGAGAAATTCCTCGCCATTGCCATTCGCCAAAGAGGATGCTTGCTTCCGAAAGCCAGGCGGCGACGCGTGGAGGAGAGGATGCAACTTAATACGAAGTCTGGTTGGATGCATCCCAGCGCCCCGGCAGCAGTCGGGAATACACAATGAGATCGGCGACGATGAGTAACAACTGTAAGAAAAAGAGTACGAGGGTGATATGATGTTGATATGATGCTAGCCGGCATTCAGTGGGTAGTAACTTAGACCATTGGTCTAAAGGGAGTAAGTAAGTAGTAAGTGCATCAGACCACCGAGGTGCTTCGAAAAGTAATCGCCAAGGCTCGGGATCCTCTAGGGCCGTTGGACGGTGACAGTCCCTGTCTGGTCTGATGCTGCACGCCTGCGACCCGTGCTGGATACATCGCCGTCCTTGGTTGGGATAGTGAAACTCCCCTCGTCTCCTCTTGATCAAGTGCCCACAATTATCATGATGGATCCATTCCCGCGTGGAGGAGGGTCGGGTTCGAATTCGGATTTTCTGAACTGGCAATCAGTGCAGGATCTTGATATGCCCAATGATCGCTGACTCTCCCCCCCCCGGTCTGTAGCCCCCCTCCGCCCAGTCGACATATATAATTGCATGATGTCGCTGTCCTCTCATGGGTCTCCAATTATTCTTCGATTTTCTTCTATTATCTTTCCATCCTCGCCCGATTTATCTCTCGATCCAACCCCAGGAGTTCGTGAAAGCCTGCCGCTGTCATATAGCCCCTGTCAGAACGCCTCCTTCGATTCTCAATCAGCCACACCTTGATATCTCTTGAGGACGGACAAACTCCTCTTGAAAAGAAAATGGAACACTCGCTCGGTTCTGGTCGGCCGATGAAGCATGTCGAACGAAAGGCTCTGTATACCCGCCTAGAGGCGCGCATCAATTATCTTCGAGACTTCCTGGACTTCAACTCAAGTGAGTGCTTGTCCTCATTGACCGTTGAAAACTCCCCAAACTGACCCTGATGGTGGGGACATAAGGCGACGTCGAAGCGCTGGTGGGAGGTTCCAAATACATCAAAGCCTTGATCCCGGCTGTCGTCAACATCGTCTACAAGAAACTCCTCGAAACCGACATCACCGCACGTGCCTTCCACACCAGAGACACCTCCGATGAGACCCCGATAGAAGAGTTCTTTACCGAGGAGAGCCCTCAGATTCAACGTCGAAAGATGTTCCTGCGATGGTACTTGACTAAGCTCTGCTCCGATCCGTCCCAGATGGAATTCTGGCGATACTTGAACAAAGTTGGGTAAGTTCACTTTGGACGAGACTGGAGGCTTCAAACCCATAGCAGGGTCGCATGCTGTGAGAATCAAGAGAATGAGAAGAAGGCTGACCAGCCCCAGAATGATGCACACGGCCCAAGAGCGTCTCTACTCGCTGAACATCGAATACATCCACATGGGCGCCTGCCTGGGCTACATCCAGGATATCTTCACCGAAGCCCTCATGTCGCACCCGCACCTCTCCCTACCACGCAAGATCGCCCTGATCCGGGCCATCAGCAAGATCATCTGGATCCAGAACGACCTCGTGGCGAGATGGCGCATGCGAGATGGCGAGGAGTACGCCGATGAGATGTCGGAGATCATCGTCGATGAGAAAGAAGGCTACCTGGGGGACAAGAAGATCCTGGGCGATAGCAGTTCGGGCACCTCGAGTGAGGATGATCGTTCCAGCGTCCGAAGTGGCAACGTTCCCACTCATACACCTGCCTGCCCTTTTGCTGACATGGCGCCAACTTCATCCCAAACAAAGATCTGGGCTGGGAAGTAAATTGGAGCCCGACTGCTGGGGCTGGGCTCTTTTTTTTTCGAGCCACACGGTAGTGTGGATTCCATCGTTGTGCTGAAAAGGTTATATAAAGGGGGCATGGAGCATAGCGGGCGTTAGGTATATATATTCCCGGACACTGATTTTTATTGGCTTTGTTGGTTTTGTTTTTTTTTTGTCTGTTCGTTTCTAGAGTATGCTTGCTCTCTCTATCTCGATGAAGTAACGCAGAAAGCGCGCCCCGTGGGGAAGGATAATCGACTCTAATTAGGCACTATGACGCCACCTCTTCCGTCAATAATCACGCAAATTCAAGTTTCCAGACCTTTATCATTCACAAGCTTTATAGATGGTGGTCATGTCGGCTTCGTTTGGGAGTAGGGGGGTTGTAAAGGGGAGAGATCCTGCATGTCATTGTCCCCTGGTTTGTGATCGACATGCAAGTGATTGGGGATGGGCCGTGGCCTGCGCTATCGTATCTAATCCCCGGACGCTCAGCGAGTCAACAAACATTGATCACGGTAGATAAGGGGATGGCAAGCATCAAGGACCGCATGTTGGATTGTCGAAATGCCGGAGAGTAAGTAGTACTTGAATAGGTCGGGTGTGTATCTACTCCGTAGAAGTGGTTGGGCCTTCCCGTCCACGGTCTGTCATGATCCATGCTAGATTAAGTAAGACCTGGGGACGCCACGAGTCACGGGATCCAATAAAGGACAAGATCGCCGTTGCAGCGGGCATGCGAGGGGCTCAATTAATGATTGTCATTGGATTGCAATGAAAAGGCTTCCCCTCCCAACCCCCAAACCTACTCCTTTAAGACGCTTTGAGAAAGCTGAATGGAGCAATTTGGTAGAGTACCTATGAGTAGTAACTTAGAGTACAGACGGAGTACGGAGTACTCCTAAGAGTATCATTCCAAGCATGATTGGTAAGCATGAATAAGATTTATGAAACCGAACCTAATGTCAGCGAGCTTCGAACTAACAGTTTAAGGGGAAGCGGCAACGGTTTGGACTGGGCGTCTCAACCGTCATCCGGCCGTCAACCTTAATATTCCCTTGCCCGGTGGGGAACCAAAAAAAAAGGCACGGAACCCAGCATAACCGACCGGCCTACTAAACAGGCAGACATACAGTACATGCACCATTCTTTGCACGTACGTCCTGCAGTCTGTACATATCAGATGCAGTCGAACACGCGATGCACTCATGGAAGCCACAAGGCAGTCAATTATCAAACTGACCAACTGACTAACTATGCATGCTTATCATGAGTACCAACAGCCTGGTGAATGTACCGTAGTTGCTTGCTGTACGTTAGATAATGAATGGCCGACTGGATTCGGCATATGTCCCCCACACCCCCAAGCCGAAAGTCAACGCCCATGGATGAGTGACATTTCTTTTCCCTTCTCGAGTTCTTAGTAAGTTAGTAGTTGGGGAAGCCGTTCCATACATTGGAAAGGTTCGGCTCCATCGCCCCTCTACTTTCCCATCCTTCCCCCCCCTCCCGGGCCAACCTCCCGGCATTTTCATCCCCTCACTTCGGTGGCTGCAGCTACACAACACAAGCGTCAGCAACCGACGAATAATTGCGCTGCCGGCCCCAACTCTTCTCCTGGATCATTGCTCGCTCTTCTGTCACCCTCTCTCTAGTCGATTGATATAAACACAACACCCCCCCTCCCCCTCGAACCTTGCCCTGAATCTCATACCCCTGCCCGCTGGGTCTCCCGAAGTCTCTCTCCCACGCACCTCGGCATTGGTCGCCACCAGCTTTCGATCTTGTTCCTTTCGAGATATTAGGCAATAGATCGATCATCCAAGTCACAATGATCGCTAAGAACAACACCAATGGTCTGCCGGCCATTATCCCCCTGATTGTCAACAATGAGTCGGTCATTACCGACGTCGCATTCGACGTCAAGAACCCCACGACGGGTGAAGTCATTGACCGTTGCGCCGGCGCCTCTGTCGACGATGCCAACCGTGCTGTGGCCGCCGCGAAGGCTGCTTTCCCCGCATGGAGCCAAACAAAACCCTCCGACCGCAGAGACATACTGAACAAGGCGGCGGATATCATGCTTTCCCGGAAGGAGGAGTTGATTCGATATCAGATGGATTCAACCGGGGCGGGTCGGATGTTTGTGGAGAAAACGTTCATGCTTGGGGTCGGGTTCCTGAAGGACTTTGCGGCATTGATCCCGTCCGTGGAGGGTGCGGTGCCTTCGGTCAATGGAGAATCTGCCATGGTCATCAAGCAGCCCTACGGAGTGGTTCTGGGCATTGCACCCTGGTACTGTACTCACCTCCCTATACCAGACCATTTTAACTGAAGTGGTCGGTTGATCATCTGATCATGAACTAACTCCGAACCAGGAATGCACCTTATATTCTCGGAGTACGCGCAGTGGCTCTGCCTCTGGCTGCTGGTAACACGACGATTTTGAAAGGCTCCGAATTAGCACCGAAATGCTTCTGGGCGATTGGAGACATCTTTCGTGAGGCGGGTCTTCCTGCAGGCTGTCTCAACGTGGTCTTCCATCAAACTTCGGATGCCGCAGCCGTGACCACGGCTCTCATCGCTCACCCGGCCGTGCGAAAGATCAACTTCACCGGCAGCACTGTCGTCGGCTCGATTATTGCCTCCACGGCCGGAAAGTATGTCAAGCCGGTTCTTCTCGAATTGGGCGGGAAGGCATCTGCTGTCGTTCTGGACGATGCCAATTTGGAGAAGGCTGCGATGTGCTGCGCCATGGGAGCATTCTTGCATGTAAGGACCATTACCTACCTGACACTCGGCCTACGTGTGACGTTTTCTGATGAGAAGTTAGTCCGGTCAAATCTGCATGTCCACCGAACGCATTGTTGTGCAGCGATCGGTCGCCGACCGGTTCAAGCAGCTGGTAGCCGAAGCGTCCGAAAAGGTATTCGGAAAGCATGTGCCGCCGCTGGGCCTCGTGAACTCGGCTGCCGTGAAGAAGAATAAGGGGCTGGTGGAAGACGCACTTTCCAAGGGCGCCAACCTTGTTTACGGACAGACCCAAGGCATCGATTCTAATAGCAACAGCATGCGGCCGGTCATTGTAGGCGATGTCACCAAGAACATGGATCTTTATGCCACGGAGTCGTTCGGCCCCACCGTGTCCTTACTTGTCGTTGATACCGAGGAGGATGCGGTGGCCCTGGCTAACGACACAGAGTACGGCCTTACTTCTGCGGTGTTTACGAGCAACCTGTTCCGAGGACTCAGGGTTGCTAAACAGATCGAAGCCGGGTAAGTGGATCGGTATCTTTGCTCAGGAGTATTTGTCCCTAACCTCACTTGCTATGACCCAGGGCTGTTCATATCAACTCCTTGACGGTGCACGACGAGCCGGTCCTTCCGCACGGCGGCTGGAAGAGTAGCGGATACGGCCGTTTCGGAGGTGTGGGTGGTTATGATGAGTGGTTGCAAACTAAGACTGTGACTTGGGTGGAATAGTCTGATCGGACCGCATGATCCACGCGCAACGATCCATGGCTTTGGCACATAACTTGCAAGCCCGGGGTCGAGGCCGGCCTTTCCGTCGTCGCAAAGGAGGGATCGGGTCGAGGCGACGGGCTTTCTCAGTTAGCCATTGGGACCCTAGCTGGCAGGATTACAGCGACGGTCTAGGATGTTTTCTTTGTTACGATACCCACTTACGGCAGGGTTCGACAGGGTAGAACCTAATCATACGAATTCCTCCAACCGAGTTCCCGTATTCAGGCGCTAAGTCCTTGGTGTAGCTCGGCAGCGTGTCAGACCCTTGAAATTTTGCGACGAGTGCACCCGAGGCTGCAATGTGCCGTAAGACTGTGGTCTTGTGTTGGGATTGATTGTTCCTGCCGTGTCACAGCCGCTTTCGCGCGGGTGTACTCCCGATCGTATCCCAATCTTCTGTCACAGAATGTGATGAAAGAGTACCGTAAATAGACATATATTTTCCCACAAGGCTTGCCAAGCTCGGAGGAGAGTAAGACAAGTCATCTGAATTAGGAAACAACCGACACGGTGAACCGGCCCTGCATAGCCGACTAAGCCAGTTCAGGCCCCCGTGGCCAGCTCTTCCCCACCTGTGAAGGAACTAGTTCTATCAGTCAGGTCGCAGTTTGCGATCAGATCCGAGACATAAGCAGTACGTAGTCTGATACCCTAGCTATACTGTAAGCCTGTAAGATAAAAGGACCCTACCTACTCGCAGGAGAGGAAGACCTCTGCTCTGAAAGGCACGTCGGTATTTATTTTGTTCTTTGGTCGGACCGCCCGCGAGTGACCTGGACCCCTGAAAAGAATCCCGGCGGTACGCATCAAGCATCTAGTTCGTAGAACCATTGTCGTGAGGTCAAGTTTGTTGCTTATTCTGGTGTTGACCTCGTGTTACTTGCCCAATGGGGAGGGCAGAAGGCCAGCCATCCCTCAGGAACGGTGCTGGATGACGGATGATGTTTTCGTAGAATCAGCATTAGATGCGATCATTGGCCGGGGGGGCGCAAGTCTGTCATCCATTGCGCTCAAAGTTTCTGCGGTCCAGGATCCAGGGCTGTGTTTGGCTGCCACTCGGACAGGGTCCCCACCTACCCGGTCAGGAACGAGAAATGAGCGACAGGAACGGAGCCTGAAAATCAGCGGGCGGCGAGGGTAGGGCCGTTGTGAACCTGTGTGGGATGAGAGATGACTTCATGTGTCACTGGAGGAAATCGGTGATCAGCGATCATCATTCTCACAAAGTCTCACTCGGCCAGATGATTGTTTCAAAATGAACATCCTACTATGTGCCTCCTGGAAGAATGCGCGGATCAACGGTCGGACAGAGAAGAGAGCACAGTGCATTATCATCACCAGGCTCAATGGTCAACCAACAGTGAGCAGTCAACAAACCTGGCTGAACTCCGAGGTCAAAAAGTCAAGATAGTGGGGTTGAACGAAGGTGGATTTCACAATCGGCTTGGCGTGGGATTTTAGTGTTTTTGCCTGCACGCCCAAAAAATCGGAGTTTTTCCAGGAGCCAATGTCGCCATCCAATTTGTGCAACGCTCCGACCTCGTGGCGCCTGCCTCATTTCCTGAAGGCCTGGGCTTGACTGGCAGACAAGGCAGTGTAAGATCTAATTTGGATGAAATGAAATCACAGGCTCAGCTGGCGAGAAATAAGAGAGTCTGGTGGTCTGAGAGTCTGAGTGCTGAGAGCTGAGAGGAGAACCGGACATTACCCGGACAATTGGAAAGAATGAGGAAGGAGGAAGCATGTGGCAGAATCCATTACTGCTGCTGCTGCTGTCGCCGCCCACCGCGTGCCACTTCCCAGTTCTCTTTTTTTTCTGCCTTTCGGCCTCTCTTACCTCTTCTACCGTACTTGTTCATGTAAATAATAAGATAATAACAATAACAAATCACTAATATTGCCGTGATCTATCCCTGTTCCTGAGCTGGCTCGCACATAAGGTTATGTGTGTTTCACTTGTACACTCTTAGACTCTGTTAGACTCCCCCCCCCCGACTCCATGATCTATGGCTCCATCCAGTCTGGTACCATGGGTGCCTGGATTAGTTCTATCTACTAACGATTCTAGTTCATCAACACTCGCCTTCATTCAGGCGAGAACACTCTTCGCCTCCGTCCTCGGATGTCGGCCATCCCCTATTCTTGTTCTCGTTGAGTCAGTCCGTCAGTCAGTCAGTCAATTGAAATTACCCGCCCAGTGCTGGTATCATAGACTATTGATGGAACGGACTGGTTACTTCCCCGTCCAGCAGCAAGCGATGGCGGCGATGCTGGGATCCAAGCGAGCTAATACAGCTAATTCTCAGACTAATCCGCTGGATGAGCCAGTGGGAGGACAGAAATCACACTGAGGTGACATCGCTAAATCTTACTAGGAAATCCAGACGGGGTTTCGGGGTGGCTAAAGAGGCTTGCAGCCATACATTCCACGGCTCTTCAGGGTTTTGGCCTGGCATCCCCCAACCCTCGACCGGGCAAGTCATCCGTAGTATGTATGTATGTATCATCTGGGTATCTCACTAAGTTCTAATATACTCATCCGTCGCAAAAGTAATTTCACTCTGCCCCACCGTCGCAAATGAGCCGCAGATTGGGCCAGGTTGAAGGTCTGGCAGCCTGGAAGCTTTTCCTTCTCGCCCCCTCCATAGGGGTAAGCCCGTATTATTGTACTCCGTTAGTAGTAGAGATGGAGTGAGATGACGGGAGGCTTCACTAATTTCGCATTTCACATATCATCTTTAAACCTCCCCCCCCCGCCCCCTCGTTCATTTTTCTTCTCTTCCTTCCCTCCTTCTCAACCCACCCTTCGTGTCCTTCGTTCTTTACACACCATTCCCACGGTAGTCACTCTTTTGCACTACAGACCATCTCGAGTCTTAACCCTCCAGTCACTCCTTGATTCACTCACTTTTCACGAAGGAATTTCTCCCTCTCCACAACCTAAACACGTAAACCACAAATCAAAATGCGTTTCTTCGCCGTCATCTCTGCCCTTGCTGCCCTGGCCTCGGCCTACACCCAGCCCGACTACACCCAGAGCCCTACTGGCAATGCCATCTACACTCCTGGCCTAAACGACCAGGTCGAGGCTGGCAAGGCCTACAGCGTCACCTGGGATCCCACCACCACCGGCAAGATCTCGCTGGTCCTCCTCCACGGCCCCAGCACCAACATGCAGACCCTGTACGCGATTGCCGAGGACATCGACAACACCGGCAGCTTCTCGTGGACCCCCAGCACTGATCTGGCGCCCGAGACCACCCACTACGGTCTCCTCCTCGTCGTCGAGGGCACTGGCCAGTACCAGTACTCCACCCAGTTCGGTATCACCAACCCCTACTACTCGTCCTCGTCCGCTGCCGCTTCCGCCACCACCTCCACTGCCGCCGCTACCACCTCCGCTGTCACCGAGGCCGCTGCCACCACCACTGCTGCCGCTACCACCACCGAGGTTGCCGTCAGCGCCGCCACCACCTCCACTGTCGCCGAGACGGTGGACGCCACCAAGCCCGCTGCCACCTCCGTCCCCGTCATCAAGCCCACCGGCTTCGTGACCTCCAAGCCCTCCGGTGTCATCTCCAGCTCCGCCGCTCCCTCCGGCACCCCCGCTGCCAGCTCCTCCTCCGTCTCCCCCATCTTCACCGGTGCTGCTGACCGCAACGCCATGAACCTGGGCATGGGCGCCCTGGCCGCCGGTGTTGTTGCCGTCCTTGCCATCTAAACTGGCCCAGCATGAGCTTGAGCTTGGCGATGATGTGGATTTGCAGCTGTGACGAAGCTTAGTTTGATTGTTCATATTGCTTTGATACTTCTTCGACCAGGACAAATTTGAAATAACTTCGGATGTATTAAGCTTTGTTGTTTTTATCTTTCTGTACAAGACAAACCCCCTTCCCCGGTGCCTCCCCGAGCATGTGGAATTACCTTTCTTCGACATGATTTCTTTTCTATTCTAGTTCTCAGTTAATACCCCCCCCCTTTATTTTGACAAACATGAATGAACCTCCAAGGGAGAAAATACCTGATGACCAACAAACAAGAAGAAAAAAACCAGGGACCCTCCTTCCCCCTATGTTTGATGTTTTACATGTATGTTTGCCGTCACTCTGCCCAAGCAAATAACTTGCAACGTTGATGGGGGGATGTTGGGTTGGTGGCCCTTTGTACTAATTTGATCTCCCACTAATGTTTCATCTTAATGAAATCAGCCCCTCGGGGGTGACACTTACTCGAATGATCCACGATCCGCTTAATAACCATCATTAAGAAACTGGAAATTGCTAACGGGGCCGGGTCGGAGATTTGGTTCTCCTTCCAAGGCTGACATGCACGTGTGTGGGACGGGATCGATCACTAGTACTGAGTAGAACACGATTGTCTCAACGGGCGCGGGAGGCACTTCTACTCAGCACTTCTATTTCCTTAATCTATTCCATGCCACTACTCACTTAAATTGCCACTGGAGGGAGGTTAATCGCGGCTCGGGACTTTCCGGTCGTTGCGTATACGTATACTTCTGTCTGGAGTTGTTGAACTTGGGAGACAGTAAAGAAAATCCGGTAGTTTTAAGTCTGCTGGGCGTCACGCCAGGAAGTGGAGGTCTTGGTGGCCTGGAAGAGCAGGGCACCTTTTGCATAGGTACCTACTCCTACGTTTTACAGGCTGATGGAGGATTTGTTGGTCCGCCCATGCCTGCGACCAACTACCGGCATTGATCGTACACACCACGAGCGCATTACCAGCGAAGCTTAAACCACTAGCTGGCTTCTCTATCGTGTTGGTGTGACCAAAGGTCGCCAGAGCTCCTACCGTGGCTGAAACAGCTATACTAGTAGATGTATAGTGTATGCTGATTTTCTTATGAAGAGGATATTTGTGCATCGCTCGCTGCCCAGGAACTTTCCCCCTTAGACCTGTTGAATAATATACAACGGAATGTCCTCACCCAACCCAATTTAATGTGCAAATGGATCATCACGGACAAAACCATCATCAATCGCAGCGCCAAACCCCCCTCGAATAAGTCTACAGCACCCATGGCCAAAGTACAACCCAACAGAAACCAAACCCCCAACTAAACCCATGGGCAAGAGAATGTATGTATGTATCCAACGGAGCGACCAAACCAACCAAAAGCCCGCAAGAAACCACCTACCCTCACGTGACAGATAAGATCGATCGACTCCAGCGATAAGCAATTTTTCCCATCCACATCCCAACCCAGCAACCACAGCACCTCGCAACCCCCTCCCCAAATTCCATCTCAAACCCATCGCTGCAGGCAGTGTACCCAACCAAACCAACCAAACAGAAAAATGGTCCAAGGATCCCTCAAGAAGACCAAGCCCTCGGGCGGCTCGACCTCGAAACGGTACACCTTACCTACTCTTCTCCTGGCAGAGCAGTTCTACCTACCCCAGACTCATTCCCATCCCCTTCCCTTCTCCCTTCCCTCTCCAACAGAACAACCCCCCCCCCTTCACAAATCCATCTCTGCATGCATCACAATCACCATCAAAACGAGACTAACCTGCAAACGAATCAACAGTCCCACAGCCCTGGCCCCCAAACGCGGTCCCCGCCAGATCGCCCCCAAGAAAGCCTCGCTCATCAAGCAGCAGAAATTGACCAAAGTCCGTTGTCTTCCCCTCTTCTCAAACGTCCACCACGATGACTACACCCTGTCCCAAAACTGGCGCAACTAACACCTCCCCGACAAAACAGAAACTCACGGCCGGATTGACCGCCCAGACGGAGAAGAATCTCGCCGAGAAGGCGGGCCACCTGGAGTTGTTGGCCGGTGGCAAGAAGGATAAGAAGGCGGGTGCTGCGAAGGGGAAGAAATGATAATTCGCGGGAAAATGGTTTGCTTTTTTGGGTCCGGAAGTGGAGGGTGGCTCTGGTTGAAGATGATCAAGCCGAGTCGAGGAGGGGATATACATATTCAATTTTTGGAGGGGAGATAGGATACATACATACGAGTAATGAAATTAGATACCCTTTTTTTATCTGGATCTGGCCGCTGGGGCTGCGTTGGCTTTATTGGTTGGGTTTCGTTGGTGCTTCGTTGTTTTACGAAGGCTGTGTGGTGCGTGAGGTGAAACCGGAAGACACCCGAATTCTATGCAGATGTAGATCTAAATCCAGGAACAAACTATAAAACAAAATTATGTATGAGAACAGTAGTCATATGTCCAAAAAAATGTACAGGTGACCAGGTACCAAACAAATCAACAATCATCAATCATCATCGTCTTCGAAAAAAAGAAAAACACAAAACACGCTTCAAAAGGGTATCTCAAGTGCAGTCAGTATCAGTCACTCCGGCGCTTCTTTTGCCTCCTTGTGGAAGGGCCGTTCACATCTTCGACATCCGGATCGGAGCCCCCGACTGCTCGATCAGCTCTTGCCCGTGCTCAACCCAGCGAGCAAAGCCGTCGTCAGTGGGATCGCTAGGGAAATCATCCCAAACAGGGTTCTCCGAGTCCGCATACGTAGACCACGTCCCCTTGGGCACCTCTGAGGCGGACCACGAAGGAAGCTTCGCCATCACACAAGTGTAGTAAACGTAAAGGATCCTGCACAGTAGATGAACCCGATCGACGTAGTGCTGTTTGCTGGGGTCAGGTTCACGACCCCCATCTCCGAGTTGCTTCCACCAAGACATGCGCCAACGCAGAGTCAGCAGTATGTGGCCGAGTTCGCTGAGGAATCGCAGGTGCGTATCCTGAGAGATCTGCTTCCACTTGATGTTGTAGAAGTCACGTTCCAGTTTGCGGAATCCCTCAACTTCAAGCATACGGCAAATGATGCGCGACAACTGGGCCGCCATGAGAATTTCTCGCCTATCTTCAGCGTCGTCAATGTTCATTGGTCTCTCGGCGCCACCCGCCTGAAGAGGAACAAAGCTGTAGCTCGCACGGCTAGGCATGTTGTTCCATTTCGCGAGAAGAGTCTGTCGAGTAACATTAGTAAAAGGCTTCGGACCTTAGTAGGAGTGACATACATAAGTATTGGCCATTGGATCACAATCCTTCACGCACGTGAGCCAATTCTTCGATTTGTCTTTCGACTCGACGAGTCGTCGGTCAACAAATTCAAGGAAGGTCGACTTCGAGTTGCCATTATACTCGCTCAAGCCACGCAAAAACCGATAGGTCTCCGCCAAATCCAGGGTATAAAGAGATCCCCAGGACTGGCTGGCACGGATGTTGAACCGGCCTTGGCGTTCGCCGAGGAATGAAATCAAATCATTCAGATCGAATTCGGAAGGAATCTCCATCCGCACTCGCCTTGAGCCATCCAGGGTGGGGTGGTTGACCGCTCGTTGAGCTGATAAAATTAGCCAGGTTGCAAAATCGACAACTAGACCGTGGCACGTACAGATATAATTGCAAACACCATACTCAACGATGTTGGAAAAGCAGGCGCGAGCACAAGGCTGTTCATGCAGCGTAGGGCGGCACGCATCGCAGGGAGCATTCCCATCGCACTGTCTTCGGCGTTAGCTATTTTACTACAGAAGGGTGTTTCTCTTGTGAAATGCGAACCTTGCGCTTGTTCAATCGGCACTGGACACACGTGTCCTTGTTTTTCCTTCGCAATCCAGCATTTGCCCTTCCGACCATAGACAGAGGCCCCTTACGGCGCGCTCCACGAGGCGGAGAAATGAAGTCAGCGGAGGCAATCGAACCGCCCTGGCCATCCTCTTGCACAATCTGCAGTGGTTTGGGTTGTGCCTGATCCAGGTTCACACTAAGGTTGCGCTGCTTGCGCTTTCGAACCGTAGCGACCGACTGCATAGATAGAGCCTGTGGGCGTGCAGGCGCTCGCTGAGTGGCAGAAGACGCTCTCGGCCGAGAATCGACCGGAACGTAGTAGGATTCCGCCGGGTTCTCGCTGACCATGAAAGCAGTAGCGTTCTGCAGGGGTTGCGCTGCGTCGGATGGTGAACCATCATTTCGCGCATCCTTCCATTCATCATCAAACTGTCGGTCGGCGAAAGCGGGGATGCCGTCCGTTGTGACCGAGTAAGGGTCGTACATGGTGGAGAAATCCCCAGACACTGACGAGCTCTCCGACTTGTACTGAAATCCGTCTTGATTTTTGGGTTCTTCTTTGAAGTAGGGGGACTCCTGCGGCATCGTCATTGACGCAGGGGAGGTCATGTTGCTTGGTAACTGAGCCTCCAAGCTATCTAGCCAGCGTGAATCCAGAGACCGTACATGCCCGTGATAGCTGCGCATTCCCTTAGTCGCTGACTGCGAGCCCATTGCGAGCGACATCGGACTCTGACGGGAAATGTTTTCAGCAATGGCGGCGGGCTGTTCAGACCAGTATTCCGGTGGGGGGAAGGAAAACGACGGCGGCAGTGGCTGGAACGGCCCGAACTGATCGGAGGCAATATCTGAAAATCCTTGTCCCTGAGACAGGTCTCCAGAATCTTCGACAATGACGGTGTTGGTGGAGGCGACAGGCTCCTTGGCGTATGGATAAAGGAGACCAGGTTCGCCGGGAATGCCAACCGAAATGGCGTTGAACAGGTGGTGGTAAGGCGGCCATGACTCATCCAGCTGGAAGTTGTCATCGGCGGAGGAAGGCAGCGTTCTAGGGCTGATAGTGGCACTGACAGTGCCAGAGATTGTGCCATCTACTATGCTGAATTTGTCGGGGGTGGAGGTTCCTGGTTGTTTACTGCAAGGGGCGGCGGCTCGCGCATCAGCCGGAGGGGTTCAGAAGAGGGGAACAGCTGAGATAACCGCACCTGTAGTCACTGCCCTGATAGTCGTCCGGCTGTCCGATAATCGAGACTGTGGATTGGTCCCGCGAGAGGGAGCCATGAGGCCCATTTATCTCGACAATATCGGCATCGCCCTGGCTGGAATCTTGGCTCGTATCCCACTCCTGCGGTTGTTCGTAGCCCGGATGCTCGTACGCAGAAATAGGAAAGTTGTCAGTTTGCCAGGTCTCGAGGATTTTGGGGTCAATGCCCGCAGCGGTGCCAGTACTCCCGCAGTCCATACAGGGTCTGCGAGGGATGATTTAATAAGACCTCGAAGAGCTGGCCAGAACTCTAGCGCGTTCCCAGATTGTTGGGAACCGGCGGAGAGTCGCGCGGGAAAAAAGCACACTCGGGGAGGCGGGTGGGCTTGGGTTTGCGATAGCGGAGGACGGACGATGGAGGGGAAATGGGATGGACGTCGAAGTTGATGATGAGAAGAAGAGGAGGGAGAGGAGAAGAAGAAAGGAGAAGAAGATGATGATGGTCTGATGGCGCAAGCAGGAAAATCAAACCGAAAGATCGTGGCTGACTCTGTCTGGTTGGTTTAGTTTGGTTTGGGTTTGGTTTGGGTCGGAGTGAGTGAGTTGAACAATAATACTGAAATACTCAAATGTCCCCACCAAAGATTTTGCTGCTGCGGCGATCGGCCTCTACACACATACGTCGATGTCTTGTCGCAACAATTCCTTTCGCACAGACCAGTCAGCTTGCAGGTTTCTTGCCTGGTGCTCGACCATGAATCTGGGCAGATCAACTATTTCTGGGTGGGACTGATTCCTTGACCGGTACTCCGTAGTTTGTGATTGTGACCCAAAAGGTCGAGATGCATGCATGAATGTACACGAGTAGTTATGTTGATATCTGGGTTTTTATCTACAAAGGGTTACGGATAGTCAGTCTCATACACAATGGGTTGTGGCTTCTTGGCAGGAGAGGGGTTTTTGCTGCTGCCGTGGATCATCCAAATCATCTGAACCGTGTCTTGAAACCACTCTTCGTTCGCTAGAAGATCCTCTTTCTAGTGTCGGCTATTATTATACAAGTCCCGTCCTGCAACCTTGAGGAAGGAGGATTGAGGATGGAGACTCATGCATCTCACCTTCTGACCACCGACCACTAACTAGCCCTGGCGTGATGTGATATACGATCTGATAGTGTCTCCGAGAACTCCGAGCCTGACATGACAGATGGAGATTACGCGAGAGATTCAGTGGAAATACTCCATCAAGTATTATGATTCTGCGTATTGATGGGAAGTTCGGCACGGGCTGATGTCCTCCGTGCGGCGTGATGAGGCTAGTCGCCTGAAGGTTCTACCTAAACTTCTCAAGACCCCAAGCCTCAAGGACTCAAAGAATGGTAAGGACCGTAAGGGCAGGGCAGAAGATAGGTGGTTGGTGGCTCCATCGTAGCCCCGCCGCCGCAAGGAACGGACGGCGTTTCTACTAAGAACACCATAAGGACCGAGCAATCACAAATCAAGGACCGCTTGGAAGCGATTCTAGAAGCCCCTCTCCTCTTGTGCAATGAATAGTCCTTGCAAAATTCATCGTGGCCCCATCAGGGTCTACCATTGACCGTCAACAAGAAGAAAATTTTCTCGATAAGAGACCGGCCGATCCGTAGATGACGGCACAATGGACCTAGACCTTAGTAATTGAGACCACACACAGCTACTCCGTACACAGCACAAGGCAATGGTTCCGTGCATGTGGGTGATGCATAGGCGAGATCCTACACACACTTGACGGGCTGATATGTCTGTAAATATCCAGCTCTGCTCCGTGGGCTGGTGGTAACATGAACCTAAATGTTGTTGGCCTGGTCTGCTCCATGCCCTAGACATTCACCTCAACTATAATGTCCGAGTCGATGCTGTTGCCCTTTGCGCCTTCACAATTGAGTTGAATTGCTCCCAGGTGCCCTTCATTTCCTCGACTAGGGTCCCCGTCTGCTGTTTGAGGGCTCTGGCGTATTGAGCTGAGGTTGTCAAAGAATATGGACATAAAGCACCCCTCCCCCAGCTTTAGCGAATTCCAGCGTCTACTTATAAGACCATCCCAGTGGTTATTCATTCTGCCACCGGGACTGCACCCGGTAATATACACCGTAGACTGGGGTGCAATTGAGCCGGTGTGAACTCCCTCAGCCGGTTGCACAAAGTCACTGCCGCGTTTCTCTGCCAGAATTCCCTTTCTCTTACCATTAGAAATCGAACGATTCGTGGCTGATCGGAATGTGTTTCCCCACGAAGCCGACTACAGACGGTGTTGGCAGCTTCACCGCAGACTCTTTTTGGCGGACCCTCGGCTTCCCGTTGGTAATGCTTGGTTTCGGACGGTAATTTTCCCCCTGGACACAGCCCCCACCACTGCAAGCTCGACTGTTCTGCGCTCGTCACACCGACAATACCAAGTCTCCCGAGACCTGCCCATTCCATCGGCCCCCCCGCAGCATCAAGAGCTTCACCGTGACCAGATTCGAGATGCGGTTGCAATTCTCCCCGGTTTCTCTTCGCCGGTCGGGGTAAAATGGGGTCTGGAAGGGTGAAAGAACGGAATTGGTCTCTCCGGGGCTGAATATTGGCCAGTCTCAGATCGACCCTATAAATGCAGGATGCCGTTCTTCTTCTTCTTTTTTTTTTTTTTTCTTTTTTTTGTCTGGGGAGAATCCGGCCCAGTAGGACGTCGAATACCGAATTGGAGTTTCCAGGGGAGAAATTCTTACGTATGAGTCGAAACTCCGCCTATTTCCCGCACTAAACCCTTTTCATCGACGTCCACCGACCCAAAGCGAGCAAGCCGAGTCTAGCCTGAACTTGTCGACTCAGGGCTGCCTCGGGCTATACTATACTACGGAGTACTACTGTATAGTTAGTACCGTCTATACTTTACCTATACCATTCATACCATCCAAGTACACAAGCCAGTACTAATCAACTTGCTCAACATGCATATCCTGGTATGCTTATGTTTCTCTCCTCCTCAATCCAATCAATTGAATTATGATTTACTTGCGCTTCAAAAAGGAAAAAAAAAGTCACCACCTCGACTACCCAAGAAAAAGGACCCATACTAAAACCCATCTGCCTTCCCGCTCCCACAGGTTGTGAACGACGACGGACCTCCCTCGCGCCGCCTGTCTCCATACATCCAGCCGCTGGTCTCCGCCCTCCAAGCCGCGGGCCACCTCGTCTCCGTTGCCATCCCCGCCGCCTCGCGCTCCTGGATCGGCAAGGCACATCTCATCGAAGCCTCCCTGAAAGCCACCTACGTCCCGCCGCAAGCCTTCCACAACGACGGCACCTGGAACGAGACCTACACCCACACCGGGCCCAATGACAATGACACCGATTCCCCCACCAATGGCACAACAACTACAACCCGCGCAACCCCCAGCAGCGGCAACCCCAACGACGAATGGGTGGTCATCACCAACGGCACGCCGGCCAGCTGCGTGCAACTCGGGCTCTTCAACCTCTTCCCCGACCGGCCCCCGATTGACCTGGTCATCTCCGGCCCCAACCACGGCCGCAACGCCTCCACGATCTACAACCTCTCGTCCGGCACGGTGGGCGGCGCCCTCGAGGCCGCCACCTGCGGCAAGCGCGGCATCGCCATCTCCTTCGGCAGCAAGGAGGAGCAGCCCGCGCTCGTCATCGCGGCCGCCGCCCGCCTGGCCGTGCGCGTCGTCAACCACCTGATCGCCCACTGGGACGAGCGCGTCGAGCTCTACAACATCAACGTCCCCATGCGCGACGACGTCGAGTCCCGGCCCGTGCTGTGGACCCGCACCCTCCCCTACTACTGGGCCAGGGGGTACCTCTACGCCGAGGCGGACAACCCCAACTGCTCGGAACAAGCCAACGGAGTCTCGGAGACGCAGCAACGACCCGCAACGACACTCAAGCAACGCGACTTCAAATGGGGCGCCCAGCTGTTGGACATGAAGAAAGCGCTGCAGGCCAGTGAGGAGGGGACGGATGCCCATACCGTGCTGAATGGGTGTACCAGGTAAGCAAGCAAGCAAGCTGGATTTTGGCATCATTGGGGCAACGAGCAAAGGCGCGCGATCGTGAGAGAGGAGCGAGCGGCGAATGCTGTAACTCGTTCTCCGATTCAAGTTGCATTTGTTCTTGAGAGTTACTGGGCTAATTCTGGTGGGGTTTCCCTTGTCGCATAGTGTCACCGCCCTTCGCGCGAACTTCTGGCATGTTCCTGGCTTGGAGGGAACTTTGGAGTTGGAATGATGATGATGATGATGATGATGATGATGATGATGATAGATTAAGTTCAAAAGTATATATCACGATTCGATCAATATGCATAATCGGATAAGGTGGAGGGGGGAACAACAAAACGACATCCTTTCATGCATGGGACGGGATCGGATGATTATCACGTCCTCTTTTCTTTTGCGACAATTAGATATACCCGCAACGGTTCTTTTGGTTTATTTACTTCTGGTTCTACGCTGCATTATGTTCGACTGGATCTTGGAAAGGAACTCGATATATATACGATGGCTTTGATTATCTGTTTGGAGGGGCTTGGGAAGGAAAAAATGATTTCTGTCTGAACATTCAGTCATGATAAGAATTATGCAGACTTTCTTGGTTATATTTCTGCTTCAGTATGCGGATATTGCGCTAATTAGATGGACGGATGAATTTGGTACGCCGGCTACGGCGCAATCGCAAGATGGATGGTAATATCATATGACAAGGAAAGAAGAATAGAACCCAAACAGTCGGCAGGAGTATCATTTGCGGGAATATCAGATGGGCCATGAGGAGCTTAGGAAATTGGAACAGAAAGAGGAAAAAACAATAGACACCGAGAACCGTGGCAGACATTACCCTGATGCCTACAGCGCCCGCGCTAACTCACCTGCACCGCTCTCGACCACCGAGGCCTGCTCAGCACGCATCTTGCCCTTAGCCGCAGCCCTCTCGCCGACACCCATGCGTCGGGCGACGTAGCGTTGCGCGACAACCCCGACGGCCAGAGTAAGGGACTCTTCGATCCACTCGGCGGCCCATTCGCGGGGATCCACGCCGCCGCCCTGGATAATCTCCGCGATTTCCTCGGGCACGACGGTCTGAGGCAGGTTGGCGTCTTCGCTGTCAGCGTCGTCAGTGGGAGCCGCCGTCGCCTCGAGCCAGTCGATCCATTTCTGAGGAACAGCCTGGGAGAGCGTGTGGAAGGCGATGCCGTGGATGGGGTCGTGGAGATATAGCGCAAAGACCACCTCGTCCTCAGTCTCGGCTGGAGCGTCAACGACTCCTGGCGGGGTGGCTTTTTCAGTTGTGGGGCCCGCCTGGAAGAGGTCCGCCGCTGTGGGCTGGCTGATGGCTTGGATGGCTAGGAAGATATCGCTACTGCGGACGGGGTTGCTTTCGCTGAGATCTTGAGTGGCTTGTTTCGCGGCTTCCTCCACTCCACCCCTGGCGGAAAAGAGCTCGGTGGCATAAGCTTCGGCGCTTGCGCGGGCGAGCTTGGTGGCTTCGACGGAGCCGCGGATGGCCGAAAGCGTACGAGGGTGGCCGGGAGTGACCGTCCGCCACCAGGGCCCATCGTGCCATCCGGGTCCCGAAAATTGAAGACCGCCGATATCGAGTCCGCGCTTGGGCGCTGACTCCTGGCCGCGCTGGATGACGAGAAGATCGCCGCCCTCCACCTGGGCCATCACCCGGGAGAAGACTGCGTAGACCAGGGGGTCGATGCTGGGGTATCCGGAAAGGTCGTGAGTAATATGGATCTGCAGACGTTCATGAGAGGAGATCGGAGGAGCGATGGTGTGGATTAGGGATGTGAAGGTCGGGATGGCCATGTTGCGAAGCTCGCCGCCTAGGAACCGAAGTCAATACATGTCCATATCTGAAACAGTCTTCTAGAAGACCATACCTAAGTCTCTTAATGCGCCGACATTTCCCTTGACCTGCTGTGCCCATTTCTGCGCTTCCTCATTCTGCTGGATCTCCTTCACAGCGGCCTCGGCCTGCTTCATGGCGGCCGAAGCAGTTGCGAAAATGCCCCCCCACCATCCACCGCCACCGCCGCCACTAGATGTAGCTGCCTCTGTTGCGACGACTTTCTCCGACTCGGGTTTGATAACATTGGTACTCTTGTTTTCCGGGACCGAGGCTCGCACACTTTCACCCGATTTCCGAGGGACGGGTTTCTCCTCGCTGGCCCGACCGGCCGCAGCGGGCTTGGGTGACTTGATAACTGGACGGGGTTCGTTGGTCGATACACGTGGGGTCCCCGGGCCACTGCTAGGACGCTGAGCAGTCAGGCTGTCCAGCTCAGCGAAGATGTCTTGTTCGGACTGCGTCGTCGCAGTAGCGGGGGGTTTGGAGGCAGTCTTGGAGGGTTCTTGATCGACGGCCGACTCCACGGTCAAATCGTCAAATTGAGCTAGAAGCTCATCATTTGTGGGTTTTGAGGACTTGGGACGCATGGTGACGCTTTATGCGGACGCACTTTAGAAAATCAGCTCTGATATGTCTGTATGTGCGATGAGGAGGGATAAAGAAGGAGAACAATCGATGCTGGTGGAGTGAAGCTCTCTTGGTTATTTTGGGCGGTGGAGACGGGATGACCTGTGCCAAGAGGCTCAAGTGCGTGGCCGCCTTCCACCTTTGACAACCAAGGCTTGTATGGGCTAGTATGGAGGGGAACCATAAGTTATCTACTCGAGCATCATCGGAGCTTGGGCATAGCAGAGATCAGTCACTATGCAGTACTATACCTAATGATGCTTTGTCACTTTGAGAGCATTGAGTATTGAGCTTTGCGCCAAACTAGCGCCCCCTTTTCGTTATCATGCTTCTTGTATGGTGTTTGTTTGTTTATTTTGCCAAACAATCCCAACGGTGACTACTAGTAACTACTCCATGCAAGTGGAGGTCAATATGAGCAGGAAGATCCTTCTGATCATCTTTTTATAGCCTTCTTGCCGATATTCTCGGAGCAATGTCAGAAATCGGTCAATGCTAAAGTTGGCCTCTGTCGCATCGAAGTTTATTCTGAAAAGTCTCTCGGTTTTAGCCATGATCAATATCCACTCTTCACACCGCCTGTAGATCGATCGATCCCACTAAGATATACTTAGTAGTCTGAATTCTTTTTAGGGATCATCAGACTGCCACTGCTAGTCTTGTCTCCTATCTCTGCAACACATCTCGGGACAAGTGGATGTGCATTACTCACGGAGAGTTCATGGTGACGATTGTAGAGCCGTGACCTAGAGGCTGCCTGGCCCAGCTTCATCTTCCTCGTTTGTAAAGGCGAAATGACGAGATCAAAGGATTCTCCAAGCTTCTTTGATCTTGACATATGATATCTCACGATGATTGCGCGGAATGGGATCCCGCCGGCACGGTCAGATCATACTATGGCCACACAACTCCTTACAGATGAGTGAAGTGTGCCCGAGGTTGATTCGTCGACTTCACAATCCATGGTCCACCGGATCTGACCTGTACTTCTTTACAACAAGGCTAAAACAAGGAATTAATTATTCTCTTTTTCCAGAAAAGCTCATCACAAAGCCACCAGGCCATATACAACCCTCACATGCTACTGCTGAAAGCCTGCTATGACTGCGAGCTATCTCAGTGACATTCGCAATGATCAAATTAGGGTGGTCGTAGCCCGAGTGATTCCTACAGCCCAAGTCGCTTTCACCAATGCTTTAAACACTTTGAGTTCTCAGATCGTGATCGATTCATTCCCAAGATAAGCCGTCTCTTTACCGGGACACAAGAGTAGTAACACGCCGTCGATCATGATCGAGTGCAAAAGGCGCACTATTCGGTCCTTGGCGCCTAGCGACCCTTCTGGCCACCCGCCGGCGGACAGAGATAGATTACAGATAAAGAGGACGCATGGCATAAAATAAATTGATTCCCACCTTCTTTTGCATCCATCGACTTGCGCATTCATTGTACTACACAGATCAGACCTTTCCACCCGGAAAGTCATCGCCAATTTAGCCGCAAGTATCCCGATATCAATTACAGGTACAAGGCCCCTACACTAGATAGATCGTGGCACCCAAGAAGTTAACAACGTGCAGAGGACATACCTTGAAGGTTGACCGACCTTCAGAATAGCCCGAACATTCATCATGCGCCTCCCATATGTTGCAAACCCCCCGGAGACGAGCGATGCTGAGGAAGCTGAGATCCTAGCACAAACGCAAGCCCGACGTGCCCCCGGAACGCTGCTACCTCTGGACTTGGCACTGATGCACTCGTTTCCAGTCACGGATGGCTGGAATTCATTCATGGGCGCCCTTCGCACGAGGACGAGTCTCTCGACCATTATCCGTGAGCTGATCATGTGTCGTGTGGCTGTCCTCAATGATGCCTTATTCGAGTGGGAGCAGCACGCTCCGTTGCTGAAGGCAGGAGGATTCAGTGACGAAGCGCTAGAGCTGATTCGGCAACCAGGCATCTGTCCAGAGGCACAGAAAAGGGCGCTCAGCAGGGAGGAAAGCGTGGTGCTGAAGTATACGGACGCTATGACCAAGACGGTCAAGGTGCCGGAGGAGATCTTCCAGGAGGTCAAGGAGTGTTTCGATCATAAACAGGTGGTGGAAATTACGGCGACGGTAGCGGCCTACAACGGTGTTAGTCGCTTTTTGGTTGCATTGGATGTGGGAGAGAGGAATCATGCTAAATGCTGGCATGTCTAATTGAATGGTATCTCTATAGATCTTTAATTTTCGGCAGCTGGATCTTCCATCTTCGACACAATGCCGGGGGGTGATTAAACATGTATTGTCAGTTTTGTTCGGTGTTGTTGCTCCGAGGAGTATGTTTTACGAGTATCACATAAGTACAAAGTGAATATAGTCGATTAGCGATAAACAACCGCGAGGAAACCGGGCCCACCGAGCCAAAAAGTGTCATCAACAAGGCATAGGCATAATGACATTTTCATAACATAGTTATCCGATACATTCCCGCCCTCTTCTTTACATAAAAGGTAGTATAAAGTGCGCACTCACCACGGATTCATTCCGGGACATTCCACAGGCCAAGGGGGTAGGGGTCTAAACCATCAGGAGGATTTCCGCAGTCAATCAGGCCATTGTCGACAAGGGTGTTGAGACTTTTTCCCCTCATAGTATACTAATCCAGCTTCCACTACTACTTGGATCTGGTTTCTATTCTCCCTCTTAGTTACTATTGACTACCTGAGATGATGTCACGTACATCGGGTGACGATACTTACTTACTCCGTACCAAGCATCAATTCCGATGATAGCGCGGAAGACGCTGAGCTTCTTGTTGGCTAGACACAGTTCAAAATGTACTGTACAGTTCACACGAGACGGATATCAATTCAATTGTACCTGGCACAGTCTTATATCGCAGCATATCGCAGCATATCAATCAAGAAACCCACTAGGCTAGGAAAATAAGATGAAAGATGGGGGGGGGATGAAACGGATAGTCAATGACCGACGCGGTAGTCTTGCCATGGGCAAATTGGTTTTATTGAGGGAAATACCAGTTACCGTCAGGAAATCACCGGGGAGTAGACAACTACAGTGGCTGTCATTGGCTCCCAGGGCCATTGAAATGGCTGCATGAGGAATCGGACCGGAAGATGGGTTTGTTCCGGAACATCCAGAGTCAGAGATTCGCTGCGGGCATGGATCCAGAGTGGTAGAGAAAAAGGGTAATCGGCGTAAGGTACGGTCACGGCGAGGTACGAAGTTAGTTTACCTTCAGACTCACTTTACCTACAACAGTTTAGTGTGGTTAATTAGACTTACCTTACTATTACTACTAACCTACACAGTACCACGCAGTCTGGTGTGTGTGTGTGTGTGCCAGTTCTACTACAGTACTAACTTACAGGTAGTTAGTTCCAGTGAGTGAAGGCGACTTGACTTGCTGGCTGTAGTAGTTTACAAACTCTAGTCGCTTTTTCTTTTCCTTCCCCCCCCCAAAGTATTCAACTTCGACTACTACAACATCCCACAATCTTCTCTACTTACTTACTTCTCCTACTGTTTGCTTTGAACCTCGGATCATGTATTGAATTTTTCTCCCACTGCTATCTACTGCTATTGCTTCTACCCACCTAATTTTACCGTCATCTCCCTTTCTTTTTCACCCTCTTCTCCCTTCTTCCTTTCGCACACCTGCCTACTTCCAGTCCGGCAGACTTCATACTTCCCACTGTTACCACCAGTGTCCACACACCTGACTAGTTTCTCTCCACTCGCGTCACCCTCATCAAGCTCTGCTTTGCTATCTACTATTCGTATCAATTCTCCTCCACCCGTACCCCTACCTTTGTCTTTCGACTCTATTTACTCTTTGTGACCTCTGTTTGGTCCGGGATTGAGATCATCGTTGCTTTTTTCCCTTCTTTTCCCTGCTTACCCGCTCGACTTCTACTTTTGCATTTCCAGAAGTACAAGTTTCTACTATCCCTGTCCACCCTTCGCGACCACCCACATTCTACTCTTACCTGTAGACAACACATCGTTGTTCTACCCACTCATACCTCGAGTCTGTTAGCGAGATTTCTTCTTCCCTCCATCTTGACTATCAATCTCCTGCTCTGCAACACAGACTGGCTCTGTTTCAGCTTTCACCAGGTATGTTACATATCACCTGCTTGAGCCATACTTTTGCCTCCTTGTGCCTACACCAGCCTGCCTGCCACGTTTCTGTCAACGCTGGATCCGTGATGGATCGCGAGGAGGCTGCCCAATGCCTATACCACTGTTACTGCTCCCCTAATCAACGATTGTGTTTTGGGGCCTCGCCTTGCTCACCCTTCCCCCTCGGGACATCTGGTGTAGAAGCTTGCGCTGCAGTTACTTCTGGCGGCTTGGCACTACAAGCGAACTTTTTCAACCCCCAAGTTCCTTCACTAACGCGACTCCAGATCCCCAGTTTTGGGCATCGAGAAGGGCGATCCGCGTGTCCCCTTCGTCGAGAAAATTTGTCTCTTCTATTGAATATTCTCCCGAATCTTCTTCTTGATAGTCTCTGCTGGTGTTGCCATGGATTCTGTCGCTCAAAGCGACTTGGAAATGGACAGCCATACTTCGGACATGGCCAGCCAGGACTCCCCTCTGCGCCGACAATTCTCCGAGCCACTGAATGCTCGTTCTACCTCAACCCAGGCCTCTCCATCCCCCTCCCCAGTAACTCAATGGACCAAATGCACTTTGTGCGGAAAGCTCCTTGAGTATAGTAGAGGTTCTGATTCCCAAAATAATGTTATGAAAGCCCACATTGCCACTGCGCATCCGCACATTGCTGCGCCCAAGACGCGTTTTGTCGCGGAAGGCGGCGATGACCAGTCACAGCTTGACGACGACGAGGAGCAAATGGAAGATGAAAGCGTGGATGAGAATGCAGACGTTGACGCCAGTGACCTTCACGAAGCTGAGGATGATGATGACCATCATGCAAATCATACTCTAGAAAATGGCGTGGCCGACACTACTGAAGTCGACGACGAAAACTACAAGCTACCAGAAGATGCGGATGGCGAAGAGCCAGAGGTTGCCGAGGCCGATGTGTCGAGCCAGTTGCATGAATTTTCGCGCGCTCAAGATCCCGTAACATTGGACCAACGCCTCCATAACCTCTGGAATGTTCACGATGTCCACCAATTCTGCAGTGATCATGATGAAAAGACTGCCAATCTAGAACACTCCTGGACTACATTGGTCAAGGAATCGAAACGCCCACGAAAGCGCGAAGCCCCTGATGAGCTGCAAGACCGACCAGAACCTTACAAGAAATCGAAGGTCTCTCCAGGAGAATTTCTTGAAATCACGCCGCTCGAGGAATTCTTGAGTCAGCTTCGAGACCCTGAGCACCGTTCCTACGAGGAACTCTATGCTATCACTGAGAACGTCGCTTTCGCTCTCAAGGTATGGCAAGATGAGTATATGGCCATCGAAAGGCTGAACAAGCACGCCACCCGACACAACGCTAAACCAATCAGCGATCCCAGAAAGTTACTGAGGCCGCAAGTCTTTGAGGATAAGAAAGAGGCTATGCTCTACGGATACAAACATGAGCCGAAGGAAGATAAGGTGGGCTGGCAGAATCCGTTCACCCAGGGCGGCTTCAAACCTACTCCGGCCCAGTATCGCAAGATGACCGCCAAGCTCGGGCCCAATCATCCCAACCCAGATGGCTGGCCTACTATTACGAAATTCGGCGTCGAGCACGTCCCTAAATTCCAGAACCCGCCTCGGGAGGACTTTGTCGGCAAGGCTACCCGCAAGCGAAAAGCCGCGGAATTGGAGGCAGCCAACAGAGAAAAGGCGTCGTCGGTCTCAGACGAGGCCGCGACAGACTCACCCGCTCCGGTGGAACCAGAGGAGAATATACGTCAACGGCGCACGCGCACCCGTCGCCAAGGCACGGATTTCGAAGATCAATCCGACTCCGCTTCCGCTCCGCCCATCCGGTTTGCCACGCGCGGCCGTGGTAGCGGGCGCGGGCGCGGGCGAGGTGGCATTCGTACCATCACGATCAATGGCCCGTCTGACCCGTCTCAAGCGCCAGCGCTAGTGGCCCCTCGCTCGACGACAATTCACATCGAGAAGCCCACCACCATCCTGCAGACTCGACCTGGCACAGTTCAACTGACGCCTATTGAGCCAGCGCCGAGTAGTAACCAAGCAGCTGCACCTCCGGCGGGCACCCCAGTCGGGAGCACCCCGGAAGACTCGATCGACCCTGCGGAGCTTGCTCGACGACAGAAAATTGCCAACTCGAAGAATCCAAAGCGGACAGAAGCTATGCTCAACCATTGGGCCCGGTTCAACAAAGAGGGTCGGGTTCGCAATCCTAAACGCTCTAAAGCCCAGATCGAGGCGGATCGCGCGGCCGAAGCTGCCCGCAAAGCTATCGAACCGCCCAAAGTCGGTCCACGAAAGAAGAAAATGGACAGTCCGGGCTATGTAGGCCCGAGGATCGAGCAGGGAATTGCACCGGCTCCAGCTCCTATTCAGCCTGCCGCACCTCCTCCTACCTTAGCTCCCAGTCACCCGACTCATCCTCAGTTGGCGCCGTTGCCTGCACCGCGACCTCCTCTGAACCCTTACCCACCCATTGACACCCGGGGAGTCCCCTTCCCTGGACCTCACACTCTATTCCAACAGCCGGCACCTCAACCTTACCGCACACCTTATCCGGAGTATTACAGTCCTTACGCACCCACGCTACCACCACCACCTGGCCACCCACGCCCTGCCTAGATCTTGGTTGACCTTATCATTAAAATATCTATTGCGCAGTTCCTAGGAAAAAGTTGGATGCACCATGTACACAACAGTGATTCTTGTGCATATGTACTACCATCCTTGTGAGGCAGCCGGGAGACTCGCGTCTCAGTGCTTGTCTGTTTTGTCCCTTCTATTTGTGTCTTGCTAGCGATTGGCGCCGGGGCTTGATTCTGCTGTATCATTGTGGGATTCTGGTTGGTTCAACAGGTCTGTTGTGGTGTATCGATTTAAGATTTCGAGGCTTCGCGGGTATGTACTGTACATTGTTGGATGGAGAATTGCTGGCTTGGAGCATGAAAAGCTATTAGATGTAATATATTGACTGTCGAGCAACACTGACTTGATCTTAACAAACATTGCTTAGTTGTTTGTGCTGTTGTTCTGTTCCTGAATGTGAATTGCGTAACATTGTGGTCCTCACATGCAAAGTCTTGATTAGATCTGAGACAGACCTTAATCAAGCGGACTCCGTCATATGGAGGTATATTGCTTTAAGATGTCTGAGCTATGACTAAAATTGAGTGTGAAGAAAGATATTATTGATCACATACGATCACCTAGTAGATAATACTTGCTTCGCTAGCTAGCACAACCTGATATCTTACTTCCCCAAGGACTGAGCTATGATGTCGTATCATGTGACTGGCGACGCATGTCCTGCACGTGATAAGGCTCACCGAACCAACCTCAATCTCATCAGCGGCGACTCACTCACGACCAGAATCTCTGCATTCCAGTCTACTCCACCAACCTTTTTCTCTTTCTCAAATCTCACGAAGCGACCAGCTCACAGTCACATCATGGGCAAAAAGAGACGCGGACCCACGTTAGAAGAAGTATTGGCTCGTCCGTGGTGCTACTACTGCGAGCGCGACTTCGATGACCTCAAGATCCTTATCTCCCACCAAAAAGCCAAGCACTTCAAGTGCGAGCGATGTGGGCGCAGACTGAACACCGCCGGAGGTAAGTTCTCCATTATCATATCAAGACGAGGAAGCCATTGTCTAACCTGGGTCCTTGGTTCTTAGGCTTGTCCGTGCACATGAGCCAGGTACATAAGGAGCAGCTGTCGGCGGTCGACAATGCTCTCCCCAACCGATCCAGTCTCGACGTCGAGATCTTCGGGATGGAGGGTGTTCCCGAGGATATCATCCAGGCGCACAACCAGCGGGTAGCGACACAGTTCCAGCAGGCAGAGGCCGAACGGCAGGCCGTGACGGGCAATCCGCCTCCCGGGACGACGGCGACGGGTGGACAGCCGGCGAAGAAGCCCAAGCTGGAGAGCGTTTCGGACCTCAAGAAACGTCTGGCGGAACACAAGGCGAAGATGGCGGAAGCGCGTGCGGGCGGCAGCAGTGGCGAGGCTACGCCTGTGGGAGCCGGTCAGACACCAACTATGGGTGGATACGTAAGTGATTTGTTGTCGTTTGAATCCATTTGACTTCGTATACTGATGTCATATTTTTTTTCGGACAGGCCGCAACGTCCACTGCACCGCCGCCTGCGACTACTCCCTCTCAATTCTCGTACCCTCAGCCCTACGGCGCCGCCGCCGCCGCTTCTCCCTTCCAGCAACCCCCTCAACAAACGGCCAGTCCCGTGTATCCGACCTTCTCGCCCGGTGGCCAGGCGAATGCGCAGTATGCTGCTCCTCCCACGACCTTCTCTCCGCAGCCGTTCCCGACTGGAGTTCCCGGCCAACCGCCGTACGGTGCCACACCTCCGACATACCCGACGCAACAGTCCCCTCCCCAAACACACACTCCTCCGCAGCCCGGGGGCGCATTCCCACCCCGTCCTGTCGGATTGCCCGCTGCGCCTGGTCTCCCTCAGCGTCCGGCCGTGGGGGCACCGCAGGTCAACGCCTACCAAATGCAACAGATGCACATGGGCCACACGGTCCCTCCGACGACCACCATGAACGGCGCCGACAAGGCTCCCGGAGCGGCGGCGGAAAGCACCGGGTTCTCCGGCTCCGTGGACGATTTGATCTCCGGGGCGGCGAAGCAAGCCGAAGCGGCGACGGCGACGGCGACGGCGACACCACCGACGATGACCACGACGACCACGACTGGCGGCAAACCGGCCGAGGGCGAGGACCAAAAGCCCAAGAAGGACAAGTCCAAGGCGCGATTGGTGTATTCGGATAATGAGACCAGCCCGGAGGAGAAGATGGCTAGGTTGTCAAGGTACGCATATGTTCCTGACCAGCGAGGGGAGACGGTACTTGAAGAGCTTCCATCCGCCGTGGTGGTGGGGGCGATCCGGGAGTCGGACACGGTGGTGGATGCGACGGATTAGTGCGAGCACATTCGTACACGCAGACACAAACACATGCCGAAGAAGAAAACAAAGCAAAGAAGAAAAGTTCAAAAAACAAAAAGAAGTTCAGTGCATACACATCAGCTAAGTTTCTGTTTACACACACACACACACACACACACACACACAAACCAAACTGGCAATGTCTTGTTGTTGCTACTACTTGACTCGGTGGCAGTGGTAGGCCGTGACCCTGACCTTGGGCATGGCCTTCATTTTCTCCTTCGGAAAAGTGAGCACCGACTGTGCATGCAACAAGAAAAAAGAGTAGTTGGTGAGTGCAGAACCTTTTGCTTTGTTACTTTCTTCGAGATCGAACGAAATCGACGATTCCAGGGATTTTACTCGATTGATTGAGGGTTGGGGACAAGATTGGACGTTTAGTATGGAGGCCGAGGTGCTATATGACGATGTAAGTTGCGTCTAGAAGGTAGGCCACTTGAATATTGAAATATCAGATATCTATCAGTAGAAGTCGGTACAAGTCGGTAGATTTTGTTGAAGTATGTACCCCAAACTTATCATCGTTGCTTTTGCTACGTATACGCAACCGTATACCCTCGCCCCGTACAGTAGACAAACCATACCCCAGTACCAAACCCATAAGGTACCGTCAAGTCAAGACCGGGTCCAATCCAAACCCCCACCCCTTCCCCCTCCCCAATAATTCATTTCTGGTTCAAGACCAACCCCCCAAAAACCCACACCCCATAGACCGCCACGAAGCTCAACACCGTGGGCACGGGCTTGCCGCCCGTCCGGATGGCGCGCGGGATCGAGCTGCCCGACAGGACCACCGAGGCCAGCAGCGCCAGCTCCGCGCCGTAGGGCTGCGCCGCGCGCAGCCGCAGCCCGCTCACCAGATACAGCAGCCCGACGGTCAGGCCCGCCGCGATCGAGGGCACCGAGCCCGTGCGCAGGTAGCCGATTGTGCCGCCCAGGGAGGTCAGGAGGGCGAGGGTTAGGGCTGTTGTTGACTATTCTTTTGGTGTTAGTTTATCGATGGCTGGGGGGGGGGGAGTGGGGTTGAGGGGTGATGATTTGCTTGCTTCCTAGCTGGCTAGCTGGCTAGGTAGCTGGGTAACTAGCTAGGTAGCTGGGTGGTTGGGTGGTTGGGTTGGGTTGAGTTGGGGTTGAGGGTGGGTGATTTGGGGGCAATGGGAAATGCTGCAGTGGACGTACCATTGTGATGGGGTTGTGATTTGAAAAGGTTCAGGTACAAGGGTGAGTTGTGGTGTTGGTGGTGGTGTGTTGTTCAGATATGTTACGGATCGGTGGTTATTGGCGCCGGCCACTTCCAGGCTTATATGCTCCTACTCACTCCCGGCGGAATGGTCTGATATCCGGGGCTGCTTGGGAATTAGTAATGCCTTCCCTTCCCTTCCTTCCCTTCCTCCTTCGTTCGGGCCTCCGGGCCCGGCGGGTCGGCGAGTCTGGATCCGCCTTTATACATCATCTGTTGTACTGTATACATCATCATCAATATAGCTAGTCTTCATCTACTTCTATCACACTCATATTTCATGTGTCACATAACACGTTTGCAAGCATATACAAAATCATCGCATCATTTAAACTTTTCCCTTTCCTCTTTCCCTTTCCCTTTCCCTTTTTGAATCCCACCAGCTCATTTCTACTCACTTCATCCCCGCCTAGCCGTATTCTCAACAGCTCCATATCCACCAGTTTGGCTTTCCTCCGCACCCTCCACCTCTACCACCACATCCTCCTCCTTTCCATGAAACCCATCGGACTCCTCCGTCCAAAACACCGGAATGGCACTAACAGCTCCAAACACCGCCAGAAGCCACCACGGAATGATGATGAACCCCCGCTTCACGCCAAAAGAAAACGCCGACCCTGTCAGCGCCGGGCCCACCGCGCGCCCAATGGCACTAACACTAGTACCCACCCCGTTCAAGGTCCCCAGCACACTCAGGCTGGCCGCCGAGTTGGTGAGGAGGATCGTTGTGCAGGGGAACCCGAAGATCGAGGCAGAGAGCTTGCCCAGCATCAGCAGAAACACGACCACGTGGCGCAGGGACCCCGGCACGAGTGCCGTGAAGGGCGTCAACAGGTAAAGCACGGGGAAGACGATCGAGACCACCTTGAGACAGTTGAGCACGCCGTACTGCTTGGCGGCCGCGGGGAAGATCAGGAACTGCACCATCATGCCGATGATGCCGATCAACGTGTAGTAGATTCCGATGGTTTGGGAGTCTGATGGTCAATTAGCACGTACGTGACCAAAACAGCACAGGATGAAAACACCCACCCACACCGAACCCTCCAATGAATTTGAACGGCAGACGCACGTCCGGGTTGCCTTCGAACTGCTGCGGCGGCGTGTGCAGGAAGACGGGAAATAACGAGTCAAACGCCATGGTATGCATCGACATGAGTGAGTACGCCAGCAGAATCAGGTTGGATTGCGGGGAGAACACCTCCGCCCAGCTGGGTTTCCGGGCTGACTTGGTGCGTGTGGTTGCGCGGCGCTGGCCCAGCAGCGCCGTTCGTTCCTCATCGGTTTCTGTGATGGTCGTTGTCGACAGTGACTTTTTGTCTGATCTGGCACTCCGACACGGCCGCGTCAAAGCCTGACCCAACACAAGCCCATAATCGCGTTGATGCTTCTTTGCAGCCAGCGTTTCCTAATCAGCGGCCCCACGAGAGCATCCGTCAGCACTTCCCCCCCCTCCCCTTCGTAGGTATACGAAGCATAACTCACCTCCAAAAACAAAAACCCTGTCCCAATCCCCACCACAAAGAAACCCGCCGCCGCCAGATTCGGCAACAAAAAGGGATACCGGCGCAAAAACTCCCAACGTCCAAACACCTCCGGATGCTTCTCAACCGGCCGGGCCAGCGCGCCCCCGAACGCGGGCCCAAAGATACTCCCAATCGTCCAGACAAGCGGCATGATGCTGAAGGCGCGCGGCTGCAGCTCCTTCTCGGGGACCATCTCGGCGACCATGGTGCGGATGATGCCGACGTTGCCGTTGAGGAGGCCCAGCAGGCCGCGCGCGATTACCAGTAACGTCAGACTGCGCGCGAACCCGAACACCAGCGACATGACCATCGTGCAGGTCAGCCCCGTCAGGATGACGGGCTTGCGGCCGACCGTGTCCGACAGCGTGCCCCAGGTGACGGCCATGGCGGCCTGGCTGAAGGAGGTCACGGCCGCGGTGATGCCGACCCATTTGGCGATCTCGGGTTTGGGGACGCCGACGGATTCGATCATTTCGGGCTTTTTGGGGGTTAGTTTAGTTGGATTGGGGTTTTGGGGTTTGCGGGGGTATGTATGCTACTCACTAGGTAGGGGAGGACGGAGGTGAGGACCACTATGGTAATGATGGGGGACATTGTTAGGATGGTGAATGCAATGTACGGACGAGCCGCGCGCAACCGGACTTTTAATGGAGAGGGCATAAGATATGCATACCTGGCTCTGCGAAGCGACATATTGCTGTGGTGAATAACCCGGTCAGTCGAGGAGACTTCTTTCGATGTGAGATCTTGACTGGGTGGGTGTAACCTCAGCCGAAGCAGATTTCTGGACTTACAAAGAATGACCAGCTGCCGCACGGGCAGCTGGGGGTTTTTCTTCAACATGCTGGCCGGGCGAGACCGGGTCAACAGTAAGAAAAAGCAAAAGGAAAAGGATAGAAAGTGGGTGAAGAGGTGAAGAGAAAAAGAGAAAAGAAATTGGGGAGGAGGAAAGAAGAGAAAGAAGAAGCCGAGAGAGAAGCCGGAAAGAAGACTAACCAGTCGAGGCAGCGGCGGCGCGAGGGCGTGTGGCCGGAGAGAAGATGATCAACATGCAAAAAACCCACTTGCTCTCTCCGAATCATTGTTCGGGATGTTTTTCAGCTTACTCGAACTAAATTGGCTGCTTATCTGCTCTAACTAAGGCGCATCGACACTATATTCCGATTCCCGGTCTGTGCCATTTCAACTAGATGTTGATGCTTACGGCTGCTAGAATGCTTCCCGCCCTTCTACATCAAACTATATCCGACTTGACCTTATGGCTGATTGCTCTTGCTTTCAACAACTGATGTCCCAACAGCTTGTAAGTTACCAAAAATTGTCTACGATCACATCAGACAGTCTCAATTTACAAGGTGAAACAATCTCCAATCCGCCAGCCCCTCTTGCTTGGTCCTTGCATGCATGCACTTCCCGGTCAGCTGGCATGCAATCCTGCAGGCCCCCTCATCCCACATACTCTACTGCAGCAGCCGAGTGGCCGCTTCGATGCGCTCCAGAATAATTGAGCGCCATTTCTGGAAACCAAATTAGCAACATCCCTCACATTCTACCTATAGCGAGCGAGAACATACCTGAGAGTTGGTCAGATCGCCCGCCTCCAGACTCTCCACTAGGCCCGGGTAAGTTGCCCCGGAATAGCCGGTCCAGATGCCTGGGGCAAACACGACGTGCTTGTACCAGCTGCGGCCATCCAGCCCCGGCTGGTACAAGAACTGCTTCTCGATGCTCTTGTACTTATCGTTCACCACACGGATCTGGAAGAGCAGCCGGACCTTCTTCCACCAGTGGTACCACGGCACATCCTCGCCCAGCTGCGAGGCCAGGTCCGCCGCATGGGCCTCAAACCGCGCGGCCGCCGCTTGGAACTGCGCAATAGCCTGGTCCAGCGGCGCAAAGTCGAACGATGTGCCCTTGGGGAGCTGCTTCGCCATCGGCTTGATCTGGCTGAGGTACTGCTCCAGCCCCAGAGCGTAGTCAGTTGCATTGAAGGCAATGATCGGGGTCTCGATCAGCTTAGCCGCGGCGAGCGCCCAGATCTTGGTGCATGCCTCGTGGTATTTCCAGCTTGGATCGCCGAACCGGTCCATCCAATCGAAGCTATCATAGTTCGAGTGGTAGTGGTACACGGCATCCGTGGGACCACGCCCGAAGCCAAGATCGTAGCTAGCCACGCCCGCAAAGTCCTGGAAGGCTGTAAAGTCGCTGCCGCTACCCATCGTAGCAATATGGCCATCCCAGACATCCCGCACGGTTTGACCCGGCACAGTCTGGTTGGGGGACTGCACCAAGCCGGTCACCTCGTAGATAAGCTGGTTCATCAGCGGGCTAGCCCGTGGCTCCAGCAGGGTACCGGCCGCAGCCACATCCACGTTCAAGTAGGCAATGTTGGCCTTGGAGAGCCACGGGAGCTGGTCTTCCACCCACTCCGTCGAGCCCAGCAGCCCGTACTCCTCACCATCCCAGCTGGCGAAGACAATGGTTCGAAGCGGCTTCCAGCCCGCCTTGAGGGCCTCTCCAAAGCTGCGGATGACCTCATTCAGCGCGGCCGATCCACTGTTGGGGTCGCCAGAGCCGCCAGCGATCCACGCATCGCGGTGGTTGCCCAGAATCACCACCTCATCTTGGATGTGGCCTTTTACAACCCCAATGACATTCCAGAGGGGTGTCGTCACATACTCCTGCTCATTGTACAAGTTGATGACGACATCATCTGGCGTAGGACCGATATTATACTCTACCCCCTTGGAACGCAGCTTACCGCCCTGCCACCACTTGTTGAAGTCCGAGGCTTTGGGACCATGACCGTTCAGTGCCTTCAGAAGTGGAATCACCTCCTGGTACGAGATAGGCAGCGAGGGAATGGACGGGATCGAGTTGAACGGGTCCTGTCGCTCACAGCCGGGCTTGGAGGCATACCCGGGGGTAGTCGGGTCGCCAGGCGCTATGCCTAGTTGTCATGATCAGTCACACCGGAGCCAGGGATGCAGCTGAAAGTAGGAAAGAAGGAGTTTACGTACTTAGGAACTGCGTACTACCACGCTGCACGGCGCTCGGGTTCCGCGCGGGACCCTTGGGATACGCCTCGTAGCCGTTCTCCTCGGTGATCTCCCCGTCAGACTCCGGGTCATCGTACAGGATGACACCCACCATCCCGAGCTCCTGCGCCCGCTTGACCTTCAGCCCGCGGAAGATGCGGCCATACTTGCAGATGGCGATCTTCCCGGCCAGGCTGACGTTCGCATCGATCAGGTCCTGGAAGTCGTACACGGTGCCGAAGTTGGCAAACACAAAGGGCGCCGTGACGTTCCCGCTCGCCGAGTAACCGTGGAAAGTCGGCACGCGATCCGTCAGGTTGGTCGTGTGGTCTTCCTCGAGGATGTCCTCTTCCAGGGTGGCCTCAAAGGTCACCTCGGTGGCATCGCCGTTCTTCTCCAACAGGGCCAAGCGGTGATCTACGGGGTAATTGAGGAAGATGTCATAGGCGACAATACTAGTGTCGTCGATTCCGAACTCCTGCCAGCGTTCCTGAGTCCATACGGCCTGGCTCAGGTTCTTGCCAGCCAGATGGGGACCGGCGGTGTAGTAGCTACTCCATTCCCGAGCCTTCTCGGCGGATGGGGTCTCGTGGAGCAGAGCCTGCAGCTCTTCGAAGCCCAGACCATGGCCGTGAGGCCAGGAGGCATGAGGGAATGGATTCGCCCAGGGAAGGTAGGACCAGATGGACCCATGCTCACGAGGAAGAATGGCAGAGGGGACGAGAAAGAGAAGGACAGAGACAGCAAGGATAAAGCCCAGGACGAGATTACAGGATCGTCGAAGGGCGTGGTGAGGGTATCGGTACCGCCGAGGCGCGATAGCGACACTTGTGAGCAACGGCGTGGATTCCGAGGGAGCCATGGCTTTCTCCCTCATCTCGGGTACCATAATGTGTATCAAAATGGATCAATCTAGACCCAATGATGGAAGAGACAAAAGATGGAAGAACGAGCTAGCTAGCCAGCACCCATCGCAGGAAGAATGAGGAAGAGAGAGAGAAAGGGAGAGGAGGAAGAGGAGGAGGAGGAGGAGGGGAAGGAAAAGCAAGTGGGAAGCTAGGTGAGATGACGACGAGGTTATCAGCTCCAGTTGGATCTCCGCAGATGAATCAGCGTCTATCTTATCACTGCACTATCAGTCACCTGCTAAACCTGGTCTAGCTCCAGCTCCACACCGTGACAGTCTCGGCAGTGCGGCACCCTTCATTCCATTCCATGGATCTTTTGGAGAGTTATTGTAGTCACTGTACGCTAATCTCCCAACTTATTTACTCACAATCACGGAATCGCACGCCATCATCAAGAATCCACTTCCTGCTTTTCACGTAACATTCTGCTGATGAGAGCCCACCAGGCTGGTTTCGCTCAAACAGATAGGTATCAATCGTAGAACATAGAATGTACATACATACATACATACAGCGCACCGCCAACACGCCCCTACCGATGCACAAAAAAGACCATGCAAGGAGTAACAGATAGGCTGAGACAAAAGAAGAGAGTTTTTTCCCGCCCAATTATCAAGCCGCCAATTACAATCAAACAGACGCTGTCTCTTCCACGTTCGATCCATCTGGCTCCTCAATCGTGATCTTGTCATTCAATGCAGGATTCACAGTTTCGCCGAGCTCCATACTGTCGCGTAGAATCTGTCTCGCCCGCTCGTCGCCCACCTTCATGTCCTCCTTGACAAGCCTCATCGCCAATTCAGGGACCAGAACGGCCTGTGCATACCCGGCGACGCCTGCCGTGTTGATAATATGGTCCTGAGGGCCGAGGCGACGCAATTTGCGAGCATACCGTGCCATAATACATTCGAGCCTAGAGTAGTGATGCATTAGTCGCGCAACCGAGCAACAAGAGGAAGGAGGTTGCTCACATCAGGGAAGAACCGCGCGTTCCGTAATAGCCGCATGAAATATCCTCCAGTCCATCACTGAGCAAATCAAGCTTGAAGTTCTTGGCTTCACCAGCCTTGAGCTTGGTGTCCAAGATGTTTCTGTAAAATGACGAGCTTCCCGGCTCCAAGACCCGGTCGAGTCCCTCCAAATGCGGCTTGATCCGGTCCTCGAATAAGTCCCAGTCGATGGTCGGATAGCCTTTCTCTTGCCACTCTCTCTCGCCGGCTGTACTCTTGTGGGATTCACAAAATCGTCGTTGTTCGCGCATCCGTTGCTGCGGTTGTGCTTGAAAGCGTTCGAGGAGCTCGCGAGGCACCGGCTCTTTGCACCACGGACACAGAGAAGGCTCCGATGTGTACATCTCGTCGTCGGAGTCGAGGGAGGGATCGTCAAACCGAGACAGCTCCTGCAGCAAGGTTGACGATGCGGAGCTCAGCGCCCCGTCGGACAACGAGTCACTATCATCGAGGACTAACGAGACAAGGTCACGAGCGGAGGGAGTAGCGAACGAGGAGCCGGAAGTGGCAGTCGGAGGAAGGGGAGGAGGCGCTTTGAATTCGGGTTTCGGGCTAGAGTCCAGGGCACGCGGCATCTTGAACCCCTCCTTTGAACTGCGCGATTCACTTGCGCCAGTCGAGTTCTTTCTCAGCTTTCCGTTCCGCGCACCAGCCGAGGGGGACTGCGAGGCCGCGGGAGACGTCCAGCTCGGTGTAGAGCCCGTCCCGAACGATTTCCTCGAGCCATAGCTGACCGCGGGCTTCCGTCGCTTGGAGCTCTGCGATGACCGGAATTGCGACGAAAAGAGGACATCCTCCCCGTCGCTTGTCAGATCTGCGCCATTGAATGTGTCCACGAATGTCCTCTTGCGGTCCGAGGTGGCGGACTTCGCCTTCTTTGTCGCGGGTCTTTGCCGGGAAGCCCGCGGCGTCTCCTCGCCTTCAGGTGAGCGTCTGGCAAGTTTCTCCTTCAATGTAGGCCCGGTTCGGGCCGTATAGCGACTCGCCTCGCCCAATTCATCGTCCGACAGCTCGGTGGGGGTGTGACCTTCGTCTTCGCTTGTGCTGAGGGGCTCGTCATCCGTTGCCGGTTCAGGTCGCGAGCTTTCTGGTGGGCTTCGCTCGTGGGTGCGAAAGCTCGTGAGGAGATGCCCTCCAGGGATGGGGTCGTTTCTGGTCAATCGGTTCGAGGCGAAGCTTGAATTGGGCTTCATTCTTGCGCGTGTGGTAACCGACATGACGGATGGCGGTTTGACGGACGTGGGGGGAGAAGGAAAGAGGATATCGTGGGTTCGGCAATAGATCAATTCAGAGGTAGGTGGGTACAAGATAAACATGCGAGTGGTGTGCTGGGAGCAGTATCGCTTGTTCAGATATCGGAGGGATGTGTTATGCGGAGTGCATTTTGAGCGTGCTTTTTCTTTGTGGTGGTATAAGGAGTGACGGGCGTAACTCAGTAAACATACGACAATCTCGCTGATAAGAAGAAGTCAATCCAGAATATAATCAGCTCACATTAACTAGTACCATCAAGGTAGTATGTACTCAGAAATCAAGGCAAGGAAGCAATAGTATGTCCAATAAGGGCGGGTATTCGAGGTAAAAGGAGAAGCAAGAGGAGGATTCGAAAATGAAAGATGCGGTCGAGGAGGGACGCGCGCGGGTGACACGCTATCGGCGGCCCTTCTCCGCACGGCAGCTTGGACGGTGGGCGGATGGAGATCCTCCCGCGAAGACACATTCTACGTTCTGCCTTCATGCAATACGAGTACACCAACCTTCGCCACTAACAGCTGCTGAATAATTTGTACTACAATGTTTCCCCTATCAAGCTAAGGTAGGCACATCCCATCCAGGGTTTATCCCTGTTTTGCGAGACGCTTGCGGAGCGATCGAAAAGGCATCCCCCAAACTTGACGTTCAAAACTTATGCGAGTTGTATATAAGGTATAGTATGTAATTAAGTAGACGAATATTGGTTCCAGATTGAGACCCATATAGAAAGGTAGTCAGCGGGCCTGAATCCCCTGGGCGGCGAATATTAATGGCCTCAAAACACGTCAGAGATAGCCTCTGGCCCGGAAGAATGGGGGAGAAAGTCGACGGCCAGACACGGAGAATCGAACCGCATGGCTTGCAACAGAATCAGCAACAGTAACGCAGTTTCATGCCTAAACTTTCCGGTTGGCCATATCAGCTGTAGACGTGGCATGTAAGACACAAAGAAGAATCGAAACGAATCGGAAACCCAGGGTAATCTGGTAGAAGAGGCCGTCAACCAAGACACTGACTCAGCGCTTGAGCAACGTCAGCATGTACAAGAATGGAAGTCTCGTTCACGTCATAGTAGCATATTCTCATGCCTCGTCATTACTCGAAAGTCATCTGAATTTCACTTTCATCGCCATCTCCAATGTCGTGTTCGGCCCAGGCGTTGGGCTCCAAAGCCATAGCACCCATGGTACTAGCACCCAGAGCAGGCATCGTGACTGCGGACCGAAGCTCGGGCCTGGCAGGGTGGGCATCATATGAGTTGGAAGCCCCGAACGAGGAATGAGTCCGCGTCGGTGGCTCGTGAAAGGAAGTATCAAAGGTCATCTCAAATTCCTCTTCGTGATGCTGAGAGTACGGTGGAGCCTGGCGAGAAGGACTATGGCTTTCTTGCTTCTCCGGAATCGTCTCCGGTGGAGGCGGGCTGGGCTCGTAAGACCTTGTCGCTTGAGATTTCGATGGTGTCAGGGCAGGCGATGGACTCGCGGGGGTGCTCAAGTCCAATTTCATGGGTGGAAGGGTAGATTCAAGCTGTCTAACTTCGAGATTCTCTGAAGCGAGCTCAGCCCGGATGGCATCAATATCAAACAATACTGACCCAGTTCCGTTATTGGTATCGGTAGAGCTCCGTGCTGTGGCATCATTGCGATCCACATCATATGTCTCCCATTTCTTCTTCTGTGCAAGTTTGCCACGCTTAAACAATCCGAAGCGCTTCTTCTCCGGCTTTTGCTCGGCGTCACGTCGTGCCTCGTCAATCTCACGAATGAGCTCCCTTTGCCGTTCGGCATGATTTTCCGGGTCAGGGTCCTCGATCTCTGCGAATTCCTCGCTCACAACCTCCCACCCGACCTCCTTGAGCAGCCGGGGAATTGCGGTACGGTAGTCCATGTGGCCATTGACCAGTTTCGTGAGATCAAAGTTCTCCAGTCCTGGAATGCCTTCTATGGGAGCGAGGCCTGCTACCTTCATGATACCGCCACTTGTGGCTCGGAATAGATATCCCAGAATCCAATCATTCGAAGCGTAACCATTGACGAACCGACCAGAGATGACACTGCGCGCCTTGAGATATTCGTCCCTATTGGCCACCATGGGCGACCCGAAGAGGTAAACATTCTGCACCAATCCGTATGCGCCCTTGTCTGCAAGTTCCTTCAGGCAAGAGAAGATAACCCTAGCACCAAGAGAGTACCCCACAAGCGTGACAGGTCTTTTCCCTAGATTATGCACCATGAGGGAGTCTGCAAGAATCAGACCGGCCGCATTTGCGCGAGTGAGCGAGACATTCCAAGGATTGTCAATGAGGTATGACAGCTTGGTAAGTACAAGAGGCAGCTGCAGAGACGCCATCAAAGCTACCAGGACAGTCTGTCCTAGGACTTGCTGAAGACCTTGCGTTAAAGCCTAGAATTTATCGTTAGCCCTGCTGTCGATTCAGCTAATCTATAAACTCACCTCCGTGGCTAGAATGTTTATAGTATCTCCCATACTCCGCAGCATTTCAGGCTCCCATAAGACTGAGTACAGATCACCCATGATGGGGTCAACGGTGCTGAAGGGCAGCCGTACATCATCTACTTTGCCGGTCATCCAGCCAGAGACAGTGATAATCAGATTTACCCTCTTGTTGTTGTGCAGAGGGCGGTACTCAAAGGTCTGCACTGCTCCCATTCTTCTCTGTGAAGCTCTCAAGCCAATCGTACTCCCAGTAAGTGTAGCACCAGAAGCTATCAGCGCTGTGCCTCCAACACCGCCGAGGAACGCACTTGTTCCTGTAATACCAACGGTGGTAAACCCGGCTGCTAAGCCAGCACCGATGACTGGAGCCAGCAATCCGGCGGAGAGGCCGATTACCAGGCCACCACCCACTGTGGCCAAGCCCATAATCATATATTTATGTTTCAGCGCCATCTTGCGTCTCTTCTCCATATGTTCAGTCTCGTCCCAATTCTCCTTATCTGCAGCCTCTTGCATCTCAAGAGCATCGATCACACGTTTTTCAAATCGGGCAATCTGCAGCCACGGTACTTCCATTGATTCACCTACTCTTTCGAGTAGGGTCCGTGAACGGGCATCATAGGCAGAATCGGCGATAAGGACGAGAAACAAATCGCAGAGCACGGTCCATCGCAGATCAATATCGATCTTGGCCGAGGTAGGCAACTGGGATGGGGTCCGAACCTCCGGAAGATCTTCCCCCTCATGTGTCTCGTAAGGTGGCGGAGATGTTGACCTGGATGACTGGTCCAGTTCTGTTGAGATACTACTCCGGTACTCTTCCCTGAGGCGAGGAGACGTAGGCGAAGACATAGATCTCTTGGGTGTATCAGTCTCATCAGCTAGAGGATTCTTAACGCGGGCATTGCTCATGAGCGGTCGAACGAGATCTGCGGGCTGCACGCCGTGTTCCGCCAACTGCTCAATCATGACCTGCTCCGCTGCATCAATCTCCATATGAGAATAGAGCCTGGCCATCATCGTTTGACTCCACTTGCGCATAGAGTCGATACCACCTTGTCTCGCCTTACGGCACCCTTTGATGGAGGGTATTCTGTTCATGTCCAGGGCCATTTGCCACAATGTAAGCCGGGTGACCCCAACGTATGCGATCCTCTGGCTCTCGGTCAAAAGGTCTTTTGTAGCCTGCATCTGGCTTGTGGGGTCACGCAACTCCTCGTCTACCCCGGTGGAGGTCGCGTGGCTGTCCTTGAAGAGATAACTTGTGTCTTCGTCCATACTGGTCGCAGACTGGGCATCGTCATCAAGCTGCACCCGAGTGTATCCTTTGCCGGCCCCACCCAGGCCACTGTAAACAGCTTCATCGCCTTCTATGTCCCTTGAGCCCTTTGCCACAAGTCGGCCATAGTCGTCATAAACATCCATGTCGCCCAGAGCAGGCATCTCCTTCCAGCCTCCATCGTCATCCTCCTCATCACTCTCCTCCTCATGATCTGCCGCTGTGTTCAGGCGCTGATGCGACCATTCGGAAGGCTCCAGGGACTTCCGCTTGGTCTTGTGAGGCTCGATCGAATGCATTGCATCATCTTGCGATGGAGTCTTCGTATACGGCGGTGGAGGCTCCTGGTCCCTAGGGTATTCGCACGTCTCGCGGGCCGCAGGAAGATTTGTTGAAACTTGAGGTAAGACTTCCTTCTCTTGTACGGCAGGCGTCAGAGATGGAGCTGTTCCTTCCCTGTCATCTTTCCCAACGACCAGTGGCTCTGCCGGTGTCTGTTCACTAGGCGTTGACTGCTTGGCCGCGATATCGTCTGTGCTCAGGTGTCCATCTTCACCGTCGCTCTCGCTCCCCTGGCTCTGCGGAACATCATGACAGGTCTCCTCACTCTCAGAAGACACCCTCCTCGGCCGCACCCGGATCGGTAATCCAAAATCGTCAAGCTCATCCTGCTGCTGCTGCTGCTGCTGCTGGGTTTGCGAGCTAGTCGCCGCCGTGGCTAATGCACTGGTGTGCGCTGCCGATTTGTCTGAAGACGCCTCCCCCCTTTCTTTATTAACAGCGTTGATCTTGACATCTTCCTCCGATGATGTATCAGGTGTCTCGCTTGGCGAAACAGGGGCATTGGTCAATCCCTTCAAGGTGCCCGAATGGTGTGACAGATCGGCAGTGTCGTCGTCGACAGACTGGTCAACAGGACTGGGACTGGAGACTGCGCTCATTCTTCATTTGAGTGTTTGATATGCCCCCCACACTGGCCCGGAACAGAGAAAGAGTTATCACTTTTCTTTTGCTCGGAACCACACTTCAGGTGGATGTGCTCCCTCTAAGTTTCTATCCCTAATACCACCGTGCTGAAGGTTGCGATGGGGTTTGCCGACCACCCATTCGTGCGATGTTTCCGGCTGCGCTCGACGCTTTTCGACAACTCGTTTGAGCTCTCGTATGATCCGGGGACAGGTCGAAGGAAGGAAGGGGAGGAAAGGTGGTTGGCAACCAGGTATCGGGGTCGGGGAAGGTTTCGAGGGCTGGCTGATGATACACACTAACAAAGCCAGCAGAGAAGCAGGCCGCGGAGGTGTCAAGGTTGAGTTCAAGGGACTTGGAATCCCGGGTGGAGCACGCGGAGGGGGGAGATTGGTGGGTGGCTGATCATGAACGAGGGGGGGGGGGGGGGGATGGGACGATCAGCCAAGTTTCCCGCTGATGGTTAATTGAAGGTGGCAGGTAGCGAGAGGCAAGGGAGTCTACCTAGTAGCTAGTCTGCAATGCTTCCTAGTCAGTCAGCAGTACAAACGAATCCGTTTGGGGCCGAATTGGAAACAAGCCTGCGACCAAGCCAGGTACGTACTGTGCAGTGGAAATTAGTGCTCAAGTACAATAGACTACACCGTAGTAGTGAGTGAGATGGTGGCCCGCATGGGGAAGAGAGGGAGACAACTGGAACTAGAGTCCCGCAAGCGGTCTTAGTGCACGAAATGGAGACAGAGTTATCTGGTGGTGATAGGAGCATCACGTCAAGTCCTGTGGCTGGCAGTTCAGCTGACGGCCTTGCTGCAAATTGATCGCTGCATCTTGGAAGATAAATAGATCAACGAAAGACCAACGACAGCGATAGGACGATGATTGACCACGTTGGTCTGCGTTAAGGGAATGTAAATCGATGGGATTGATGGACAGTGTTCATCCCCGCCCTTGCTGTAAGAATACGCGGCCCCGTCACAGATTCATTACATAAACTACATGCATTCGCATCGCTTGATCGGACTCGCGCTGCTCGTCCTACCTGCAGTGGCCAGGGTCTTCAAGTCTCCTTCAATTGATCATCTCAGACGCTGATTATGTGTCGTTCACCAGTTGTATGACACAAAGCTTAACAATCGATTCGAGATCTCTTGGCGTATTGGGCTGCAATTATCCCGACCAGGTACGGATCTCGGTACCTCGCTCAATATCCAACCCGGTCTCGATATGCACTTGCAAAGGCATGGCAGGCATCTTATAGCCTTACAGGCATCAGCACAGTGAGCATGCTTGTGTCACGCAAAGTACGCAGGTCATTCCATGTCAACCACATCTTGAAGGCATATAGAAAGTAAATAGGTACTGTACCATAGAATAGGTGACACTCACTGACTAGCTAACTACTTACTATTGGCATTTGACCGTCCATCAAAATGACCAGGGTAAGAACACGCTTATATGTGGTAGGCACACTTAAGGCCTAGCGAGATAAGGTACGCCACGGAGCTCAATGCCTAATGCTCCCACCATCAGGTTTGTCGAATGAAAAAGTGCACTTTTTTTCTCGAGTAACGTGAAGGGAAGAGCATCTCCACTACTGAGTCAGCGCTTTCCGATCATTCCGGCGCTCTAGACATGTAACCCCACGCTTGTTTTCTTGCTGCCCTTGGGCAAAAGGAAACAGCGAGAGACCTATGAGTTACTAGGTGAGGAAGGCATTGCCAAAGCCTCGGTGACTTTCTGGATAGTAATTATCCCGCTTTTCGGATCGTCGGAAGTTCCATGTCGGCCGATGTCCGATGACAAGCTTCCATAATCCCTACTTTATAAGCGTCAATAGTGAGCGGGGAACTGCTTTTCAAGTGGGATGCTAATTTCTTTTCTGCCTTCTGACAACTTGGGTTTATCTTTCTCCTGGGGACTGACGGCTGTTTGCTCCCGGCCTGTTACTGATTGCTCTTCGAACACTTCGATTCACTTCCGACGGAATTTTGAAGCCATTGCGACGGCACAAATGGAACTTTTATCGAATATGCATCTATGCATCTATAGACCGCATCTATGGTGGACAAGAGCCCTTAAAAACCAGGCAAAGTGGGTAACGCAAATACGCTCCCGTCCGGGAGCCAGTCGTCCAGCTCCATGCCTGTTTTAGGAGGTGACGGATTACCCTGCAGACTACTATCTGATGGAGTCCGCTGTTGCTGCTGCTGCATGTCATACACATAACGAGGGGACATCACGGGGTTGGGTGTTTGGTAGCTTGCATATTGGCTAACATTAGCCACATTCCGGAAGCCACCTTGGTCTGGCGACCACATCGAATCCCCAACAGGTGCCGGTACGCCATAACCTCCAGCGATTGGATGAAAAGGCGCGATTGGCAGAAAATTCCCGAGCGGCACCGGTTGGTGAGGAAGTTCAAATGGCGATTGGTTCTGGCTCGGCACGTTCGGGTGGGACATTGATGCTCCTGCATTGATTGTTGGGCCGAGTCCAACTGCTTTCTGCATGTTTTGATGCTGCAAGCGGTCATACCAATTTCGAGCCTTGACCGCAACCACGTAATACCATCGACTCGGGATTTTGTACTTCTGGCCACCGCTAGCCTCTGCCAGTTTCTGGGTCATTGCATCTAGATACTTGTCGACCTTGACAGTTTCTGCTGTGATGAACTCTCCAAGGGCACCTGCGCTGACTGAGAAGTATATCTTCAGGAGAGACATCATCGCCGTCCCGACCCGGGTATAGATCAGATTCGGGATCTTGCGCAACATCTCGGTGTCACAGCTGAGGAAGAAGTCCAGCATCTCATGGGCGGCATTCATCCATTTTATCGTGATGTCTACGCGGACAGCGCTGAGCTGTGAGCCAGCCGATTTCACCTTACCCTCCGGGGAGGGAAGAGTATAGTATTGTTGTTTGATTGCATCTGGATCACGATACCCTTCGCCGACGGCTAGTTCATAGATCGCGAGATTGGTGTAATGGTATTCAAAAGTCATGGGGACTGATCACTATCAGCTACCACCAACTTCCCGTCAGGGTTCGCCGCACGACAGACTTACCTGTGAGCATATCAAGCGGGAGCTCTTTACGCCACAATAGCATACGGTTGTCAAACCACCTCAGAACGGCCTGAAGGCGCGACTCTGTCAGTGGCGCGGTTGAACTGGTATCGTCGAGACCGAAGGAGGCCATCGACTCATCCACTATTCGCTGAAGATCGAACCAGGTGGCCATATGCCTATCTACTGCATTTGGTGATCGCTCCAAGTGCTTCACGCACTCAGCCATCCATTCATTCAATAAGAGCAAATTCGGTCGGCGCGTTTTCATCGCAACTCTGTATATCGGTTAGCACAACTGCATCTGTTTGCACGAACGCTTGCCCTACATAGATGTCAGATGATAGCAGTACAGTATCGTCCTAGCCTGTTCCGCCATTTGCTCGTCATAAGTGGCCCTTTTGCTTGCTCTGCGATCGTTGGTTCTGTCTACGCGACGCTTTGAGGCCAAGCCAATCTCCAACGCCATTGTAGCAGCAATGTGCGTGTACTGATAAAACTGCAGCTTCAGAGGCGAGTCGGGCGGGTGATAGAAGACGATCATGATTAGCAATGCCTGCACCAACTCCAAAGATTTATCTCCATTGATGAAGAATCGCTCCGCATAGACTCGGATGATCTCCCGGTTCAGAATGGCAGCCAACTGGCCATCCAGAGCAACGCTCGCTGCAGCGACAACGGACAGGAACAATACCGGCGCTGAATTGCGCAATTGAGTGGCAGTCGTATGTGGGGGCAACACCACTATCGGCGCAAAGGCCGTGAGTTCGGTCACATAGAAGGCGACCAACTCATTCGCATACTCGAGAGATATTACGCCTCGATCGATGACATCCTCCCTCGGCCTTGCATCGTATGAGTAGGGGGCTGGCGCTGGATTGGTGATAGGGGCATTCACAGGACCACCATCATAGGTATTCGGATATGGAGACGTTGATGGGAAGCTGGGTGAGAAGTCCATGGGTCGAGCCGAATCTGCCCCGCTGCTATGGTCCTCTGCGATAGTGGAGATGGCCTCGCTGGGTTCAGCGGCCAATTCAGGCTCCCGGGAGTCCTCCCTTTCACTGCTCGCACTCTCTGCACTGCTTTCATCAACCCGCAGCCTATCCTTGAGGAGTGATCGCATCTGTCGCATCTCCTTTTCCAACTGGGCTACCCGGGAATCGGTTCGCTTACGCGGCCGCCGCCTCTGGGGTGCGACAAAGACGCAGGTTCTGTTTGCTTTCGCGCATCGTTGACATTGATTGGGAGTTGAGGCATCGGGTAAGCATCGGACTTTCAGGCCGCGACAAGATTCACAGGAGCGGTTCAATTGCGGGGTCGCGGCTGGTTGAAGCACGAGGTTTGAGTCGCCCGGGAGCATATTGGGTGTAGTCGACATCTTTTGGCCCCCACGTTTGCTCTTATCGTGCTGGTGCTGCAGGATATCTAGATCGGAGGCGATCGACAGTAGCTTAGAAGAAACAGGGGTCTGAGAGTGAGGTAATTTTTTGGGCCGCACTCGATAAATCTCTTAGTAGGTGTTCGCAATGGGCCTCATTCTTCTCGAAAAGGTCGTGTCAAACTGATCAATTGGGAGGGCTTTAGGCACAGGTATGGAGGAGTGGTGTCAAGGTCTCCATTATCGGTGCCGTGAATCACAATGATGGAAATGGGATCAAAAGACACCTAGACAAGTCAGTCGCAAAGCCCAGGCTGGACTTCTGCAATCAAGCGATGCTAGTCAGAATCAGCAATCACATACCTAGAGTGCACGTTTGTTCAATGGAGGACATCCAATTGGATGCCTAGCGATAAGGATTTCTGCACAAACCGCCATGTACCCCAGACAGTGATTAAGGTATTTCCCAGGGTCACTGATATGCAGCTGAAGAGTGCAGCTGGAACAGTGGGACTCGAATTCAAGCCTCAGTCATGTGAGGCTCCAGCCTCCAGCTAGTCTAGTAGCTACTGGAGGGTGGGTGGGAGTGGAGAGAGGGGGGGGGACAAGAAATCCCCTGGCCTTCTTGATCAAACCATGAAGGCTGATAACCAGTGTCTTTCCCTCTGAGGGGACTTGGCGAATCCTCTGTGCAGGTTAGTGCAGTCGGTTTATTAAATTGTCTGTTTGGATGACTGGAAGTGCGGAAGTGGAGAGACAAGATCAACTAGTCTAGATCAAGAAACACCCGGAGAGCACCTGCACTGGGCAGTGGGCACTGTATACATGCTCTCAATAAAGTTAGGTTGTTGAAAGGACCTGGGTTCGGAAGAACATCTGCAATGAAAAGCAGCAATGATACTCGAGGTAGTTCAGATGCTATTTACGTTGGAAGCATGATATCGTAACAGTACAAGCAATGAGTAGGTCAATTAGGGGAAGACAAGTGTTGGAAGCAACTTCAAGGTTACGTAGTATCGAAACGAATTACCCCTCTAAGAATCACACAGCAAGTGTTAGTAGACTAAAGAGAAACTGAGCAAGGAGTTCTCATTGGAGGGGGCTAAGAACATAATCCAACTATAGTTGATAGAATGTCAAACTTGACGAATCACCGTCGTTTTTATCCGTGCTACTAAATTCGGACCCTCAGAAAAAGGTCCAGTCCTTCCAGTCCTTGCACTCCCTGCTGCCCACGGGCAATTAATCCGCCGACCCTGAGGCTTTTCCTCGTTACCTCCCTAAGAAGCAGATAAGGTAACTTGAAGCCGTGCGGTCGACCTGGATGAACTATGAAGAGTCGAGTCGGAAATACGAAGTACTTGAGCAATTCAACTGGCAACCCTGGCTGTGCATTCTTCTTCCTTCTAGAATACGAGTCCTCTACAGGACCATGTACTGTACCTGGTAATATCAATTAGTCTTACTTCAGGCAGCATGGGGTAATGTACTTGCCAAAGTACCTCGTCCACTCCATAGCTCAGAGTTATGGATCTGGATTATGATATGATGATGGAGTTGTGCTGATGGTCGCGTTCAGACCAAGAAAGATGTCTTATGGATAGGTACAGCACTTGAAGTTCTTCTCCAGAGCAAATCACTTGAAGACCAAACGAATCCGAAAGGAGAGATAAAGATTAGTGAAATGGGTGTACGCAAATGACGACTGCCAATGTTGTATGAGCCCATGCCCGCGCAAGGATGTTTTTGTGTATCCTGTATGGAAGGACGCCAAGGGCGGCGCTACGATAACAAGTCGGCGGTACGGAGTACTGTACAGTACATACCCTCGATACCTGGCAGATTAGATGGCTGTCATGGGCTCTATACAAGCATTCGGGGGCTTGCCAAGAGATATCCGGGGCTTGCGATCCAGGACCGATCTCCAAAATGTCAAAGCTAGAGGTACTGGCAATTGTCTACGTTTAAACGGTATAGCTACTCTTCGACTCCACAATTCAAAGCTTACGTGGATCACCGCATTTCGGTGTCGCAGAAATAATTACAACCTGGCCTTTTAAGTTAGGGCGTTGGGCTGTGCGTGCTCATGCGAGGGGAAGATGCCTGGTAGGATCTGAGGCACGCAAACACTGTGATTAGGTCTGTCATCAAGCTTTAGCACCTGGTGCAAACCTTCAGCGGTCCATTCGGAGGATAGTCCTTGGACATGTTCGACATTTCTGGTTGAGACGAGATGAGCGACAATTGTGGAGGTCTAAGCACTTCTGAATCGGAGACTAGTCTGCAAAGGACCATATCATGTCTGTCGGCCAGACCCTCAAACCAACCGCAAGAATAGTGCAAATGCTGCTGTAGGCTTAGAGAAGACGGACTGACAGACAACACGGGTTCCCCTTCGTCATGTGGGGAAATCCCCCACTTGAATCCCGGAAAGATTTTTTGCATTTCCAGAGCAGCAGCGGCAGCAGCGTGGAGAATCCATGAATCATGTCATGAAGTAAAAAGCAACAGCAGATGTCGATTCCCAACTTCCGATCAGTGACCCCTATCTTCCAATTCCCGTGTTTGTTCCCGACGAAAGAGGCCAGTTGTCACGCGAGAATGAGGAGGGGGGAAATAGTGGTGGTTGAGAGGTGAAGAAAATTTGGTCAACGAAAATACCGGGCTTGGACTATGACGCGGCCCCAATCTTCTGGATTGAGATACCGAGACCGAGCCCCCCAGCCGCTATTGAAAAAAGCCAAAGGAATGGCTAGGCGGTGTTGCTTGTTGCCCTGCTATTGGTGACGACCACCGCCTGCTGACGCCATGGTTCCTCCAGCACGGGCGTCGTACGTAGCACGGTGATATGAGATAAATTGGAAGAGACGTACAAACGTACTCAAGTACAATACTGCACATACCCCGTGTCTGTATGCTGTGTCTGCAGTGCGAGAAAAGGAACAATCGCAGTTGTTATTGTTTGTCGCTGACCTCGAAACCCTCCCCGAGCAAGGAATGGAAGAAAGATAACTGTGAAAAGTAAAATAGTGAGCCGGATCGGCGCGGTAATTCCATCCCCCATCGCCAAGGCTGGCAAGGCTGTCTGTTGCGTCTGCGCCGTCCGGTGTCTGTTACTCTTCTGTGGTGACGGTACTCCGTACTGCTGCCGCCCGCCCGGTTCTTGCCCGTCGCCACCATCTTTGGTTAGTTAGTTAATTGGTTTCTAGGTAGTTAAATGATCGGAAGGAACGGTAACGACAGTCAGTAAACTTGGGTAAGTTGGTAATTGCGCACGCGACCCCCTCGTCCTTCTCTTACGGTCTTTACTATTCTTGTACGCATTTTCCCTGCCGATCCCGGGCACTGTGGATCTGCTCATTCTCTGTCGTCGTCTCCGACCTTGTATTATTCTCCATTATTATTTGGTTGTGATCCTTGTCCTTTCAACGTCCTGTTCTTTTTCTCTTCCTATGCTCTTTCACAACTCGACTTCCCTTCTGACATATCATTCCATTCGAACCGCATCCCCTGTCTGGCTGCCTGAGTGGACTGGTCATCCTTCCTCTTAAAGGCATTCCTCTCTTGTCGCCGCGCTCATCCCTAGAAGTGACATCGGTACTGCGATCCCGCCCATACCGTATCATCACCACTCTCCCCCCAGTCCCACGTCCTTATCTCCGGGCTTGTGCAACATAGGGTCAGAGCATGCAGTCGCCTTCTTGAATCGAACCTGATTGAACTATATATACAAATATATTTTGTTTAAAAATATATATATATATATATATTCATATACACTCACATTTAGACGTGCCGCACTATGTGGTTTTCAACGCCCCGGTTATTCGCCGGACTTTATGGGTTATCACTGGCTGTCGTGGGGTCATCCGCTGTCGATGTTGATTTCATGAGCGTGAGGCCTACTGTGGCCAAGGAATACTCTGGAAAAGGGGGAGAACCAGGTCCAAAATATTTCAGTAAGTTTTGGCCCGTCATATCGAATCGCGCCAGTTTGCAGGCTTCCCATAATTAGCTGAGGTGCATGCTGACTCTTTCCCAGAGGAATCAGAGTAGGTCACTATCTCGATTTTATGCTAGAGGTGCTTTCGAATTGAGCTGACATATACACTGGCTAGCTTTCACTACCATTATGACGGCCGGTAGGTGTTAGAATTGACCCGTTGGATATAGCATGTGCTAACTTGGTCCGTGGTCGCAGCTTTGCCGATAAGCCTCTCTCGGACGAAGAGACCATTCCGCACCTGTCGGAACTCATCCGAACCTACCTGTCAACAATGGCAGACCTTGGTGCCGAGACATGGATCATGCATGGTACTCTTCTGGCATGGTGGTGGAATCAGAAGGTTGTTGTTACCGACTCACATGGTCGCTGCGTTGTGGCTCCCGCTGACAGCTGATTAGATCTTCCCTTGGGACAATGACCTTGATGTCCAAATATCTGAGCCCACAATTCACTTCCTTGCCGATTATTACAACATGACGGAACACCATTTCGAGATTCCAGGGGTCGAGGGCGGAAGAACGTACTTGCTCGAGATAAATCCTAACTACGTCATCCGGTCTACCGACGATAAGTTGAATGTCATTGATGCGCGTTGGATTGACACTTCCTCCGGATTGTTTATCGACATCACCGCCGTGCGCAAAGATGACGACAGACGAGAACGCGGTGACCCCGGTGCTCTGATGTGTAAAGATGGCCATCGCTTTGATGTAAATGGCGCGCAAACCACTGGCACAACATGGCAGCTAACCAGTTTACAGGAGACCGAAATCTTTCCGTTACGGAATAGTTATTTCGAGGGTGTCCCTGTTAAAATTCCGTTTGAATATGTCCGACTTCTCAAGAAGGAATATGGCTCGAAATCTATGACCGCTACCACCTTCCAAGGGTAAGTTGTCATGTCTTTGTCAATAGGCCCTCCAACTAAACCTCGAATCCAGGCACCATTTCAACGATGCCACAAAAGTGTGGGATAAACAAAGGAAACGGCAGTTTTGGCGCCGCCAGCCAGTCGACGTACCCGTCCGAACCACGCCGCTCGGGCCTTTGTTTCGATGAAACTCGAAGACTGTTTTCAAAGTTCAAGGCTCGTTGACGTATCTGGGCCTGATTATGACAGTTACGATCTGACCGGGTTCAATTCTTTTTATATAGTCTTCACTTGTTTGCATATATATGGCGTTATCCTTCGGAACGCATACCATTTATTCGCACGTTGGATACATTCGGCGTTGGATTCTATTATGCTTCTCCGGCCTTCTGTTCTATTCATTGGGGTCATTTCAGACTTTCTCTGTCCCAAATCTAGAGTTTGGTGACTTGGCTTCCCGGAGTCTGGGCAACTGAACAATTGAGTCTATGGAGACTTTTGTGAATATATCAAATGTAATAATCTAGTATTGTCCGCGACATCGGCCCATGTACTGAACCACGCTTGATGCACACATCACACGGGAAGCAGCAGGAAGGCTACTGAAGCGCCTGACCTTTGCACGAAGTCTTAGATCCACGGTCATTGCAAGGACTATGTTTGAGATGTGTCACGTATGCGAGGCTATAGGTAAAACTATCCCGTCGGTGAACTTGAACGTCAGGGGCTAATCAATACCTATACGTACTCCATGATATAGCCATTGTATAATATCGGACGATGGTTCCCCGCTGACAGAAAGACCATCTTTCTTTTGCGAACAATAGAAATGACCCCACGCAAGTTAGCCTGGACCCAACTACTATTAGTCACGGACTAATTTACTGAGTAAGTTAAGGTATGTTCATTGACACAATGTCAGATGCACGTGATTGTCTTCTTCCTTTATGATTACGTGAGGAGCTACCGTTTCTGGCCAATGGCGTTGTTTGAGACCTGAATCGACTCTCTGCCCCTCCCCACTATGAGTCGATGACTGAGGCACGGCAGTATTAGTTAGTAGTTAGTGAGCTCGGCCCCGATCATAATAATACAGTAATCCGGACCGATTCACCTCCTTTGGTCTGATCAATAATTTTCTTTATTCCACTTCATCTCAGCGCAAACTTCCCCTGAACTGCCGCTGCCGCTGTCGCTGTTGACGATGTGGCATGCTCCACCTATACTGTCATGTCCTTCCATAGTCCACCACTTCCAGCACAACAACGCCCGCCTGTACCCACTGTGACCTCGCCAGCCTTATCTGCGACGCACTCCCGACAAGATTCGGAGAGTCTCAGTCATGGCCAGGCTGCGATCGTTGTTGATCATCACACCGACCCCCATTCCTCGCACGAGCTGCATAGCATACGCAGCTGTGTTACCTGCCGTCGGAGGAAAGTCCGCTGCAACAAGCGATCGCCGTGCTCGAATTGTGTCAAGGCGGGGATCGAGTGTATTTTCCCCCCACCTGGAAGGGCGCCCCGCAAATCGAAGCGGCCACAAGATGCGGAGCTCCTGTCTCGACTCAGGCGCCTGGAGGGTGTCATCGAGCATTTGAACGAGAAACGAACAGCGTCGCTATCGGATACGCCTTCCCCAGGCCAATCGCGCAGTGAGAACGTGAGCACACAGGGTCCGCCGGCGCCTCACGCAGGCCCCGGCGATGGCGACGGGTGTCCGCTGATGCTGGATGCTGCTAATGTGGACCCCCGCAGGCCTATGCCCACGCGAAACATGGAGCATGAATTTGGACGACTGGTTATCGATGAGGGCCGGAGTCGTTATGTGAGCAATCGGTTCTGGGCCAGTCTCGGTGATGAGGTGAGCCGATTTCTTGCTTCCTTTATGTTGTTTATGATGAGGCACTTTTCAGGTATTGACAGAGGGATACGTGTTAGATCGAAGAGCTTCAGGATATCCTCGACCCATCAGCGTCGGAGGACGAGGATTACCCCTCTCCAGAGTCGTCGTCGACTCACTCCGCCAACCATGACGGCTTCCTATTCGGATTTTACTCGCTTTCCCATTCCCTTCGCGGCTTCCTGCCACCATCGTCGAAGATCCCGGTGCTCTGGACTTTATACTACGAGAATGTGGCGCCGCTGGTCCCCGTCGTCCATAAACCTACAGCCAAACAGCTTTTCACGATCGCCGCCCAGGACCCGGGCAGCTTAGATAAAAACCAGGAAGCACTTTTCCTGGCGATGTGCTTAGTGGCAGTCATCAGCTTGTCTCATGAGCAGTGTGTCATCCAGTTAGATGAGGACCGTGATGCTGCTGTGAAACGTTATCGATTTGCGGTCGAGCAAGCTTTGGCGAAGGCCAATTTCCTGAACACGCAGAACTTGATGTTACTGCAAGCCGCTGTCATTTTTCTCATTGGTATCCGTCGTGAGGATGATACTAAGTTCGTGTGGTCTATGACGGCTCTCGTTCTTCGCCTCGCGCAAGGTCTTGGTCTTCACCGGGATGGGACGAAGTTCGGGTTAAAGCCCTTTGATACGGAAATGCGCCGAAGACTGTGGTGGCATATCTGTTTGTTGGACATTCGGTCGTCCGAAGACCATGGCACTGATTCGCAGATCCACGAACGGATTTATGATACTCGGCTTCCACTAAACGTCAATGATGATGACATTACGCCGGACATGCAAGAGCCGCCCCCGGAGAGAATTGGCTTTACCGAGGTGACCTTCTGTCTGATCCGCTGCGATATCACAGTAGCCCTTCGGCGGGTGAGCTATGCCTGCCCTAATGGCCACTTCACTTCAGGTACTCGACCAGTGTCCGCGGATAACTGCGGAAACCTGATCAAAGCCATCAATGCCCGCATCGAGGAACGATACATCAAACACTGTGACATGAACGTGCCAATTCAATGGGTTTGCGCTACCGTCGCTCGGCTCATTCTCACGAAACTATGGCTTGTAATTCACCATCCCATGACTCGGCCTGACCGTGACGTTGCTCTGACGAATGCAAATCGAGAGAGCTTGTTCGCAACTTCTGTGGAGGTTGCCGAATTCGCGCGCCTACTTGGGGCCGACAAGAACACATTTAAGTGGAGCTGGCTCTTTGCCACGAACATGCAATGGCATGCCATCGCATTTGTCTTATCGGAGCTCTGTGTACGCCCGTTGAGCCCTCTCACCGACCGTGCTTGGGAGGCTGTAAGCAATCTTTACCGAGATTGGGTACGCAACAGCAAACAACGGAAGGGCATGCTTTGGCGACCGCTGTCAAGGCTCATGAAGCGCGCGGCCGCCCACAGAGCAAAGCAAGAAGAGATGCGAACACAGCTGGGTCTCAATGTCGGCTCTTTTCAGTCCGTGCCATTCACTGGTGGCACTGGACCCTCAATTCTTCAAGCCCCTCCCATATTACCCCAGCCTCTTGCGCAACGAGAATCCCAAATATCATCTGCCATGCCAGAGGGGGGTACGTTGTCTAATACAAACGGACTTGATATCGATCTTCGAAAGGGGCCGATGGACGCAATCATCAATTTGTTCCCCGGCGTTGACTGGTTGTCTCCTCAAGCGGCAGCTATGGCGGCAGCCATGGAGCAGCCAACTACAACTCCTGGGGACGCATCGATGAACTCATTCGCCGGACCAGTGCCCATGCAGCAGAACGAGAACAAGCCGGACCCTCAGCTCAATTGGGATGAGTGGGATAGGGTCATGCACGACTTCCAGATGGATTTACAAGAAGCCAACACCGAAAACCCTTTTGCGAATATCTCTGACTGGCTTGCCTGATGCGCCTGTGCGGCAAGGAAGCGCACCATGCACCTGAAGTGTGCTTTATATACCCTCTAATCCAGCCGTGGCCCTAAGAGGCATTTCGCCCTTCGCTCGAGCGGGCTCAGTGTTGTGGTATAACTGGCGAACCTTCTCAATTATTCTCATGCGAAACCCCCCTCTTCACGATGCAGAAATACCCCTCTCCAATCTTAATCACAATGAATTGATGAATATGATATAATGACGATGTGTATAATAAGTCTGAATGTTACCAGGATGTTTTCTTGAGGTTGTATGAGACTTGGCCACGGTGACTACCATATCAGATCTGCTACAACCATGTACTGTATCATAGTAGAACACCCCCAGACTTGCACATATCAGCGATCAGCAAACAGAACTTCGTGTAACGTACGGATACCGTACAGTGAATCTACTAGTAGATAAACCCCGACCGATAACAGCGCACATCACGTGACTCCGCGTAACGGACAGCTTGCGTAATGAATTCCCGAGGTACACCACCGACCGACTCCGCCGATATCCAGACACTCTCTCACCCTGTCAGTCTTTCTCTTTCTCACGATCTTTTATACCAATTGACTCCCAATCCGAGACGAGAGACCCAGGCAACCCAATCTCAAAAAAAAGCCATGCCTTCCAAACGCACCGCCGCCGCCGGCCCCGTCCCCGCACCCTCACCTCCAACTATACCTTCATCCTCCACCACCACCGCTGCTGCTGCTCCTGCCTCCTCCTCCTCCCTCTCCTCCGGCCCCAAAACCCTAACCACCAACTCCTCCGTCCTCGACATCGTCCACACCGTGTGGCAGCAATACCTCGCCACGACCCCGCAGCGCACGCTCCTGCTCGACGCCTTCATGGGCTTTTTGGTCCTGGTCGGCGGCGTGCAATTCCTCTACTGTGTTCTGGCCGGCAATTACGTGAGTTCACTTACTTTTTCTCCTTATGTTTTACCCCAAACCTTCCTTGTGTATTCGACTTTTGTGTGTCTGTATGCATGGTAGGGTATGTTATGGAAACCATGGCTAACTGTTTCCCTCCCTCTTAAACATAGCCCTTCAACGCCTTCCTGAGCGGCTTCTCGGCGGCGGTGGGCCAGTTCGTGCTTACCGCGAGTTTGCGCATGCAGACTTCCTCTTCTTCGGCTGCGGCTGCGGCGGTCGTGTCTGGTGGGAAGGGGGCGAAGGGGAAAGCTGCTGCGCTGGGAAATGAGACTGGGGGGAATGGGATTTCGCATGAGAGGTGAGTTTTTCTTTCTTTTTAGGGGGTTTGTGAGTGAATTGGGTTTGGGGGACTGGGTTGGGTTGGGTTGAACTCGGACTGAGCTGGACTGGACTGAGCTGGACCAAGCTGACTCCTTCGGGAATTAGGGCGTTCGCGGATTATATCTTCGGGAGCTTGATCTTGCATTTCTTCTGTATCAACTTTATTAACTGAGTGGATGCCCGGGTTGGATTTCGAGGGCGTGAAGGTAGTGACCGGGGGTGCGAGGTTGGGTTTGGGTGGGACGGATTTCGGTGAGTGGGATCAGGACTATTCAAGGGTCAAGATATGTGGTGCTGGACTGGGCGCGAAGTGAAGGTTCAACGTTGCGGCTTGAAGAAGATCCCTGGTGGACTTGATGCTGTAACTCTGATCTGTCTGGTCTGGTCTGGTCTGGTCCGATCCTTCTGGTTGTAAAGTGAGTTGAAGGAAAAGAACAAGAGTCGATGGTGTCGACTATGTAGAGGTACCTGATTCCCAGTCGTGATAGTACTCGAGTTTCCGTGGGATCTACTTCCGTAATTCATGTCCTGTCGGAGCAAGATCCGGCAAACAGGTGCACGGTCTCCGTTGGACTCTCAATTGAAGTATGCTCATGTTCATGCTCATAACTCTTTGCCAAGATCGGGGTATACCTCTATATGTACTGTACATACAACAACAACAATCAAAATGCCCGTCCAGGTCTTCTTTTCACCTGGGGCTTCTTCACCACACTTCCCCCTCCTCCTCCTGCTCCTCCGCCACCTCCAGCTCCAACTCCATTGCGTGAAGAGCTGGAGGCAGTCACACCTCCAACACGGCGGGCTGTGGCAGCCGGCCGACGGACCACGGAACTGCCCACTTCGATCTCCTGCCGGCGTCGGGAGGGGTCATTGCGCTCCTGCTCCCTCTGCTTTTCCGCGGCGGCCCGTTCCCGATCCGCGGCCATTTGCGTTTCGATCTCCATGCGCCGATTGAACTCCTGTTCGGTGACTCGGCGCTCGCGCTGAGAATAGCCCTTTTCTTTGACTGAGTAGAAGACGCCTCCGAGTTCGGCGAGCCACTGCATACAAGAATACTCCACGGTCAGTTTAAGATCATGATGGCGATGAGGATGAGGGGGCAATGATGATGGGGCGGGATGGGAATGGCGGGGGATCACAACTTACGTGTGGGTCGACAGCCGTGACGGTGGACATATACTCCTTGCTGGTGAGTATCAACTCATGATACACCACGTATTCGGGCACATAGCCCAGACCATACAGAGCACTCGTCGGGTGCAGCTGCATGCTCACGCTGGTGCGGAGATTGAGGAACTCGCCGATGCCCTTGACGCGCGCGGCCTGGTGGTAGAATCCGGAGCAGATGCACTTGCGGATGACATCCCAGTCGGTTCCACAGCTGACGAGGGGCATCTTCTGCACCGTCATGATGTCGTGCAGCTGGTCTCGGACCTCACGGGCGCGTCGAAGGGCTTTGGCGTGCAGGAAATGGCGGGTACACCAGCCGTCGGAGTAGCCGTTGGCCTTCCATTGCGTGTAGACATGGAGGAGCGTGAGGTGATCCGACTCGGGGACAAAGAATTTCTCTCGCGCGGCGTCGGATTCCTCCTGACGTTCTTTGGGGCGGTAGAATACGCTCGGAACGGACAGCATGGAGACGATGCTGAGCATCTCCTCGCTACACCGGTATTCCTCGGAGGCTTTGATGAGCAATTTTGCGAGCGGAGGGTCCATGGGAAATGGAGTCATCCGCCGACCCAGGTGGGTGAGGTCACCAAGGTTATCGAGCGCCCCCAAAGACCAGAGTTCGAAAAGCGATGTGGTGATCGTCTCCTGCGGCGGAGGATCCATGAAATCAAAATCCAGGAGATCCTTGACACCGAGAGACTTGAGCAGGAGGACGGTATTGGAGAGACTGGTGCGCTGAATTTCGGGGATGGTCTGCAAATAGAGTTCGTTCTTGTAGGCGACCTCCGTATACAATCGATATGCTTTGCCAGGCCCTGTCCGACCGGCACGTCCCGAGCGCTGGTTGGCGTTGGCCTGAGAGATTGGTGTGATCTGCAGCGTGTCCATACCCATCCGAGGGTTGTATACTTTCAACTTAGAATAGCCCGAGTCCACCACGAACATGATTCCGTCGACCGTCAAACTGGTTTCAGCGATGTTTGTGGCAACAATCACTTTGCGCACCCCGTTCTCGGCCCGTTCGAAGATTTTCGCTTGCTGCTCCGCAGGCATCTGACTGTAAATGGGCAGAATGCTGAGCTTTGGTGGATCGTTCAGTAGCTTTAGCCGTTCGTCCACCAGTTCGCATGTAGCCTCGATATCCTCCTGACCTGTCATGAAGACAAGGATATCACCCGGTCCTTGCGATACGTGAATGGCCAAGACCTGCTTGACCGCACTGTCCACATAGTCTTCGCATGGGGTACGCGAGAAGTGGACATCAACGGGGAAAGTCCGTCCAGGGATGATGAATTCAGGTGCGCCGCCGTAGAATCGAGAGAAGCGTTCGGCGTTCATTGTAGCCGATGTCACGATCAACTTAAGATCCCTGCGTCGGGCCAGCACCTTTTTCAAAAGTCCCATGAGGACATCAGTGTTAAGAGCTCTCTCGTGCGCCTCATCCATGATGATGCAGGAGTATTTATCGAGGTCCTGCTGAGCCAACGATTCTCGTAATAGGACGCCGTCAGTCATATACTTGATGACCGTCTTGCTACTCGTACAGTCCTCGAAACGGATCGCATAGCCCACCTCTTCTCCCAGGTCCACCTCCATCTCCTCGCTTACTCGTTTGGCAACACTCATAGCAGCCACCCGTCGAGGCTGCGTACACCCGATCATTCCAAACTTCGAATAGCCGTCTTCGTGCAGAAACTGTGTCAGCTGGGTCGTTTTACCAGACCCCGTTTCACCGACGACCACCACCACCTGGTTATCTCGTATCGCCCGCAGCAAGTCCTCTCTCACGGCGAACGCCGGAAGGAACTCTCTTTGCTCGCGGAGCGTCTTGCTCTTGCTGAATGAGCTCTGCCCACCCTCGTCCTTTTTCAGGTGTTTGGCAAACTTGTTTCCGCTCTTGTATGCCTCCTCCACGGGCACTGCGACCGCACTGTCCCCCTCGTCCTCCTTGACACCCATCAGATTTCCGAGGGCCGTGCCCGCCATCGTTGTTGCTTCCTGCGCCTGCTTCTGGCGTTCCCGCTGCTGACGCCTTTCGCGCACCACTTTGCTTCCCTTGCGACTGAAGACAGCCATGTCACTCTGCGGATCCCGGACAGCGGAGATGGGCTCCAGCTGTTTTGTGAAAATCGTGCGGCCATCGAGGAACGGTGGGCGGAGATCGTGAACCAGCAAATGGACTCGAGTTCCTTCTTCGTCTTCGGGCATGAAGTCCCCATCGAAGTCCCTTCTCTGAGCGACACCGGACGTGAGCATTCGGTTGGTTTCCCAGTTGTCAATGTCCTTGCGCTTCGCGTCGCGCAACGGGCCCGGCAGGTTGGAGCTTTTCAGCCTCTTGGCTGGGGGCATGTCGTCCGGCGCCATTTTGAAATGTTGATGTAAAAGTTTTGGGAGGAGACAAAGTAAACAGCGCAAGTTATTGACTTTTGGAAAATGTCTGCGAGAAGGGCCACAGCTGATTGCTTGAGCCCTCCTGGCGATGAATTGGGATAGCTTCGGAGGCGGATTCGATGGACTATCGGGCGATTGGCGATAGTGTCACCATGCAAACCCTGCAAACAGATATCAAACACGTGATTGATACACAACACCCAATGACGCAGATTTAGAGCTCATTTCGGGGGCAGACAAGATCGCAGTTGCAGTCTAAGTGATTGCACTACGAACTACGATAGCCCAAGTTAAGATTCTTACTGAGCTCCAAGTTGTACGTGGCAGCGCTGTGAGTGGACCCGGATTCAGTATTGGCTTCCAGTTCCCTCTGCCTGGTCCGCCGCCGCCGCGGATATCGAACCAACGCCCCGCATCGCAACTCCAGCCCAGCTTTGCAAGTACGCTGCGTGTACCGAATATCGACAAAATGGCCAGTCAAGCACAGATCAACCCTAAGAAGCAGCAGGGTATGTCTGTACAAGCTTGAGTTCCTGTTCTAATGTTCAAGGGTTTCGTGCTGATCGCTTGCAGAGCTTCAGCTCCAGTACACCAATTACAAAAACACACTGCAGCAGTTAGCACAAAAGATCGGCGATATCGAGCAGGAAGCAGAGGAGCACAAGTTAGTCTTCCCTGCTTTACTCCCAACCTGTTTTAGCTGTTCAAGCATGGATCGCTAATGCCAGCGTGCTGTCGTTAGACTTGTGATCGAGACACTCGAACCTCTTCCCAAGGATAGAAAATGTTTCCGCATGGTCAATGGGGTTCTGGTTGAACGGACCGTCGAAGACGTTCTTCCCTCCCTCAAAACGAATTCGGACGGCCTGAAGCAGGTCTTAGATGAACTGCTGAAGCAATACAAGTCGAAGCAGTCGGATCTTGACAACTGGAAGGTTCGTCATTTCATGCCAATCCTCGTGAGAAGGACCCGCTCTGACCTGGATCTCCCTTTACAGAAGAAGAACAACATTCAAGTCGTACAGCCATAGGAGAACAATAATCTGAGAGTTACCACGGTTCATTGATTACCTTTCATATATCCCTTGGTGCCATCTTTGGAGGTGACAAACGGAGAGCAGGGCAGGAGCAGCATTATTTGGAGCCCACAGCCATCTTGACAGCCTCTTGACTTCGCTTCCATTGCGACATCCCATGGACTGAACAATTCGTGGCTCATGGTATCTGCCATGACAGGACTTTGCCAGTTTCGCTCGCCTAGGACGAGGACGATGGGTGGCAGCTAAACACAAACCAGTACTTTGTTACAGGACGGTCGGGGCCCTGAATGCACTCATGCCTAATTGTTAGGTTCACCTCTGGGGATGATTTCATATCAGGCCATAAAGCTGAAGTCTGAGGCGCTGATTTCAAGGCTTTGATCATCCCTGACAGCAAATAGTGTATAATACAACTTCCGTGCCTTTTTCACCTTGCTTGATGACTCTGCCTTCCAGGGTGCATCGCCACCGGTTCAAATGTTCTATCACTATTGTTACCGCAATCTTTGTCTACAACGCAGGAATTTTAGTAATTGACATAGTCAGAGAGGGCGTCGTCTAGCCAGGAATTCTCCGATAACGCTTATGCAACCCAAGAGAAGGTGTGGCTCGGCTGAGTTGGCCCCTGTGGAACAAGGCGTCTGAAGTAAACATCTGCTGTACTCGTCTGCAGTTGGCCGATTCGAGGCCGGATCACGACAGCTGCACGAAAGCACATTGCTCCTGACTTCATCTGATAGAGTCTTGTTCCCGAGATTTCCTACTGGCTGCTTCATGTCAGCCTTGGGAGTAGATCTGGAACTATCCCGATGCATGTGTGTGTGTGTGTGTGTGTGTGTGTGTGTGTGACACGTTCAATGGCTAGCAAGCTCTCAGCCAACTTTGTTTGACAGATGATCTTCGAGGCTGATATGCCGACCTTGTCCTCTTGGGGAGCGAGTAGCTTGGGTAGAAGCCACCTGGATTCTATGTAGTAGAGAGCGGCAAGTGATGGATGCCCTCATCCACACCTTCGCAGATTGGGCTGCGGAGTAGAACTTTCTGTGGCTTTTGCCTAATCGGCACCTTTTCCAAAAGTATACAGTACTTCATGCCGAGTAGGGCTCTGGAATGTGATGAGACGAAGAGATGCATGAAAGTTCAGGTTCCCCGAATAGATGGCTGGCCCAGATTGTCAGGAAACGCTGTTGATGCCTGACGCCATGTACAGTACACGGTCCGTCAGTCCTCATAGGGCACGTAATGACATAAGAGATTGATACAGTTCAGTCGGCACGGATCCTGAGACAAAGGACAGAGCAAGCGAGGTATCATTATGAGTGCTATGATATCTTAAGGTACTGAGGGAAGTTTGGCCGGCCCACTTGTCCTTGACATTGATTGGAGCATTGGTCTCAGAGGTACGGAGTACTCTATGTATAGAAAGTGATAAGAAGTAACCGATAAACATTTCTGCGCATGTAAGAGCTATGTGACTAGGTCTCTTGAAACGCGATAGAAGTTGCTCAGCGTCAGAATTTGGGGTCAAGCGTGCATGGCACGTAAGAAGTACGAATGTTCTTTGCTATTGTCACTGTCGTTGAAATGGCCTGGAGGATGTTATTGCAGAATGAAAGAAGATAAGGCCGATGGCCAAGAGATCCGGGGCCGATGACGAATGTCACGTGTAATACCGTATCAATACACCCCTCCCTCTCGCACTCCGTGAGCTTGTGAGAAGCTAGTCCTAGAACAGAAAGTGACAGAGCGATACAGCGTTAGAGGGGCGTTATGGAAGTCCTGAGGCCGCCGATGAGCGCTGGTTGCTGGTTTCCCACCGCGGCTCATCGACTCTCAACTTCCTCTCCTCTTCCTCATCGCTCTTCCTTCTCTTCACTCAATCTGGGACATTGGGCGCAACCAAAGTCGTTCATCGTATTCCGCTCATCGCTTCTCTTCGAATAATACTCATCTATCGGGTGCTTCTCGGGGGCAGGAAACTGTGCATTGCAAACCGCGTCAAAGCTCATTGGCGCTTGGATATATTCATCGCGACAGCCAGGGACTTCTGGTTCGCCAATTGAGAGCTGCGCGCATTGCGGCCGTCTCCAGTCAGACCTGCCCTACGCCCCCCTCCCCCAGTGCCTGCCATTGACTGGCCGGTAAGCCTATTACCTTTTCCCTTACATCGCCCCCCCTACCCATTCTCAGCGTCCTCGTTTCTTGCATTTCAGTCCAATCACTGTCGTGCTTTGGCTTGCTTTTCTTGTTGGTATCTTTTGTCGCCCAGCTGCGCAACGTGCCACTGCCCCCCCCCAATCCTGTCTGGCCCACGGTTACTTCCGTGTTGTATTACCGCGTCACATTCCGCCCGCCCTGTTGACCTTCTCCCGCGTCCATGAATGCGCGTGCTGCAAAGAGACTTGAACTTTTCAGCTTGCTGACGTTACTATCGCCTCTAGTTTGACAGCTCTAACGTCATTCAGACAGCATTATTTCCGGAAGACCTAGATTGGGGCTTCTCCAATTATAGCAGGACGAAAAAGAAAAGGAACGAAGCCCAAGATCAGTTGTGTATGTTTCCAGAACCTGCCGCAAGCTTGCCCTTACTTCACTGGCCCTCGAATCAGATCGTCCCATTCAACCCATTGCAGCCAATCTCTAGACCAGCAATAATAATAGAGCAATAACAAACAGAGCCATCTTTCGGACCGTGTCTCGTCATCGCAGTCGGAATAACAGATCCTACCAGGCCGTGCTCAGAACGCTAAGGCACGCACGCACTATCGCGGAAGCGCTGCCAATCCCCCACACGCGTTGTCACAGTCATCCTTCCCCGTTCAGGCTGTTGTGAAGCGAATCGCTGCCCAGCCAGACACACCTTCAGTACCCTTGGCGCGGCTGTATCATAACGTCCAAGATCGAGAATCCACCACGCCCTGTACGCAGCTCTGACGTGGTTTGCCAACAGAGCAATTAGAGACAGCCCTTCCATCCTAAATCCAGTATCTCTGCACGTTCTCCCGACAGCTAAAAATCATGTCGTCGACCTCCCCCTCGAAGGAACCGGAGGTGGAACCGGAAGTTCAGTCGGGTGAAGACCAGGAACAAATGGACAAAGACCAACAAGACTCCCAGGCGCAAGGTCAGGGAGAGTTCGAAGTAAAGGAGCAGGACAGATGGCTACCAATTGCAAATGGTTAGTTGCGTTCCCTTGCAGCTTGTCGCTTCGTCCTGATTTGTGCGTACCTTACCTTCACCTGCTGGTCAACCGCCTTTTGCCCTACTATGATTGCTCGTGCCTCTCCACCGCCTAGGAGGCTGATTCGGTCAATCGTCACCATTCCTTGCTATCCTATTCATCTACCTGCCATCATCTATTTCGGGGATTGATGACCACGAGCCTTTCGGTTCATGTCCCTATTTGTCGTCTGCCACCACTGCCAGCAATCATCCGATTGGGTAGACATGTCTACAGTATGCTATAGCATGCTGGGTGCATTATGCCCATATCCACCTCTTCGTTGTTACTATCACTGCATGCCTGTATAGAATACTGACATTGCCTGTGAAGTGGCTCGCATCATGAAACTAGCTCTACCTGAGAATGCGAAGATCGCGAAGGAGGCCAAGGAGTGTATGCAGGAATGTGTGAGCGAATTCATCTCGTTCATCACCAGTGAAGGTCTGTACAGTCAATATCGTCTCATTATCAGCACTGAAGACTGACTGTCGAGCCTTTGCGTAGCTTCCGACAAATGTCAGCAGGAAAAGCGTAAAACAGTCAACGGAGAGGATATCCTTTTCGCCATGACCTCACTCGGTTTCGAAAACTACGCAGAGGCACTGAAGATCTACTTATCAAAATACCGCGAGGTAAGACTTGTGCAACGCATCTAGCCACTTTGCCCTTGCCTCAACTGGCGAAAGCGTGGTTTGCCTTGAAGAGAACACTGCTGATCTAATCTGCAGACCCAATCCGCGAGAGGAGAGCATCAGAACCGTCCGACAAGCAGTGGGTACAACGCCGGCGGCCCCGTTGGAGGCCCTCCCGGCGCCGGTCCATCCGGACGGCCAGTTGCACCGACGGGTCCGGGGGGCTTCCCTGATACCACGGATGCTGCCAATAACATCATCAACCCAAGCTTGGACCCCTCTGAGCAGGATGCTTCCGCCTACGGCTACCCTCCCATGGTCGGCCAAGCCCACAACGGCACTGGCGGTGATTCTTACTAGAGTAAGCGTCTGTGTGCAGGAGAACCATTCCAACTGACGCAGTGCAATCATAATTGGTTCCAAGGCCATCAACCATATCCCCACGGATGATCTACACACTGTGTCCCAAAATGCACAAAGGAATCCAAGACTGGTTTCACCGTGTATCCAGCCCCTGAGGGCTCACAGTAACATACACGGTTCCTTACTACAAACGTTTCAAATTACACTTCCGGTCCTTACTCCCTTGACAACATAACGTCTCCCCAGGTGGTGCGGCACGAGCATTATGGGGATTTGTTTACTCACGGAACTTGTGACGGACGGAAAGTGGGTGAGATTTTAACTTAAGCAATCCGACAGATTCAGATCTCAGTTCACGGGTGGCGCGCTTATCTTGGCTTTTCACCGGTTGTTTCTTCTGTTACATGAGCTGCGGCTTCTCACTTCCCTGATTTCTCTGGGCACATCAACTGCCTTTTATTGTATTACCCGCTCCGATTCCCAGTTTTTCCTTTCCTTGTTTTGTTCGGAGACTCACCCTGTCTCCTCAATCAGTGTAAAAGAGGCTGTTTTGCATGACCCAGTAGGTCCGGGTATGCTGGTCCCTTCGATCTGGGATCATTTGTATTTATCTGTCTTCGTCGAGTTGTCTCGTCTACACCTATATTCATCTGCTATTCTTAGCTTATTTGTATGGGCACATGCTTTCGGGCGGTGGATCTTAGTGTTGGCAGATAGAATCAAGCTTGGACATCGCTGTCCTTTAGCGCTTTCGCGGCACAACAAGCTGATTGGGGCTAATTTTTGGTATACTGGTTTATGACAATTCCATGTTAGGGAGGCTATGTATGATAAATGCAGAAAGGTCACCGATGTTTCTCGACATCGATGGTGCTAAATATCAATGAAAAGCCGGGACAAAGCAATGAGAGGGTCATCAAGTCATTATCGTTCGCGCACAGTCCATGTTCTCAAGGAATATCCGGGTAGCTTCAAGACCAATGATATGTGGCAATGACGAGTACGCCATAAATACAAGTGCAATGCAAATGTCAGCCGTGCATCCAGCCCCCATCATGCAAGAGATCCGACAGTGGTGTCTCCTGCCAGTAAATTTGACGCCACTCATCTTCCAATTCAGGAAGACCTTCCATGGCCATCGGAAGGACGGGTTGGTCCATGTCAGCGAAAGAGAACAGCTGCCGCCAATCGAGAGATTCGCGGGGGGCGTCCAGAGTCTCTACCGGAGCCATGTTTGCGGCTGGCATCCAGTGATCGATCGCGTGATTCTGTTGAAGGCCCGCAGAGGTAGTGGAGTTTGGAATGTGTGTCGACTCTGGAGTCGGAACTTCGTAGGAGACAGGCTGTTCCTCCTGCTGTTGTCGAGTGTGTGTAGCTATTGTGCTTGTGGAAGAGCTAGAGGATGAAGTATGGGCCACAATCTTCTCCCGTTCTTGGGAATTGCTGAAACCACGGGGTCTTTCAGTTGTAGCCAAGCGAAGATCCTCCTGAAGGCGCTTGGAATCTTCGAACAACCGTAAGATAGTGGTGGCATGTGACCAGTATCCTGCCAGTTCACGAAGCGAATAAGAAGCTGAATCAAAGCGACGAAGGGCATTAATCGCTAGGACAGGATTTGAGAAGCGAAGCTCCACTCGCACTTGTATCATTGCCGTGAAAAGGGTATGAACAGCGGAGTACCAGAGAATCTTCAAGCGATCATGGAGACGAAGTTCTTCAAAAATCGAGGCTATGACACCTGCAGCTGCGCTACAGATTTCAGCATCGTGTGGTCCGTAGTCATCCGAATATGCAGAGGCTCTTGGATGGGGTCGATGTAGTAAAATGAGGAAGTTGTTATAGGTCAAATGAAGCATAGCAGACCATGGATCCATGTCAGATGCTCGTAAGCGTAATTTGTCTGGAAGCTTCAAGGACCAATTAGCTAGGCTCTCGTCGGCCTCTTGCAACACCGCTTTGCGACGCTCTGGGTTGACTCTCAGTCCGAAACGATTGCGAACAATGTAAGATATCATTGTGCAGAGTTCCGAAAAATGAATCACAAAGTCTGTTTGAACCCCACGTCCACATCCTTGAAAGTCTGAAAGTGTTAACGAAGACACATCGGAGTCCTCAAGATTACTAAAGGAGACTGTCAGTCCTGGGCATCAAGTGGAAGACTTCTGGACCACTTACATAGCTTGTGGGCGTCCATATGAGAGAGATACCATGACATCAAATTGGACTAGGATATGCCAAAGCCTCCTCCACATACGGCGGTCTCGTGAAACAAATCGGCTTGACACAGGATTTCGATGCATCCCAAGTCCTGTGGCAATCCTAGCAGCTACGCCAACCCAGTAATGAGCGTTAGCTGAGACATCATCGTCAGGGCTATCAGAGTGCCAAGTCAAAAGTAGAGCGGCCTGAATCATGATGTCGCGGTTTCGCTCGACACGACTATCGAATAACCATTTAGCTCGACGAAAGAAGATCTCTTTCAGTGCATCACGCTCGACCTTTTGCCGAGCTACGTGTGCTCCGACTAGAAGTATTGCTTGTAGAAGCAGGATTGGCGGCGGGTCGGCAGGGTCCCGATTCCGGTACTGTGTCATGAAGAGATCCTCATCTATGATGGGATACCCTGGGTTGACGTGGTCAAAGTAAGCCTGAACCAGTTCATCTGCCAGAGCCGGTTCAGGTAAGGTGACAGCATCCATCAAAAGTTGATCGTGGCCTGTTCTCAGTTGGCGCCGAGGTATTTCGTTTCCAGCAAAGTGGTACACGTCGTCGACTTCGTCTCGCTGTTGGCGGATCAAAAAAGACATGTTGGACAGCTCGTGACCGACATAGATCGCTCGCACACCCCGACGGATTTCTCGACTGCCTGATTCTTCCTCGTCGATCAGTTTCACCAATCGTCTTTCCAAATCCGCATGCGAGTCCTGGTCTATGGAGATCTCCGATTCCGTTGGGTGATGGTATGTCTGGGCATCGGAAGTTGGTGAAGAACAGTGATGCTGTTGTTGGTGATCAACATGGTCATTGGTTGTACGATGGAGCGCATGGACATTGACGAGGGAAGTGGCAGCTGCCACAACGTCCGGTTGAACGTTGCGGAAGGCAGTTGTGAAAGCATTTGGCGGAGCAGCAGGAGAAGCAAGATTTGATGGTTTGTGCGTAGGTTCAAAAGCAGGAGGTGGACGACAGCGAATAGGTACAGGGTTCAAGATTGAGCGTGTAGCTAAGCGTTTCTTTTTCTCATGAATGCGGCAGTCTGACTTTCCCGCGGAGCGGCAATTGGAGCAAGGCAACCCGACGAGCCGAGCATCACAGCGAACTTTGCGCCGATGACAGTGAATGCAGGCGGCAGAGCCTGGCGCAGACAGACATTGATGAGGATCCGAGTATTTAAGAAGCGCAGATGATGAGCCAGAGCGAGTACATACCTGACTTGCGCTTAGTCACGCCATTCCCGGGGGGTGGACTGCTATGCGCTGCGGAGGACATAGCCGAAGCATCGATATAGATTCCAGGTCCGGAGACTCGTTACTTCGTCATGCATAATCAGATGCACGAGAGCAGAAGACGGAGATTATGGCATGATTCAGTCTTCGTAATCAAGGCTATGAGAGATCAAGGAACCAAGGAGAGGATTGAAGGAGTGGTGAAGAGAGGAGAGAGGGAGAGGTGGAAAAGGAAGAGGAAGAGGAAGAGGAAGAGGTCACTGAAGAGGGAGACACGCCGACAACAAGCGGGAAAGCGAGAGAGTTGCAAGTGGAATGTGGGGCAGGAACGAGGCCGGGTCTGGGGGAGTCACGTGGCACGTGCGGAGAAAAGGCCACGGCTAGTGCCTTACTGTATCATGTAGTTTCCAGAATCCGCATGGAATATTAGGCGGGGTGAGATCAGATTGAACTTCCATGGCCCATTCCACTGGTCAAGAGAAGAATGGAATTTATTCCCATCCTTCCCCTTGTCTACACGCAACATACTGGTCCAGGAAGACGGCTTTCTTCCGGTGACTGTGGAAGGAATCAAGCCGACCCACCGGGATAACCTTTTAGTGTCAAATTTGAATGACTCCCTTATCAAGCAGCCCTATCAACTGTGTGTGACTGGCTCACTGCCTGGATCAAATGGGCCCTTATCAATTCATTCCACCCCCAACAAATGCTTCTTTCAACAAACTGATACGATAAAAAAAATCATGCTCTAGCCATGCATCTCTATTGCTCTCTAATTGAGCTCATTCTAACCGTAAATGAAGCGTTTCCAATTGTTTGCAAATTGCTGAACTCCCTGTTCCAAAGCCCAACCACGAAGCTCGCAAATCTGCCGGCTGATCTGCTCTAATAGCTCGTCCATCTGTGGTCCGGCGGTGTGCAAATCGCTTTCAATGAGGATTCTATCGTCGGGCAGAGCCTTGATAACGTTCATTACCTTCTGAGATGAAGGGTTGCTGAAATTAATGACTGCGGAAAACGAGAAGTAGACGACGGAGGGATTCGATGGATGCAAAAATTGCTTCAACGGGTCCACAGGTCCCGAATACGAGTGCATGCAGATCCGGGGTGGAAAAGGAAGCGGTCGCTCGTTTGCTTGCGCCGAGTCCGATTGCTTCTGATTTTCTTCTTCATCACTCTCAGCAGAGGAATTCCATTCGTTCTGCCGACGATGTCTCTCCCGCCTTGAGACCAATTTCTTCTCATGGCCGGACCAAAGCTTCTTGAACAGATCAAAGACCGCCCCATGTGCTTGAACACTGTGCACAGAAACCGGTCGACCTAGCTCCCCGGCAAGACGTAACTGCGCTTCAAGGACAGCCTTCTGGTGGCTCAGCTGCACCCGATGAGGGCTGAGAGTCCTGCCCTCACGTGAACCGGGCGTCACTGTCTCGTCCCGCTTCAGCTGGTCGTCTTGGGTCCACGCATTGGGCAGCCGAAATGCGCGATCAAGGCCGATTTCGCCCACAAGGGAGCTGGGATAAGCCTCTAGGCGTGAGCGCGTGTCTGCGACCAGCTGCGAAAGCGGCTTGGGGTCCGGCAAGGAGGCGATAAACTCATCTTCCGGTGCCGGTGTAAGGACTTTCTTGTAGTGTTGTGCCTTTCGATCGTCCCGCGGAGAACTGTCAGGTTCTGCAGAGTCTGTAACGTCGTCGAAAATCTGGTGCGAGAACCACGGATGCCAGCCAAAGCATGGCAGCACAGGCGGTGGTTTTGTGCCTGTCGGATCAATTTCATTTTTGCTCAACGACATCGCAGTTTCGAGAACCAAATCTTGATCTTCTCCCCGGGTAGCCATGACCGTCAAGGTCGTTGCTTTCATTTGTGGAATCGTTTCAATTGACGACATCGTATCGGTGGGATGGCAATGAGCGTCGTAAACACCCAAGTACCACGGAAACTCGTCATTGTGCTTTGTGTCTGACATTTACACAACAATAAGATGGTGAAGGTGGCGAGTAGCAGGTAGAGAGACTAGGGAAGACGGAAATCGGAGATGATGGGCGGTATTTACAGTACGAGGATGAGGATGTTGTTGCAGTGACGTAACAGTATCGGGTTCATCAGAACCAGAACAGGTAGCGCACTAGCTACTGCTATACTTCATGTATTTGCTAGGATTTAATAATCCAGGTACTTCTTTCTTTCTCTCCCTGAAATATTTAAGCCTAAAATCACAGGCTATGGGCCAATTGCCACAGCAGTGCTGTATTAGGTGTCAAATCTTCCATGCCTGGGGCAGCCGGTATCACATGCAGTTCTCCGCAATCTCGGGGAATTTGACTATCCCGAAGTAGAAATCCACCAGAAGATCATGGATCCATCCATCCGTTGTATAACAACCATCTGCTCTTCAAATCAGATCATGGTGAAAAGATCCAAAGGTCGCTTCTGGCCTTGCTTCTGATACAGTGCTGGTCTATATGTATCCCAGCTCATGAATCATATCCGCTCAAATCAAGCACAAGACTTGTTCTACAGTACCCACCGTCTTCATGTCGACCTCTTTGTCCGTTCTGCTCACACTTCCCTTCTTAGTCATCATCTCGATCCCCCTCGTCATCTCCGCTTGGATCACGATCAGTCTCTCGCTGCTAGCGCTCATCCTCAGACTTCTCATCATCTACCTGGAGCTATGCTTCGCAATCATCGCCAACTTCTTCGTGATCCCGACAGCAACAAACATCTCGTTGCTGAATCTATCTGCATCGGAGCCCTCGACGCCCGCCTCTTCGACCCCCAAAAGACTCTCCATAGACCATGGCGCAACGAGGCCTCCACCACCCACCTTGACGTCTCACCAGCACCAACATCATCATGCCTACAATCATCACAGCCATCACCTGGCACACTCACTTGCACGCGCCCAGAGCAATAAACGTCCTAACCACGCCACCCGGACCAACAGCGCCTCCACCTCCTCCGACGACCAACAAGACAGCAACATCCCGCCCACCCACCTGTGCAAGGAGCCCTCCCAACGCAACGGACACGCCCCTGCCTCTACAGCAGCAGCAACGGGCCTCCTAGGCCTCATCAGCGGCGACTCCGGCCGGGACTTCGAAGGTCTCGGCGGCTGGCGCTCACCCCCACCACCACCCAGTACCTCCAGATACCACCATATCGCAGGCACGCACTCCCCAACAACAACCCCGAACGGCTTCCTCGGAGATGACACCCATACCAACACAAACAGATCCGACGACCCCGACGGCGAAGACGAGCGAGCCTGGCTCTCCATCAACCAACGCCTCGAGCTCCCCTCGCAACCCCTAACCCTCCGCAGCAACAGCAGCACCTCGGAGCTCGTGGAACTATCATCATCATCATCATCATTCTGGCGCCAACGACGCCCATCGCAGGAGCAGCACCCACCACCGCCGCACCACGGCGGCCGACATCGCCGCCATCACCACCGCTCAGCAACCACCTCCTCGCTCCAAGTCTCCAAGCTATCGACCAGCTCTTTGTTCTTGTCCCTGTCCAGTCGGCCGGAACCCAGCGTAGCAGCAGCAGCAGCAGCAGCACAGTCCGAGCCCCCCCGCGGCCTCAGAGCTCTGTCTCCGTCCTCATCATCAACCATCCACCAGCTACCCTCTTTCCCAGAGACAGCACTCTCGGCTGAGAGCCACTCCTCCAGTGCAGTTCTCGATGCCCCCCCCGGACCAGGTGGCGGTGGTGGTGGCGGCTACTTCGTCGCACGACCCACCGCGGCGAGCAAGGCTAGCTCCAACAGCAGCGGAACCGTGACCCCCGTCGAAGGAGGGCAGCGGTCCCCCCGGCCACCGGGCAAATCGATGGTGCATTACTCCACGGGCCTGCGGTACCGCCGAAGAAGTATATCCGGACCGAACTCGGGCGTTCAGTTCCTGCAGCCTTGAAGCTCTGGTCTGGCTTGTTGTAGGAATTGTTCGGTACGTTGCATTCAGAGTGACTACTCGGTCATAAAGGGCCCAAATCCATAGTCTTGGAGCCATACGATGTTTTAGGTTGGATGCTAGGGAAAATTTTGTGTCATTTGTCCTAGTCGATTAGCCTGCGCACTCTACTAGTCTACTAACTTCGTGACATGCATACATGAAAGCTTCTTTCACTTAGCTTCAATCCGCCATAACAAATCAGATTGTAAGTGATGATTATCCTTATCTTCAGATCATAGACAATGTATAGTGTAGTATAAGTTATAGTATATGGACAAAAACAACATGGAATCGACAACGCTTCTGATCAATCAAGCGCACCCACCGCTGCAAATGGATCCAAACTCCTTATGACTTCTTCACTCCCAGGGAAAACCCCACCCAAAGCCGAGCAATCACACACACGAACAACTAGAAAAGCTTAATCTCTTTTCGCTCTCTCCTTGCGTTCTACCTCTTCCATCTCAGCCAGGACCACCCGGTTGAACTCCTCCCACCCATCGAGGTAGACATGATGCCCGGAGTTCTTGATGATCACCACCTTGGCAGAGCCATTGTCCGCCTCGCGCTCTTCCGGCGTCGCATTCCGGAGGGCCCGCTCCTTTTCCTCGTCTAACTTGGCTTTGGCGGCGATGCCACCCTTAACGTCCATCCAGTCGTGGTCTCCATACATGAACACCACGGGGAGGCCGTTTTCGCGCTTGGCCGAGGGGGATTGTGACGAGGACGAGGGGACAGCGGCTTCAGATGCTGCTGCGGCCTTGGTAGAGTCCAAGAGGGTGGAGGCGGGGGATGGGTTCTGCTCGATGTATTGCCGGCCGACGCCCTGAATGCGACGGATCAACGGGCTGCGGGCGAATGCACCGGGCGCCAGGATGTAAGATAGGGCGTATTCACCACTACCACGGAGGCTGAAGATCGAGTAAGAGTAGTCGTGCAAGGCCTTGGCTTCGTCTGCCGGGAGATGCGAGAAGCGGCGAGAGGTCCACCCGGAGACCAGGCGCGGGCCGAGGGGTCCCGCCCACCGCACCAGGCTGAAGGGGGAGATGTTGGCATCCCAGAGATAGGCGAACCATTTCGGAACCAACCGGCGAGGAGGGCGGTCTGGGGAATCGGGAGGAGCACCTCTGAGGAGGATGTTGTTGTCTCCCTTCTGGATTTCCCCGGCCGCGACCGAGGAGGCGGATTCGGCGATAGTGCGCTGATTCTGCGTGAGCTCGTTCGCCACCGTCGAGGACTCGGGCATTTCTGCCTTCACTGCGTAGGGGTCTTCGGGAATGCCCACGGGTGAGGCGAGAATCAGTTTGTTCAGACGGCCTGGGTACTTGAGAGCGTAGGCCACTGCCATGTAGCCTCCCAGACTGTGGCCCATGAGGGTGAAGCGGTCAATCTTGCGCTTGACGCGCCATTCTTCCAAGGCGTCCACAAACCACGCCTCTGCTTCTTTGATGGCCTCTTCTCGCTCCTTGGCTTTGATGCGGAACGGTGGGCGTGTACTGCGGCCCATGCCTAGGAGGTCCAGCGCGTGGAGCTGCCAGCCTTTCAATCGGCTGAGGGGTTCAAAATTCTTGTAGAAGAAGCCCAGGCCGGCTCCATAGCCGTGAACCATGACCAAATGCTGGTCTACCTCCTCACCTACACGCTCGACAGAAAACTCGTTCAAAGCTCGATTCTTGCCGCTGAGCTCCACCATGCTTGAGCGCCACCGTCGCGGGCCATACGGATCGTTGGTGGAATTGATAGTGACATCGCCCTCCTCAGTGTGATCGGCGGACTGAAGACTCCCCGATCCGCCGTTGGGGACTGTGCTGGTCTTTCCGGTTTGGAGGTGTGTCGGGGGTTGGTGCTGAAGATAGGGTAGGTAGGAGAGGACTTTGTGTTCGGTTGTGGCAGCCGGTAATGACGCCCACTGTAGAGATACAATTGCGGTTCAGTGACCCTTGCCACAAAAGCATAAACACTAGAAAATCACTTTTGTTGCTGCGATGAGGAACCTACCCATTGGCTGAAGCCCTCCCGGTAGCCCAAAGGAAACCAACCGGAGGGTGCAGGGGTTGCGCTTGCTCCGAGAGCAGCATGAGGAGTGCCGTCCCTGCGTTGGGGGCCGGATTCATTGTACTCGTTCTTGGACGAGTTGATTTGTTCGGAGGCCATTGAGGATGTCGATCGCCTGGATGCGACAAGGGTAGGTGCAAAGTAGATGCGAGGGGTATTGCGGGGAGTCCAGGATTGCAACGTGGAGGCCTGGAGGGGGAGGCAAGAAAGCCGCGCGGTATACACCTTGTCGCTCAGAGAGATAGAGTGACAGAGGAAATATCTCTGTCACTCGCGCGTATGTGTCGAAAAAGAGCGGAGGAGGGAAGATGACGGAAATATAGGTTGGCCAGGGGTGGCTGATGAGTTGATGACAGGTGGAGGCAAAGAAAAGAAAATGGTTGAGGCGACGCCAAAGACCGATAATTCCGACTCGGATGGAGTTAAGCAGTTCGAGCCCGCAGAAGATGACGAAGAGAGTGAGTAGGTGAGTAGGTTTTGCTATAATAAGACCATTGTACACGACTTAGCTAGTCAGGTACTAAAGGTAATCTTGATAAGAATTAATTCAGGTTTATCGAGAAGTGGAGTGAGTTGTTGTTGAAGTGAGATGGAGAAAAAGATGGAGGAGGTGGTTGTGGTGGAGCCTCAACGGCCAACAATTTGGCAGATGACGATTGATGTTAATGAATGAATGGATTGATTGATTGCTTGCTTGCTTCCCATTTCTTCCCAGTCTTACCCTCCCAGCCATCTCCATCTCCATCTCCATATCTTCCCCTCCCCCAGAACTCGGTCCTTTCTCGTTCATGCGATGAGATAGAGTAGGGCCGCAAAGGCCATTTCTTTTCCTGTTTCTGTTTTTGGCACCTTTTCGTTTCATCTGACCCGCGCGCGCGCCTGAATCTCGCTGCCCTGTGCTGTACTGTACATACTGTACTTACTTCCACAAGGGATCCTCCGATCTTCCTCCCCATCTGCAGCTGGGTTATCTCCCTCTTGCATTTTACTGCGTGCTTCGAGGACGTCATGGCTTCCGCCAGCCTCGATCAGCTTGTCAAAGGCTCTTCAGCGACACAATCGTCCGACTCGTCGACTTCTGTGGCCGCCCCATACAATGGGACTCCGACATCCGATGATGCCTCTTCCTCTTCCCCGCCACGCCCGGCCACGCCCGACGCATACTCGAACCTGCCTTCATCCCCACCCCAGATATACCTTAATCTCCTTATACTGGAAAGCTCTTTGCGAGCCCAATATCTAGCCCTGCGTGAACGTCGAAGGCAGAACACCTTTTTCCTGCTGTTGCTGGCCATCTGGATTACCTATTTCGCCTACGCGCTCTTCCTCCGGCCCCGCGAGGATGGCCGCGGGGTGGGCGGATCGGTCTACTGGGTGGTCGAGATGGGCGAGAAGGTCGCTCTACTCGGAGGCGTGGTCACTGCCTTGCTGGTCTGGGGAACAGGACAATGGGAGCGCGGGGTGCGGTGGCCGCGGCGCTGGCTCGCCGTGGCCAACCGTGGCCTCCGCACCATGAATACCAAAATCATCGTCATTCGAGGTCCCTGGTGGCAGGAGTTGTTCTCATACATCTCCTTCCTCTTTCCGTTCATCGACCCCTTCTCCCCTTCTCCCGTTGGGGATTTTCACTATATCGAGCGCCCTGTGTCCGAGAAACGCGGTAGTCGGCAGCACTATCAGCAGTATTACGGGCAGGACACAGAGTCGGGCCTTGTGCAGGAAGATCTAAGCCCAGGGGGTGACTACATCCGACTGCTCCTCCTCCCCAAATCGTTCTCTCCCGAATTCCGCGAGAACTGGGACGATTATCGCACCGATTTCTGGGAGAAAGAGAACGAGCGGCGCGCTCAATTGCGTCAGAAGCTGCTCCAGAAAGAGCGTCAGATCGCCCAGCAGGACCGCGGCTGGTTCTGGTGGCTTGGATCCGGTTGGAAGACCTCCCAGCGTCGCCGACTCGCCGCAGCAACGCTCGGCCGATCCGCAGAACCCGGGCTCCAACCCCGTCACCACCACCACCACTCCAGTATCTCCTCGAAACACGGTCTCGAGTCCAAATCGCCCGCGCGACGGGGCCCCCGCTCCGAATCACACTCCCGAACCCCATCCCGGAGCACTACTCCCGTGGACACGGACGAGCGGCCACCATCGCGATCGTCGATCAGCGGCCGGCCGCGCCGAGGCAGCCTGAGCCCAATCGCCCACCTAGATCACGCGCAACATCACCAACAGCAGCAGCAGCAGCGCAAGAAGAAAAGCACCAAAACAATCACTCGCGGGCTCTCGCCATTGACCCAGGCACAAATCCGCGAGGGTGTACTGCGCACTCCATCTTTTTCATCCGAAGATTCCTTACCAATGAGAAGCAGTACTCCGGTCGATATAAAATGAAAGCGAATCTCTCAAAAGTGTAAAGGAATATACTGCAAATAAAGCAAGGGTGTCAGGCTTAATTCTGCAGCTGAGAAATCCCTAAGCCCAATCGCACATGTTTGTTAAATTATACCCCGCGGGTCCCCTCCCCATCATCCTCCGTCTCTCCAGCGCCATAAGTCCTATTGTCTTGATGTAGACTTTCTTCTTCCTGTGTGTGTGTGCGTGTGCGTGTGGCCTCTCTTCTATTCTTCTTCTATTCTATCGCCATATTCCTTCCCTCTTCACCCCAACCCCACCCCCTCTACTCTTCCTTTTAATACCCTGTTATATCTCTATGTCTTTGTATTCATGTTGCCATTTGGACATCAAGGAAGGATGATGGAATGATTGAAACCTTGAAAGTAGAGTGAGTGAATAAGTAAAAACTTTGGATTCTTGTTTATTGTCTCTCAGCAGATGAGATGTGAGAGAGGAAATGATATAGATAGGACGAAAGCTAGAAAAGGGACTGGATATAGGTACGTGCATAGTGACAATCTTGATGGTCCGTTGGTGTGTGGATCCTGGATATAGGCACTGCGTTGTCTACTACACCTGGAATTCTTGTACACTAAGGCGGAATAGGTTTAGGGCTGGTGTGATCTATTATGTGGAGTGCTCGATTGAGAGAAAGGTAGGATACCACTAGATAGGCTATACACATAATCAAATATAGCTGTATTATCACTTCGATGATACATAGACTACTTCAAATTCTCAGCAACACAACCGAAGTTACTCCGAAGAACGCCATATCTTTCTCCAAATGTCGATTATGTAGAACAAAGTCGTCGTGTAACAAAAAATACCATGCACATACAACCCTGCTTGATTTCGTGACAACAACAACAGAACACCCCAGATTCTATGCCGAAAAGATCCTCAACCGAATAGCTCATTAAATTCTGTAAACAGTTTCATCATCCTCAAGGTACCTGTATTCGTGGTTAGAGATCTAGTCCTATGATTTGACAGTGAAGCATAGGGGGTCAGTTGGGACTTACATCAATTCGTTTCTCTCATTCATAGCCCGCAGGGCCTGCAGGGCCTCCGGACGCTGGAAGACGTGGCCCTCGCCAAGTGAGGGAGCACTGCGAATAGCGGTATTGACCGCGCCAATAAGCTCCTCCACGTCAGCGGTGTCTCCGTGGGTAAACAAGCGGGTGCCCATCAGCGGGCCCAGAGCCTGGCGAAAGACCGTCAGACGGGCAGGCTGGATAGGCTGAGACGAAAGGCTGGCGGTCTGCGACTGCGAGGTGTCCGTCTGAGACTCGACCAGCTGCGACGCCGGACGGGACGATGCTACCGACATCTGAGACTGGCTTTGCGACTCGGGCTGAGTCCGGCTGGAGCGAAGCCGCTGGCCACGGGGACTGGAGTTGTACAGGCCATCCCCATCCTCAGACACGTTATCTCCCTCCGCATCCATCTCGGTGTCCTCGGTTATGGTCGAGACACCATTGGCACCGCGAGTTCTCATCCCGCCCCGTCTGGTAGATCGGGGGGTCGCGCTTGCAGTCTGTGCAGTGGTATCTTCATCACTCTCAGAATCGGAGTCATCGCTTTCCGAGTCCTCGTCAAAAGTAGTGACCTTTCTCCTCTTCCGGCGCTCGTCTTCAAGCACTTCCTTGAACATGGCAAATCGCAGGATCGATTCTGCGACCTTGGCATCGCGTTCTTCCACTCTGTTCGAGAGGCGCGATTTGGCATGGGCTGTGGACAAACGAATAAGGGTTTCGAGAGTACGAGCGGTGATGGGAGACGTTCTGCGCTGGTTGCCGGCCAAATCGTCGTTTCTCAGCGCCGAGTAAGTCGATACAATGTGGTCGGCAGCTCCCTTGGTCAACACGGGCTTGACACGAGTCTTCGCGTATTGAACATACTTCTTGATGAAGGGAATGCTCAGGATCTCGACGTTCTTGTTCTTGCTCCGCTGGTTGGCCATGCCAGCATGTAGCATGACATTGAATTTCTCGTAGACATCAGTGGGATGGCTTGAATCCTGGTTGTCCTCTAGACCGACACCAAGGGTCTGATGCTGTTGTTCACGAACCGGTGCACCCTCCTCAGCGCCAGGCTGGCGGTAGCGGTGCATACGAAGGACGTGTTCGGAAACCATTCGGTCCTTAGCGTCTTCGATGTCGTCCGTCACAACAAAAAGCAAATCAAAACGCGACAAGAGAGAATCGGGCAAAGCGATGTTCTTATGCGGGTCCTTGTGAGGGTCGTATTGACCGTAGATAGGATTGGCGGCAGCCAGGACACTGCATCGAGCGTTCAGACTCGTATGGATACCAGCCTTTGCGATTGTGACTGTTTGCTGTTCCATCACTTCGTGAATAGCCACACGATCAACATCACTCATCTTGTCGAACTCGTCAATACAGACAACACCACGGTCACCAAGAACCATAGCACCGGCCTCAAGTCTGCGCTCACCAGTCTCCTTGTCGGAAGTGACAGCAGCAGTAAGACCGACTCCAGAAGATCCTCGACCCGTGGTTGCAATAGCAAGCGGTGCGGTATTCAGAACAAAGCGAAGGAGCTGTGATTTGGCAGTAGACGGATCACCGACCATGAGGATGTTGATATCACCACGCAAGTGAGTTCCATTGTCCAAATTCTTCTCCATGCCACCAAGCAGCATAAGCAAGATCGCCTTCTTGATGTAGTCATGGCCGTGAATACTGGGCGCGAGGGACTGAGATAGCAACTCAAACACGCTCTTCTTCTTAGCGACCTTGTTGATGTTTCGAATGTCGGTATCGGTGATGGTAGTTTGCGCGATGCCACCGCCTGATTTAGATGCCAGCTGGATGATGTTGTTGGCTAATACGAGCGTGCGAAAAGTGGCGGATGTGGAAGATGCGTTTCGGTTACCCAGAGTACGGTAAGTGCCGACAAGCTGAATTCTGTCTCCGGGTTTGGCTCGATCGACCAAGTCATCGTCCAAGATCACATCCACACTGCGCGGAAGTTGGCCGGCCGGTGCCCGTTCAGGCATTTCCTGAATCGAAATAGTCTGGTGGTCCATGTAGGTCGAGTAGCCGTATTCCGTGGTCAACTGAGGAAAATCGGACAATGTCAGAATTGGTTCTCTAGCCACATTTCATGTAAAAACGTACTGGGTTCTTCTCATCGTCCTCTTGGGGGTAAACACTCATGCTAGTTGCTCCACTCGCAGTCATTGTCGCGTCGACATATTTCCTGGTGAGGAACTTCTTGGTGCGCTCACTCCAATGTACACTCTGAATAACTTTCGGTCGGACCAAGGAGCATTTAGTCACAATTCCCTCCAACGATATCATCCGGTTCAGATGTGAGGAGCCGAGGGTTCTAGGGTTGCAGGAAAATTCTCCAAAGGCGCCAACGAAGCCACAGTGATAATGCTAGACATTGTTAATCCCTGCTGCGCAAGCGGTCCTCGAGGTCGGAATCGCCATACCACATCGTCTGCAGTTTCTCTCGACGGTCGGTTGGGCAGTGTCTTAATGATATCTTTCAAGGCCCTCTCGAAGGCATCGGTGTATTCGTAGGGAGATGTGAGAAGACTGTAATTTATCAGCCAATGTGATTCGGGTGAAGTAGAGGGCGGGCGCATCCTACCCATCAGCCATCTCACGGCTATGTGCTCGAATCTCATCAATGCTGACCTACAACCATAGCATAGTGATTAGGCTAAGTCGCCTGAAGTATACAGATAACCACAACTCACTATTAACCGCCGTAGCCCTCTGTTCAGCATCAACAAGATATCGGCTCGATAACTAATTCCAAGTTAGACCCTTATTACCGCAAAGCATGGCAGTTTGCTATGGTAGTCAGAGGCCAACAGACCTGCGTGCTCTAGCATCACCTGCAATGTCAAGCAATCAGTACGCTGTACGCCGAAAGGATCAAAGGTCATATTGGCTTACTTGGATCGAGAAATTCGACAGCGGCACGCACACGATCCTGTGCGGCATCATCGAATTGTCCCTCCATGACAGACAGATTCTTGCTAATAACGAAAAGGGTATCTCAAAATAATCGAAGTGGAAATGAAGTAGCAAGAAAATGGGGGACCTCTATCTCTGGGGTCAAAGTGCAAGCGCGGGGATGCGAATGGTGATTTTTGCTTGATCTTGATGGAAGGGTGGGTTGGCGGAGAAACCGTTCTTTCGGATTCAAACGCGACATCTAAATCGGGTAGTATTAGAGCGCGTCCTGCGACGGAACGCGTAAAGCGTGCCTTGCATAGGTGAATTATGATTGTATTGCTGAGTCAGCTTCTACGAAGTGCATAAACCAGTCACTAACTCAGCTAATCAACTAATTAACTAGTTACCTACATAACAGATGATTCAAGATCTTCCTTCTCGTCTTTTTGCAAAAGCAAATTGGATGGGTGACAATCATGTGAATACAATTATATAGAAAACGCTGAGCCGCAAAGTCTTGTACAAGTCTGTATGAATAATATACAAGGAGAATGTTCTTATATGTACACCGTAATACCCCTATATCCTACACACCTGGCCTAACTTATTGTCGGTCCTCTTCCTGGGGCTCTTGACCACTTGTTTCCTGAGACTTCCGGCCGTCTTTCTCTTCGGGGTTCCTCACTCCAACACTTTGCTGGGCTTCTTCATGAGCCTCCTCCTGGATCTCTTCCTGTGCCTTCTCAAAATTCTCTCCGTGGTCTCCTGGTGGACCCTCCTGGACTCCATCACGAGACTCTTGAACGACTCGGACTTGATCCTCCTCCTGGGGTTTTCCCGTGTCCTGTGCGGGACTCACTGGTTGAGCACTCCTCTGAGTCTTGGATAGGGTTTCGTCGTGATGAACTTCAAAGAGATCTTCCGACGGCAGAGGCTCAGCCCGAATCTTCACCGGCAACTCTTCCTGAAGCCTCGCTGGGACCTCTCCAGAGGCTTCCTCTGGTGCCTCCTGCTGAGTTTCTCCGGAATCCTTTTCCGGGCTTGTCCGTGCCGTTCCCATTTGAGCTTCCCGTTCGGTCTCCTCGTGATTGTCCTCGAGGAAGTCTTCGGGGGGAAACTCATCTGGTTGCTCCTGGAAAAAGTCGTCGGATGGCGGCTCATCCGGTTGCTCCTGGAAGAAGTCTTCGGTTGGGAAATCATCCGGAAGCTGCTTAGAGACATCTACAGAAGCTTCCTCTGAAGCATCTGCAGGAGCTTCTTCGTCGAGCTCATCTTCTTCGTAGAGATCTTCCTCACGAACAGACTGGTTCCGTTCATCGTCCCCTAGCTCCTCTTTGGTACCTGTTGCCTTGCGTCTCCTGTTCAGGCGGGCTTCAACTTCAATGTCATACTCATCCGACTTCTCCAGTGTTCTCATGAAGAGGCTTCGGAACTCCTCAATATCCGGGATAGCCTCTTCAAAGTCTGCAGCTTCTTCGGCCTGCTCGTCACCTTCCGTAGTCGCCGTATCATCAGCAAGTTCCTCATCCACTGGCTCATGTTCTCTGGAGAAAGTCCTCGTGAGACCGCCTGCTCCCAGAATACCTCCTGTCCATACGAACTCATCACGCTCGTTGGCTGGAGTGTCGGTTCGTAGTGCGCGACCACGGAGCAGAACACCTTGGAACTTGTCACGAAGGTAAGGGATTTCAGCAACCGCATCGACTGTCTTCGGCGCAAGATCATATAGAGCTTGAATTTCCGCGGGTCCATCGTTGACACTTCTTTCTCGGAACGCCTTCAAGGCAGCAGCCAGGTATACCATTGATACATAAGTAGGCTGCATGAAGTCTGGCTGAATCTTGCTCCAGTACCGTCGACCTTCTCTACCAAGCAGGTGTGGGGGTTTGGGACGGCCTGTCTCCACAACATCGATGGTAGAGGGTACACCGTGCGGCTTGAGACCAAATCCTCGGCGCAGATATTTCCATCCAGGGAAGTTAGGCATGAATCGATGCTCGAACATGGTGAATGCCTCGAGTTGATCCGACGGCTCGGATGAGGATGCAAGCATCTGGACGTAAGTAGACCAGTTGTAGGTGGTTAAAGCGAAACCTGCACTTTCGACTTCCAAGATGACTTGAGGTATTCTCCGAACCTCGGCTCGGTAAGCCAGAGAACGCATGAACAACGAAAGAGCCCGAGAAAGCATGAAGCGATGAGCAGAAAGGATGGAGAAGCCCGCAGTCTCTGCTGCGTCAGCATTGGTCTCGTCCGCATTATATTCACTGTGGGCTTCGGAGCTGACGACGAGCTCCTTGTGAGACGGAAGCGGTGCGCTGTCGGAATTGCTGGGACTGGACAACCATGCCTCAATATTCGGTCGACTAGCCATCTTGATGGCGCGTGGGAAAACTATGTTCCAGTATTCTTCGACCATTTCAGGTTCATTGCCTCTGATATGAGCAAGCATCAGCGCTGTTAGTAGGCGAACTGGGGCTAATTCGAGAGCGTCATCGTCAGGTGATGTTCGTTGACTCTGGATGAACTCGTGGAATAATTCTCGAGCTCGCCCAGCAGCTCCGCGCCTTCCATAGGCATTCATCATGTGTTCGTAGTATGCGGTAGGGAACGCCTGTTTGGCAGACATTCTGCCAGCGCCCAGTACAGGAGCCTTTGTTGCTGTCTTGTTAGTGTGGAACTCTGAGATGGTCTCCTTAAGGAACTTCTCTGCGTTTTCCAAGCGAGTATATGCGCCGGCAGCGCCACCGCCACCAGCGGTGATTAATTGCAAATCTCGGCGCAGTTGGCTCTTGAGAACAAGGAGCCTTGAAGCAAGACCAGCCTCTCCGAATCGCTCCTGGATCTCATTGAAAATCACATGTACCATATCTCGGTTCCTCTTCTTCACGTACCCATACAGGATGATTGCGTAGTGAAATTCGGTGGCATATACGCGATTGTTGCGATGAAGCTTTCTCAGAATGCGACGAGCATTCTCTGTTTGGCCAATGAGAACTAGACTCAGCATGAGAGCGGCATAGGTCATGCTATCTGGGAGCAATGTGGCTTCATCCATGAGCGAGCGAATTCGAGAAATCGCCTCCAAGTCCATTCTGAAAGCGTAGTTCCACAGTAGGACGTTCCACATTCTGACACGCGAACCTGTAACGTCCAACCCAAGGCACGTCTGCGCAACCCACTCCGCCTCCTCAAACTCTTGGTTCTGGCAGTGCGCTTCCACAATAGTATCGATCAAGGGAGCCGTTATCTGTACGTGATTTTGTTTTGCTAACTCGAGCAAGTCACGGACACCCTGGACATCGCCCCGGTTGGCACAGAGACCCATCACAATACCGAAAGTATGCGAACTCGGTTCCGTGCCCTGGTCAAACATATCCCTTAAGAGTTTGAAACATCCACTCAAGTCCTCAGCGTTGGCGTAGGCTGTAAGCAGAACATTCCAGCAGACTGTATTTGGGCGAAGACCGAATTCCTCAGGGATGCGATAGAATTGACGCAACGTTTCTCGCACGTTACCGACTCGTGCATGCACGTAAAGAAGAGGAGTCACCAGCCTTCGGCTTTGGGGCCTGCCATGGTGGGATACCATTTTGTCAAAAATATCATTGACGTTGTCAACGTCACCAACTTTGGAGAAAGCAACGAGCGCGTGCTTATAAGCGTCCAAGGTTGGCTTTCCATAAAAATGGGTGAACTCATCAAGAAAGTACAAAAGCCCAGCCGTGATCTCGAAAGAGGCAAGGCGCCTCACCAAATGGCCCAAAAGTTTGGCTGAAGGAGCGTGGCCATCCATCCTCCAACGAAAGTTCCGATATATCACGATAGAGCGGACAAATATCTGTCGGTTCTCGGTTGTCCGAATTGTGTTGAGAAGTTTGATATAATGTGCAGGCTTGAGCATGCCAAGATTGTTGTATTTTTGCAAAACTAGCAAAATACCATCGACCGAAGATTGTTCGACGAATGCTTGGCTGGTACAAGCGTTGTCGAGCAAAAAGCGAGCAAGATCATGTAGCGACGTGCTCTCTGTCTGCTCTTGTATATAGTCTGCCAAGCCAGTCATGGGGTCCTCAAGAGTAGACATATTCAAATTCGAAACGAGAGCGCTCCACGTTTGAGCGCGGTCGTTCTCCGCGAATGATGACCCGAGGTCCCAGAATGCCTGTACCCAATCCCACTGCGAGGAACTCGCATAATGAACCAGAAGAAAAGCCCAACATTTCATGCCAATGCCATAACGTATGGCTTCTGCGCAGAGATCTTCCGCCTCTGGCAGTTTGTTGGTGGCTAGAGCTGATTTGACTATGTTCAAGTAGTCTTCTTCGGACCGTGACTCAAGAGGAATCCAATTTAACACTCTTCTAGCACGTTTATGATCCACATGCCTGTTTGAATCCCTAAGGAACGCTATGAGAGCCGCATTGACTTGTGTAGGATGACCAGCAGCGACATAACGAGACCATGCACCATCGTAGGCCTCATATTCCTCTAGAGTAGCGGGGTCGAGGAACCTATCTGAAGCTTTCTTCTTTGCTTTCAGACCAGGACTTTGACCACTTTGCGCCGCGTCGAAAAAGTCCTCCTCTTCTTCAAGATCCTCGGCTTGTGATGTATGAGTTCTCCCTGACTCATCTTCTTCAAAATCCTCAGCTTGCGAGGTATCGGGTCTCCTTGTCCCCTCTTCTTCAAGGTCCTCAGCTTGCGATGTGTAGGCTCGCCTCGTCAAGCAAGGGGCCGTCCTTCTCCTTCGACGCGGGACGAGCCGTTTTTGGACACGATAGAGGCAGGAAACTGCAAATTGCTGGGTCGGAAGCGGATACAAGAAATCGAGTACTGGGGGTGGCGTTCGTGTATCGTTGAGTTGCGGAGTGGCGTTCAAATCGTTCGGCACAGGTCTTTGCGGCGACTGGATGGTCGAAGAGCCATGATGAAACTCCAGGTTGGTCGCAGGGTATTGCACAAGACTGGTATAAAACGATCTTCGGCTTCGAATGGCACCATTTGAATCTCGAAAGAAACGTCGTCCCGCGTTTTCAAGACATCCCGCCGCTCGTTCCAGCATCACCTCGAAAAATTGCGGCGTCTAACCCTATTATCACCGGTGATTGACTGCTATACATAACATATCGGGTTCCTGGGCTGGAAACAACGAGTTAGATTTCGGTCGGACAGCCAATCGAGCATGGGCTGAGGCGCTGCGAAGGGAGACCAGTCGTACCACGCCGAAGAAAGACTATGCCAATTGCCGAAGATGTGCTACTAGCCAGCACACCAGGCTGCAAGGGGGGGAAATGTGAGATTGGAAGCGTTAACCTTCGAGCTTCAGGTATATTCCGGCGGACGGGGGAGGTTTGGTGTCTGGGGAGGGGTCGGTGGTGGCTGCGGAAGGAAATTTTGAGGTGTAGCAACAAGCTTGGAGGTTGGATGCTGCAAAAGCAACACCCGCAAAATCAGCCGGCCGATTGTTTGGCCGAGACTTGACCACATCAACCCGCAACTGCTCGGGTGGGAACAGCACCACCACCTGGCAATACCTCGGTCAATCAATCGATAATCGATAATCGATAGAATCACCAGGAAGATGGACATTACCGACTTCATCTTTGCTCACCGGGAGGAGACTCTTCTCACTGGAAATTATAATGCTTACCATGCATACACAAGCCGGAAGCTGCACAAGCTTCAGAAGCGGCTTGGACAGACAACCCCCAAAGGCCGGAAGTACACTGCCAAACCTGCCATTAGTGCAGAGGATGTGAGCAAGAATGTGGAGTAGGTTTTTTTCCTCGACCTTGTTCCTTGGTATTGTCACAACAGTCCACTAACTCAGATCTGGGTTCTCCCTTTCGCAGATACGTCCACATCTTACTCACCAGCGCTGAACGAGCATGGGCGCAAGCGATGCACGAGAAGACCGCGCATTCAGCAGATCCGTCCGCCAAGGGGATCGCTGGTGCTGCTCGGAGTCACATCATTGCACGACTAAACCGAGCTACCACCCATGCGAACCACTTGGTCACAATTCTGGAGGATCAGGCAACTTCGGGGGCCACTGATGTTGATGTGCTAGAGGCACGCGCATACTTGGCATCCCTCTCGGGAGCGATGTTCCTGGAGAAGCGCAAGTGGGAACAGTGTCTTCGAGATTATGCTATTGCCCGAGTCATCTACGTGGCTCTAGGCCAGCAGGTTAAGAAGGATGCTTTCCGTGACCTGCTCTCTGGAACTGTCGATCCCAGTCTCAGATACGCTGCATATCAGATGAAACTCCCTCGGTCTAAGCCTCTCCCGTCCTTGGCAATCAGCTATTTTCCTTCCGATGCGACCATCAGATCTGAAGTTGAGAAGGTCGATCCTAATTGCTTGAAAGAGGAGGCCTCTGGAACACGGAGGACTGCCGAGGGGGAGGTACAGCAACTTCCTGAAACCATCACCTGGAGATCGCGGACGGTCGCACTCGAAGATGCCACTATCTCTCAGGCTCTCGCATCTGCGGCTGCAGCGGAGTCCCGTCTTGCCGCTTGGCTATCAGAGAGCGCCGGCCAGTCTGCTTCCCCAAAGGACAAGGCCGCTGCATATGACAGTGTAATCATTGCGAGTCAGGATGCAGTCGATGCCACAAAGACTGCAATTGATGACCTAGCAGCCGAGGGCGTCGATCCTAGCGATAAGAGGATGCAGGCGCTACAAATTACACGTACGGCAGTGAATTACGGTTTGGTGGGATGGAGAATTGGACGTAATCGCGTCTTGTGCGGAGAGCATGATGGTATCTCCTTTGAAGCAGGCCCCGCCAAGCAGTTCAAGAATGCTAAGGGCTCTGGGAAAGTGGAGGAAACGATTGGCAAGAAACTTGGGCGACTGCGTGAGAGAGTCGTGCTATATGACTCCACCTTGCAGAGTATCGATTTTATTCTGGAGTTACCTGGAGTTGCGGCAGACTCGACGTTCGTTCGCGAGCTAGACGCCAAGCGGAGCTACTTCCGCGCTTTGAGGTAACTTGTTATATCTACTGAAAACCATAAGCAATTACTGACCTTTCTAAATCACAGATGCTTGACCATTGGGCGCTCGCATGGCATTCTCGGGAAACCTACCAATGCCCTTGCCCTGTTTTCGCAAGCCTTGTCTCTTACCACGGGATCTGCGGAGTCTCTCCAGTCCTCGATCAACGCGGAGGGTCCGCCGAAGCTGGACATCTCACACACCCAGATTTCCACCTTGGGGTCAACTCTGCGAGGCTTGGTGGCTCAATACCGAGGCCTTGTCACTGTTGAGAAGCTTTCCGTCGAAGCGCAAGCGAGGTCGACTACTCAGCGTCCAGTGATTGAGCGGTTGCATGAATTCTCCGGCGATGCCATTGACCTGAAGAATGTCGTTCCGTTTCCGCTGCAGATTCAGCCAGTTCCTGTTAAGCCTTTGTTCTTGGATGTGGCCTGGAACTACATTGACTACCCTCGTCAAAGCTCGGTAGCTCAGGTGACGCCGCAGGCCCAAGAAGAAGAAGCGACTACAGAAGAAAAGAAGGGCGGGCGACGCGGCTGGTTTGGGTTCGGTCGGTAAGGACGCAGCCAGGTGTTGGGTGGGAATCTACACTTCAGTAGGACACACTGTTTGATCGTTAGCTACATAATACCTTAGCCAAAGTGAATATGATGTGATGACTTGTTGCGCTGAGCGAAGCTGGACTGAAACAAAATCACCAATGCAAGTAATGCTTTTGAGCTCTGGGTCGTATGCCCTATGTTGACCGTCAGTATATCTGGTTCCGATCGGTAGGCCTAAACCAAGGATATGCAATCTGCACATACTATGCCTAGGTGTCGTCCACTTTCAGAGACTCGCGATGCGTCACTTAGATTCTCCTCCTTCCTACCACAAGGAACTTGCATCATGGGTCGATAAAGTTACACCGCATGAACAATACTACTGAATTGTCTACTCCGTATTCTGCGGTAACGGCCAATTACTTAGGTACAAAAGTATAGCGTCCCTGTTTAGGTTAGCGCCATCCGATCTATAGCTTTCTGGTGCGGGGATACAAGCTGGTAAAAACTACTAGGCTCCAACTCCACCATCCCCACGCGTCTTAACACCTTCCGTCAATACCACACGAGTCTCATAATATTATAACTCAAGCTTTCTTCAGAACTCGCTACCATCCAGTCCAGACTCCAAACTTCTGAACAATAGCCGTTCACACATATTGTATCTCGACAATTAGTAAGACTAGACTTCTAGCACACTTCAAACAACAAATACCGCAACAGCGTAAGCTACTTGGCATGTGATGTTTCCTACTAGGTAGGCTAATCGCATCAAATAACACCAACAGCTACAGCGTACCGCTGCCCACCTACTCATAGCCCGACTCAAAGTCCTACCCATACCATCAACAACCAATTCAACCACTTTCATAACAAGTCTTCGCCGTTTATGTTAACTCATATCAATCACTACAACTTAGCTATACCATACCTCGAGCTAAACACAGTGGCAATAAATGCTATCAAATTCTCTACTCAGTTCTGCCAGTATTCACAGGAGTTCTGTCAGCCATTCAAAATAAAGAATTTATTTGTTACCCTTCTTGTAGCCAAAATGTTACTACAAGCTACAAGATGGCTTCTCCCAAAGAAGACCCTGACCTACTTGGGCAGGGCTCAATATGTTCGCGGTGTACAAGACTTGCTGTAGCACCTATCTTAATGATGTGGCAGAAACTAACTGACGACATGACACTGCTGACCTGTCACCCTTCTGGGCCACTCCAACCACGCGTCTAGCGGCGGAGGCACGACCTGGGCAATCTCGACCAACAACTCCAGCCCCCTCTGACCGACGAACCAGTAATTGGCAAAGGCGTGGAGCTGCGCGCAATAGAAGGAGAGGAGCACCAGTGCCACCGCGTGCTTGCCCCGCACCAGGTCCAAGAATTCTTCGTCCAGCGTGAGCGGCCACATGAAGATCATGCCGCACTCGAGTGGCAGATCTGCGCTCAGGATCGCGCGAAAAAATAGCTCCAGCTGTCCAAGCGCCTGCAAGCAGCTCGTTCGCGGGCACGACTCTGATGTAGGATCAATCTCGAGGATCAAGGTCCGGAGTCGGGAGAGTTGGTCGTGCAGGCCCTCGAACAAAGCACACTCTGGGATGTCTCTATTGTTCGCCAGGGTCAGTGGTTGGCGCAAGGTTGGAAAGGACTAGGACAAATGACTGCCTAGGTATGGAACAATGGCAGGCTCACACTATATTCTGATACGAGGAAATATCGAACTCGTGACGAAAGAGAGGCCCCAGAGGGCTCTTTGCGAGCAGTGGCAAATATGGTTTGAGAACCAACGTCCCTCGGCAGATTTTGAACAGGTCCAGGATCGTGTCCAGAGCCCCGGGTGGCGGATCGGCCCTCTCCGAATCCACCGGTGCGGCAAAAATGTAGACCATGAGCAAGCTGGAGAAGCCGAAAAGGGCACAGTAATTGTCCGCAGACGGGACGAGAAGCGTCCGCCGGAAGGACCGTACACCTAGGGCAATATGGAATCGGGAACTCGTCAGATACCGACTATAGCGTTCCGGTTTCAGGTAGGCGAGGTGCACGGCGGCGAGCGCGAGGATGCCGTGCATCAGGACTTCGTACGAGTAGGCGATGTGCGGTAGCGCGGCCTGCCATGTGTCTTGCATCTCTTGTCGCCGGGCAAGGGATTGGGACGTGTGAAGGGTATAGTGATGCATCAGCTCGGGGTCCTGCATAGACCATTCTTGTGATGCAAATGCGGCTTCAGCGAGCCTGGCATGGAAGGAGCCATACGCGTCTTCTCCACCGGGTGAAGCAATCCGTCTCGCAGCGGGCATTGAGTCGGGCGACTTGCTGGGTCTCTCTCCGGAGTTGGAGGTCTTCTGTCGTTGTTTGAAGGTGCAATCCATACCACGCTTTACGCAGTGCAGGCAGGGGTAAACTTCGTCGCACTATTTCGATGATCCGTATTATTGAACGAGTAAGCAAGAAAGGCAGAGAAAAGGAAGCCCCAGAGAACACATGCAAACACACACCTTCACCCTTCGCACCTTGCACTGTTCACACCCATTGCGGGACTTGTGATGTGCTCTCCGCGTATGCATACTGGCAGTGTATCTAATGGTAGGGTTGAGTGCAAGTGAGTTATTATGAAAAGCACAAAAGGGTCTTTCAGGCAGTACCTGAAAAGGAAGTAAGAGTATAGGAAAGATAACAAAGTACGAGGTACGAAGTACGAATACGCGGGAAGCTTTGATTGGCACTGCCACACTTTTCGGGTCCACTCGGCGAACTTCAAGGTTCCATTAGCGGATCCTGGGGGAAGACCCCGAATTCACTGCCCAGTGCCCGTTCTCTCCTGCAACCCTGTCTCAGATACAGCAGGAGTGTCCAATTCCTCCCCTCGCTCTCTCTGTGATCTACCCAGAACAATCGATGGGTAAAATACGTTGATAACCACCATGGTTAGGACCATCAACGTCGAGTCGAAAACATACATGAAGACCTCATGGCTGATGAGAAACCCATCGTTGCCCTGCGCATATTCGATCAGGCGAAATATCGATCTCGCTAGGATGAGAATGCTGGCGATGTATAAGCCCACGAGGATACCTTCCCAACTCCTCGTACTCCTCCCGTGCAGGCGCGCCGTGACTACCACCGCCTCCGTTGTAGGTGACTGGCGAATGCGGCGATGGAAGAGCGCACAGGTTCCCATAAAGAAGGTAAAAAATGCCAATTGAACACAGAGACCACCGACGGTGATATGTTCTCCGAGGTTGTAGCTGCTGACAGTGCCACTTGCCATGATACCACCACCTGCAGCATTGATTAGTTCCTGAGCACAGATGCAGTATGGTCAAAATCTGTACGAACCTGCTGCTTGCATGACAAATGCAACCACATCCCCCGTGACAAAGACCTTCGTCATCCAGCGTACTGGAACAATACTCAGGCGTTCGGCTCGTAAGTAGATTATGAGCCGGCCCAGGACCATATATATCGACGCTGCGTATAGTGGCGGGGCAAGGAGAATCAAGATTGTCTGCACGCTGTAGATTGGTACTGAATCCTTGTGGTCATGGGCCAGAACGCGACAGATGTATCCAATAATCTGAACTGTTCTCGCTCGTCAGCTTTCCATTGTTGGTGGTCGGAGAGTGGGATTCTACTAACAAGTCCCCCCAATCACGAAAGCAAGAAAGTACCATGCTCGGCGCCGCGTGAGCTGGTAGACATGGTACGCTGTGGTCAGGGAAAAGAGAATTACGAAGATGACGGCTGCAACTCTAGATGGAGTGTATCTATAGAGCTTGAAGTCGATCTTGTTGTTGCCAGCCATGAGGGACGTTTGTATTCACAGCTTGGCGAGAATTCAGCAATAGGAGCGAGGAAGCCACTGTAGAGGTCAAGCAAGTAGGTGAGTATTTTCTCCCTTGAGAGAAGAGAGAGAACAATGGGTGAGGTAAAAAGGCAATGGGACTGAGGGATGAAAGCAGGGAATTCGTTGTTTCGTGCAGGTGACGATCTAGAGACATGATTTATACTCCTCGCACATCCGCAAGAATGAACACATATACGATTACGGCTACGATAACGAGGATTTGACTTTGAAGCTCCAGAAATTGATGTCTCTCCAGTATTACTATTGGTGCATGCCACCTGCAGGCAATATGACTGGGACCCCCTTTTTTAGTGTACTAATAATGGAGGTAGGTTGAAAAAGGTACATAAACAAGTTCGGGGTGTTCCTCGTACGCACCATTGCAAGACGTTTGCTGGTTTCTACGTGTGAGCGACGCCTTCCACCTTCTCTCTTTCGACCTATTTCAAGGCATTTCTTGACGAATTTGATACTCGCAGCTTGACCCCTACCCACTATCGAAATGGCAGGTGAAGTCTCTACCTTCAGACTTTACAGATACGATCCATCTTTTGGCGCGGCCGTTGTGATGGTCATTATATTTATACTCGCTTCTGGTTTTCATACTTACCAAGTGGCTCGGACACGAACATGGTTCTTTGTGCCCTTTGTAGTCGGCGGCTATTGTGAGTTAGTCAAATGAATGACTGGCGAAAAGCACTGACTCGCAGTCTCGCTCAGTTGAGTTCATCGGTTACATTGGGGTTAGTATATCTCAACTACCACCACAGTCACGGATAAAGGAAGCTGATCAAGATCACCAGCGCGCCGTGTCCGGAACGCAAAGTCCTCACTTCACCGTGAAGCCCTACATCGTGCAATCGTGCAGACGCTTCTGCTCCTAATCGCACCGACCTTGTTCGCGGCCAGTATCTACATGGAATTGGGTCGGATCGTCATGCTCACCCACGGGGAGGCATACTGTTGGATCCGGAGAGAGTGGTTGACCAAAATCTTTCTGCTGGGTGACATTATTTCATTCCTGATGCAGGGCGCTGGTAGGCTTTTCCAGTCCACCCAACTCACAAACTAATCACGACGGACTAACATTCCGCGCAGGCGGCGGCATCATGGCCAGCGGCACGGCCAGCGCCCTTTCGACTGGCGAGCGTATTATCATCGCTGGCTTGGTCATCCAACTAATCTTCTTCTCGCTATTCACGGTCACTAGCATTCGCTTTCATATCGGTATGCGTGACGGCCCCACCCGGAAGGTACTGTCGTCGCAACCACCCTGGGAAATTCACATGTATGCCCTGTATGCTGGCAGCCTTCTTATCCTTGTCCGCTCTCTGTTCCGCTTGGTCGAGTATGCACAGGGCAACAATGGCTACCTGGTCTCGCACGAAGCGTACATGTACGTCTTCGATGGGTGTCTGATGGTCCTGGCAATGATGGTCTTTGCCTGGATTCACCCGAGCGAAATCAATGCACTGCTGAAATCTAGTAACAGGACTATCAGGTGAGCCTTCTCGGTTTACTCGGTGGATGGGGTCAATTAGCAGGGTGAGAAGATGGCTCGTGGTTGCTGCTTTCCGATTGTCCAGTAATTGTACCGAGGGGCCCCACTCAATGAATGAGCCATGATCGTGTTATATATCCGTTGCAGATAGATAGTAGCATTGTGATGCCAGTCACTAGATAAACCTCCAATGTCGACATCTAGCATCGAAATCAGAAGAAAAAAAGATAATAGCGTCTAAGGTATGGTCTCGCATGAATCATGCTGATGTGATCACTGGTTTCGACCTTCTGCAGCGCCACGAAAGAACATGACATTCTCGATGTCTTTCCCAAAACTCTCAATTGTCAGACTTAACGAGCTTTACAGATTCCGCCAAACAAACGCGTTCTAGTATGAACAATCTGATCAATTTATATCACACTAGAAAAAAATAACGTGACTATTCGATGAAAGCCTACATACGTTGCCTGCAGAGTACGGAATGCTTCAAGACAACACCATGGTAGGCACGACATTGGTCAGCAAGAGACTGCAATGCATGAAGCATAGCGATATCCACCAACGAGGAATTCTACTAATCTATGATATTGTTTGTAGCAGCAATGTAATAGGCAACCCAACTCACAGCATCACCATTCGTCCTATCTTCCGCATTGGCAGTACCGCCCTTTGACGAGATAAATCTATGTGGGCCAAATGATTCTTCTACCGCCCTACTCATCATGTCCAGCAATGATTGTATTGTCCATGTTGTCAATTCAGAGCTATTTCACTTTAGGAATACTACACTTTAAACAAGCGTAGGGTGAAAAAACCACAGTCTTTTCTGAAAAGTCCACGTACAGCCATGATTTTCCCCGCCGTCAATCAGACTTACTCCGTAGTACGTAGCATAATATTCTAAGATTGAGATGCAGCCCGCACGGGCCATCCGGAAAAGCCGACCCGGAAGGTTGATAGCCGGATCACCTTTCTATCAAATGGTACGATTGCCATTGGTGATTGAGTTACCTACCTGCCAGGTGAAAACCGTACGGGGGTTGAAGATTAGGAATCTATAGCTGACTCATGTATCAGCAGTAACTAACTAACTAACTAATTCACAGAATGTTGATACATGCACACTGCCACTGGCCGTGTCTGCAGGCCCCCGAGTCAGTCTTGGTGAAGCGCCCGTCGGGCGGCGGGTGGACGGTTCCTGTTTATACTCCTTCAAGACTAGTTTTATGCTCAAAGGCAGCAAATTTCCCCTTCCAGCAAGGCGCCTGTCAGGGTAAGATTTTATGCAGGCGCATTATTACTCGACTGGGAGGACTATTGAACCACTTGCATTGATGGGGAAATTACAGAGTACTCCAGGTGCAATGCAGTGCCCTGGATGCCAGATGTAGTCTACCGCGTACCTTTCAGAACATACTGTATACTTGGTCTAATTGCCAGAGTCTTCCGCTCTCCCCCTCCCGCCCCGATCCTATCAACTAATCAAAACAACCCATTTTTCCCTCGCCAAATTAGAGTTGCGTCTCCCCTGGATTGGCTTCTTCTCCGATCTTTCTCTTCTTCCAGTTCCCACACACTCTCTCTCTTCCTAACTTCAATTCTTCCTTCCCCATCCCTTTCCATTCTTTTAATCCCTTGCCAATTGTTGGAGAGCATCCTTCGCTTGCTCAGTTCATTATCCAACATGGCCAGTCTCAATGGGAGTTTTGCCTCCCCATCGGCGGACGCCGTGATCTCCCCCAGACTTTTCGAGCCCTCCGGCCTGGTCGCCACTGTCCTTGAGGGTTTCACCGTATGGAAGGCTTTGTTGACTCTGTTCATCGCTGCCGTGATCTATGATCAGTGTATGTTTTTTCCCAGTGCCCAGTGCACTTTCGTGTCCCTACCTGGAGTGCGCCAAGTGGCTAACCGTTAGAACAGTCCGGTACCTCTGGCTCAAGGGCTCGATTGTCGGCCCAGCATGGAAGCTGCCCTTCATGGGACCTTTCCTCCAGTCTGTCAATCCGAAGTTCCATGAATACAAGGCCAAGTGGGATAGCGGCGCGCTGAGCTGCGTTTCCGTCTTCCACAAGTAAGTTTCACAGGTTGTTGCGGCCCCTCTCGCGACTTCGGTGCACTGGGAATCTGACTGGTCTGTCTTCAGGTTCGTCGTCATTGCTTCCACCCGTGACATGTCCCGCAAGATTTTCAACTCTCCTACATTTGTCAAGCCCTGTGTCGTCGACATTGCGCATAAGCTCCTTGGTGCCGACAATTGGGTGTTCTTGGATGGCAAAGATCACGTCGAGTTCCGCAAGGGTCTCAACGGCCTTTTCACCCGCCAGGCCCTTTCCTACTATCTTCCCCGCATGGAGGAGGTCTACAATGACTACTATACTCGTTTCCTCCGGATCTCCAAGGAGAACAACTTCACTCCTACTCCCTGGATGCCTGAGTTCCGTGAATTGATGTGTGCTGTTTCCTGCCGTACCTTTGTTGGCCACTACATCACCGAGGAGGCCATTAAGAAAATTGCCGATGACTACTACCTGATTACCGCTGCTCTTGAGCTTGTCAACTTCCCCGTCATTCTGCCCTACTCCAAGGCCTGGTATGGCAAGAAGGCCGCCGACATGGTCCTGGTTGAGTTCTCGAACTGCGCCGCCAAGAGCAAGGCTCGTATGGCCGCTGGTGGAGACATCACTTGCATCATGGACGCGTGGGTCAAGGCTCAGCAGGATTCCGCCAAGTATCGTGAGAAGATTGCCCAGGGTATCGCTGTGGACTCGACCGAGAAGCCGCCTCAACTCCTCCGTGATTTCACCGACTATGAAATCGCCCAGACCGTGTTCACTTTCCTCTTCGCGTCCCAGGACGCCACCAGCGCTGCCAGTACTTGGCTGTTCCAGATCATGGCCGATCGCCCCGATGTGCTCGACAAGGTTCGCGAGGAGAATCTGCGGGTCCGCAACGGCGACATTCACGCCCCGTTGACCATGGAATTGATGGATAACCTGCCCTATACTCGCGCCGTCGTCAAGGAGACTCTGCGTTATCGCCCTCCCGTCATCATGGTCCCTTACTTGGTCAAGAAGGATTTCCCCATCACTGAGAACGTCACTGTTTCCAAGGGCTCCATGATTATCCCCTCTGTTTGGCCCGCCTGCCACGATGAGGAGGCCTACCCCAACGCTGACTCCTTCGACCCCGATCGCTGGATCACCGGTACCGCTGAGCAGCAGACGAAGAACTGGCTTGTCTTCGGCACTGGTCCCCACTACTGCCTGGGCCAGACCTATGCTCAGCTGAACCTGATGGCCATGATTGGCAAGGCCAGCATGGAGATGGACTGGGAGCACACGCCTACTCCCGAGTCTGAGGAGATCAAGGTGTTTGCCACTATCTTCCCTAAGGTATGTTTCTGGACCGCTTTGACTCATGTACACTTTGCTGACCTATTCTAGGATGACTGCCTGCTCTCTTTCCGTCCTCGTGCTTAAAGCAGTTTCCGACTCGCTCTCGAGACAGGACGCCCGATGCTTTGGATTTTCCCACCTGCCAGACACATTGAAAGGTGGATGGAAAGCACTCGTGTCCAGCATGTGTTGCGTTGCATCCTATCCTGGTGATATGGCTGCAGGCAATCTTCTTCGAACCACCTTTTCTGTTCCTTTCTCGACCTTGTAACTACTTACCGCATTGCCCGCCTTTTTTTTTCTCTTCTCTTATCATTTCGAAGGGTCAAGGGTGATCACATTTGCTGATTGGGTGTATCCAGCGTCGCTGAAGAGACAAGGCGCCTGGAGGTATATGATTTTGCAACGAACCATGACTCGTCCGCTTCAGTGAATTGTGAAGCATTGAAGTGACCTGTCATTCTTAGATTACGCTACCTAGAACTAATAATAATGCGAGACTCGATGTTGAAACTGTTTGAAATAAAAGAGTAGTGTAGGGCTGGCCACATTGTCGCGACCTCGAATGGTTGATCGGCAACTACAACTACAAATTCACGTAGATAATCAGCAGTATATCCCAAGAGGCAGGCGGTGAACCCCGGACCTGACATCACCCGCGGCGCCGCATTCATTCCGAGGCGAGGCCTTATCACTGCATCTAACCTACCTCTTGCCTTCAAAGATTCACCCCTACCCGGCAATCTACAAGAGCACCAAAAGCAACAGACAACAGACAAGACAAAATGTCCTCCCTCCTCCCCATCCAGCGCCGTTCCGCGACGCTCCTCACTCGCGCCATTAAGCAAGCCCCCAACGCCCAGCGCTCCATCCTGACCAGCGCAACCCGCCAACTCCCAACCCGACCCTGCAGCAGCAGTATACTCCGCCTCGTCCCTCAATCCCACCCCCAATCCCAACTCCAACCGCAACCCCAATTCCAGCAGCAGCAGCACCAACGCCGAAGGAACAGCACCAACGCCACAGCCGACAAAGGATTTAAACAATGGGACTTTGAAGAGGTAACGCTAACGCACCAAACCCCCTTGCCAAACAAAACCTAACTTCATCGCAAAAGATAACAACCTCCCTCCCCTCCACGAACCCATCGTCTCCGCAAAAACCCCTCATCCTAATCGACGTCCGCGAACCCGCCGAACTCAACGCGACCGGCATCATCCCAACGGCCGTCAACGTCCCGCTCGCCTCCCAGCCCGACGCGCTCTTCCTGACGCCCGACGAGTTCGAGACGCGGTTCGGGTTCCCCAAGCCCGGCGTCGAGGAGAGGTCCTTGCCCGTGACGGACACGGCCGGAGCGGCGGCGCCGGAGATCGTGTTCTACTGTAAGGCCGGGGTGCGCGCGCGGGCGGCGGCGCAGTTGGCCGTGCAGGCCGGGTACGATGCGGCGCGGATCGGGGTGTATGAGGGGAGTTGGTTGGATTGGGCGGATCGGGGCGGGAAGGTGGAGAGGTGGCAGGGGGATGATTGATTTCTTTTGATTCTGGAAAAAGAAATACTTAGGGGGGGTGGGTGGGAACTAGGTCACTTGGAAAAGAGTGGGAATTGTAAGATGTAAATATATTTGTTCTCAAGGATGGATGGGGTCGGATAAGTCATCATGTACCCTTTTTTGCCTGCCTACGAGACATATTTCGGATGAGCATTCTTCTTTTCTGTAGACTATTCTGTAGACTATACAATCACCAGACTACAATATCTACAGTGCCTCAAGCCTCGATAGAAAAACTCAATTCGAACTAGATCCATAGCTATTCATTAACAAGGAGATAAAGCAATCGACCACGGCTAGCTTTTTTCCAACATCAAAGGTCTCATGTACAGGCATCTTCTTGCTTTTGTATTGGTGATAAGAAAAAAGTCGTAGTCATTCCTCGTTCAAGGCCTTCTGCCTTTTCTTTCCACCCCCCGATATCCAACATCCATCCTTCACTCATCCCTGGGTAGGTGAACATCTATCGTGCGTTCGAATGTCCCTCAAGGAGATTGTAAGCTAAGCAACAGCAGAAACAACAAGCAAAAACACGATATGATGATCCACAGCACGTAGAGGCTGAGAGCTTCCCAAGCCACAGCCATCACCAGTGGCTATGGCTCGTCGAATCTAGACCCGTAACTGACTCGGCTCTGAGAAGCACCAGGGTTGACTAGAGAAGCTGTGGAGGCGCTCATGGAATGTCAAAGACAGGCTTGAGCTTCTTGACAAGACCCCACTCTTCCATCGTCACGTCCGAACGGTAGAACTCCTTCAAAGTGTCGATACTGACACGAGAAATCTGGGAGTACAAAGTATCCGTTTCTTCCAGCTGACGACCGTACATGGGCTGGTTAGCACCCTCGATCTTGACTGCAACGGAAGGTTGACCCTTCTTGCAAACAGGGATGGCCTTGTGGTCACGCTCAATGGAGGAACTATGCAAACATTAGTCACCGAGAACACAGAATTCAAGTAAGGACATGGAAACTTACACTCTGCCAAGGTTGACAATCTCCTTCGCGCCGGTCTCGGCGTTGGTCTTCACCGCAGCGATAGGGGTGTGCAGGCGCAGACTGCCCTCAACCACATCGACACCAATGACGATAGGATCCTTCTTGTTGAACACGGCCACGGTCTTGAGCACGCACGGGAAGACAGCAAGCATCTTGCTCTCTTCCTTTCTCTTTTCCTGCAGCTCAGCCATGTGCTTGGTGAAGTCATCGAACAGATGGTAGATGATATCGGCCGTGAAGATCTTGACGCCAACTTCTTCGGCGTACGCAGCCGCGTCCTTGTCCACCTTGACGTCGAAGCACAGCATGACGGCATACTCCCGGGCCTTCTCCAACATCGTTCCGGCCATCATGACATCACGTTTGTAGACAGGACCAATGGAAATGTTGGCAACCGGAATCTTGGAGACACGCAGGAACTCAAGCAAGGCCTCCAGGGAACCAAGGGTGGAGGCCTGGACGCTGACACCACGCTGGTCTCTGGAAACCTTGCTGAGCAGGTTCTCGAGATCAGACATGACCTCGTCTTCGATGTCTTCCTCGTCGTCATCGGGTCCAACAACCATCAGACGAGAACCAGCAATGGCATGCTCAAGATCGTTGGCAGCAATCTTGACACCCAAAGCAGCCTTGACCTCCTTGTTGTGAACATACTGCGACTTGAGACGCAGTTCCTTAAGCGGTGCAGGCGTCAACAATGCTCGAATATTTGTTGAAATAGGACCATTGAGACCACACAGCACAATCCGATCACCCTCACGAAGGATACCGTTGGACAGGACAACGTCGATGGTGGTACCAAGACCCTCAATGACCTTGACTTCGAGAACGGTACACTCGACCTCGGACAGGTACATAAGGGAGTTGGTCATACGCTCCTGGGTCAACGTAGTCAACAGCTTCAGCATGTCAGGAATACCTTCACCGGTGTGAGCGGAGGTAGGGACCAGAGAGACGTTGCGGGCCATCGACTTGTTCTCGCTGAACAACTCGGCGTTGAAACCCTGCTCAGCGAAGAGCAGCTTGGTGCGCTCAAGACGAGAACGGAACTCGTTCTGGACACCCTTGCTCTGCATAGCCAGACTCTCCTGGAAACCATTGTTGTCAATCTTCTTCCAGCCGTAAAGACGATCGATCTTGTTCAGGGCGACAATGAAAGGAGTGCGACGGTCACGAAGCAATCTCATGGACTCGAGAGTCTGAGGCTCGAGACCGTGCATGATATCGACGACCAGGATGGCAATGTTACAGAGCGAAGAACCACGGGAACGCAAGTTGGAGAAAGACTCGTGACCGGGGGTATCGATGACCAACAGACCGGGGATCTTGAACTCGAACTTGCCGTCCTGGTTAACGACCTGAGTCTTCTGGCGCAGGGCATCGACGGGGAAGTAGGTGGCACCAATCTGCTGGGTAATACCACCAGCTTCACCCTCCTGAACGTTCGTCTGACGAATCTTATCCAGCAACTTGGTCTTACCGGTATCGACGTGTCCGAGAATACAGCAAATGGGGGAACGAAGGTTGTCCTTAGAACGAGCGGCCAGAGCTTCCTCGTGCTGCTTCTTCCGGCGCTCGGCAGCCTCTGCTTTGCGCTGAGCAATGGCCTTCTGGGCCGCAGACTGCTCATCCTCCGAATCATCTTCGTCGGAGGACTCATCGGAATCGTCGCTGTCCTCCTCCTCCCCCTTCTTAGCAGGGGCAGGAGCAGCCTTCTCGGCACCGTTCGTAGCAGCCTTCTCCTCTTCCTCATCGGAAGGCGCGTCCCAGCTGTCCTTCACATCGTCCTCCTCAGCGGCCTTCTCCCAGTCCTCGACCTCACTCTCGTCATCGCCACCCCTGGCGGCAGCGGCGGCCTTAGCTTCAGCCTTAGCCTTCTCCTCCTCTTCCTTTCTGCGGCGCTCCTCCTCGGCTTCACGCTGAGCCTTGGCGCGAGCAGCAGCAGCTTCCAGATCATCCTCCTGCTTCTTGGGGCCGCGCTTCTTGCGGTTATCGTAGACAGGCTTCTTCTTCTCAGCACCGCCTTCCTCAAGACCGGCAACCTTGCCTACACCAGCCGCAAGCATCTGCTGCATGCGGCGCTCGTTACGCTCCTTGGCTTCCTTCTGAGCCTTGGTGAGAAGCTTTCCTTCCTTGCGGAGCTGCTCCTTCTTCTCCTTCTCCTTCTCCTTCTTCCGTTGACGAGCCTCCTCCTTCTTCTTTTCTTCCTCCTCCTCGAGGCGACGCTTCTCCTCCTCAGCAGCGGCCTCTTCAGCCGCCAAACGCTCCTCCTCCTCCTGTTGTTTCCGCAGAGCCTCCTGCTGCTTCTGAATGGCAAGCAAGTGTGCGGGGATCTTCTTCTTCTTACCACCAGTAGCAGGCTCAGGAGCAGCAACAGGGGCAGCGGCCTCCTCCTTCACAGGCTCAGCCTTAGTGGGTTGAGCCTTGGTCTCGACGGGGGCAGTCGTCTTCTTCTTAGCAGCCTATGAATTAAAAAAGGAATCAAACAGTGTCAGTCTCATGTGTATCACAAAAACATAAGCTCGAGAACACGACTCGCGCCTCCGCAGCAGCAAGCCGAAGAGACATACCTGTTCCTTCTTACGCTGCTTCTCTCTCTCCTTCTTCTCCCTCTCCTTCTCCTTCTTAGACTTCACACGGATCTCACCATCATCGCCAGCATCCTTGGGCGCCGGAGCGGCGGCGGCGACAGCGGCAGCCTTCTTGTTGGGCTTGGCCTTTCCGGAGAAGACGTCATCCTCATCATCGAAGCCACCCTCCTCCGGCTGCTTGCTGGCGAAGTCGTTGGCCGCGTCGTTGGTATCCTGAGCGGCATCCTCGCCCTCGACGAAGTCGTTGACGGGCTTGCCCTTCTTGCCCTTCTTCGCCTTGTTCTTTCGGAGGGCGGCGAGCAGACCACCGCCCATGCCATTGTCCTCCTCGGCGGGAGCGGCGGCGGCGTCCTCAGCAGGAGGAGAAGCGGTGGTGGGAGCCGACTCGCCCAGATCGGCCTCCCAGTCCTCTTCCTGTCTCTTGTTTCCCTTCTTCTTGGGTGCCATGTTGAAAGGTTATATAGGGAGGGTTGCGTTGAAAATGAACCTGGAATGTAGACCGCACGTTAGTAAGGAGAGTAAAGAAGTCAAATCCGACCAGTTTGCTCGTCCGAAAGAGTCTGACGGAGTTGTGCGCGCACGAGCAATCCAGCCAGCCAGCCAGCCAGCCAGCTACTTTCTGTCCGGCCCGCAACCTGTGGCAGTCGGGATGGCAAAACTGAAGAGCAAATGACGGGTGGCGAGTGCGATCTCGGGAAACTCGGAGACACGAGCAGGGGAAACAGTAGAAGAGGAAAGGAATGGAAGAAGACGTACCTTTTCCCACCTCTCAAGTGGATTGTGATATGGTCGGTCCAAGGCTGGAGACACGATGGAGCGGGAAGGACAGGCAAGCAAGTGCCTCTTGGGGTAATTAAGAATTTTGGGCCCGGCGGTGGTGGGGATCGGCTTATGCGATATGCGAGCCCGTCCTTTGTTGCGGGTGGCGTCCCGCCAGTTGGTCCCGTTTCTGCAAGGTTCACTACTAACACACAACCACTAGTTACAAGCTGCAACAATTAAACAATGGAGAAAAGTAGAATAAGAATAAAATCGGTATCATAATGCTCTATCTAACAAGATCAAATAGCCCCTATCTAAAACTCGACCTGAAGGATCCGTCGTAACCACCCTATCGCCGATTCGACCGGAGAACTAGTCTCTCCAAGAACATCTCGCGTGAGCTCCGAGAATCGCTCGAAGATCATGTCCGCTGAATTGTGGGTTTGCTCAGAAGAAGGATCGTCGGAATGCAACATGCGAAAGAGGTCCTGGGTACCCCGCGTCAAGAGGCGACTCAAGCAATCACCGTCGATGTGCATTTGAGACGGATGGTTGCCGGCCAGATTGGTTGGATTGCGTTGTCTTTGTCTTCTGGGCGTAAAGGGACATAAGATGGGATCCCTGACACATAGATTTTGTAGCAGGCGAAGGAGACGCCATTCTTTTTCATCGAGCTGCAAGAGCCGATAGACAGTACCATTCAAAGCAGTACCGTAAATCACTGGCGACTGAGACAATAATGGGGACTGTCTAGCCCCTGCGCCGAGCCTTATGACAGAGGAGGGAAGGTGCGCCTCACACAAGGCTGGAGGCATCATGGTATCGCGCTCATTGACCCCGTCCTCGGTCAAAAGACTAACCCGACCGCCTCTGCTGGACGTCAAGATGAGATTCGAATTGCCATCTAGATGGATGTGGGAGAGACCATCGTGCTTCTGGCGGTCTTGCGCACGAAGAGTCAACTTATCCTCGCCAGCCTTGAGGATCATGAGTGATTCTCGTGATGTTGTAAGGTACAGATGTGGTTCACGCGCCGTCATGAGAACCGCAGGCGAGTGGATTTTGTATCTTGCTGTTCGAACACCCTGGCTTTGAGAAAGCTTGGGTTCTAGCGGTACTATCATATGGCCCGTCGAAACCATCAAGGTGAAATCACCGTAGGGAACGATGGAGAAAACCGGGCCTTCAAACTTATGGATATGCTTCACATTGCATTCGATCCGCGACGGATTAGTTGAATCACGGTATGCTTGAAGAAAGATGACCCTGCCACGGTCCTGCTGGTTCTTGCGTGAAGTACCAATGACGATGAAATGGTATTCTTCATCACCTTTCCTGGGCGTCCACTCTAGGATGCAGCTGATTTTCTCGCCCGCTACTCCTTGTGGTCTCCAAGGACGGCTGCTCTCGTCAATGGGAGATTCCGAAGTGTTGGCCATGGATTGCTGCGAATCTGGGTCCACAAACTCGATGTATGGCCGAGTGTAGCGTCGGATGGGATCTTTATCCGTATCATATTCGGTCTGGTTATATGCGACCACCAGACTCCTCAGATGCCGCGAATATGTAAGTCTGCTAGCACTTCCTGGTAGGTCGATCCTTCTTGGAACAGTTTTCGCTTTCTGGTCGAGAGTACAGATCATTAGCTGACCCTCAGCGACACAGAAAAGCGTGTCGAAAAGATTCTCTGCGCCTGGACCCCCAACAGCAGATACACAAAAACTGTTGACTGTGTTCGGATGATAGGCAGGCTAGCATCTTGGTTAGTACTTCATATCTCTCAGAAGTAGTAAGAACTCACATTGTTCTGGTCAGTGACCCAAACTCTTTGGGTCATATAGTGAGTTGTCACAGAATCTTGACTGCATGACATTTGCCAGAATCCGTGCCCACAAGTTAGTAGGGCAATGTCGCCCCTGCTTTGCACCTTCACCGAGGTGTGTCCTAATCGCTGTGGTTCTAGTTGCTTGAACGCTGTCATAATGAGAAATCAGTATGGGATGATATAAATGACACGTGTGAGTGCGTACCATCATGGGACAGTCCAATCTCGCTGTCTATTATCAGTTCGAACGGGACCAGAATTCCGCTTCGAAGACCGCACAACATGTTGTACTTATCAGATGAATTGTCGTTCATCGACTTGATAAGTGCAAGGCTGTCGATAGCTTTCGAGATATCATCCGAGCTCCCAACCGCAATGGTTGTTTCCGACACGAAAGAAACAGTGTCTGTTACGCGGTATACCAGAACCTTTCCATTGCCCGTGCCTATAAACACATATGTGCAGAAGCCCAATGTCTCGATAGACATACATACAGGGTCATAGCGGATAGGCAAAGCAGGGCCAATATCCTGTAGTTGGGCTTGGCCACCGCCCGAATCGAGTCTTTTGAGGTGAAGGTGCACATCATGTGAGGTTCGGACTGCAGCAGCAACAAGCAACGAGGATCCATTGACAGCAGCCACTGCAATGTGATGCTCAGGACCATATTCGTGGCGATAACTGGACCATAACTCGGAGGTTGCTCCAATATGAATAGCCTTATCCGTCACTTGAATGATGGCTCCTGTGTCAGTGCATCCGGCGGCAAGAGTCTGTGTGCCATAGTCGAGGCCTGAGTCTTTTTCATCGATAGCAGAGATCTCCTCCATAAAATCAGCTGCCAAATATAAAAGCATTGAAGAAACCGGATCAGATGTCAATATGAAGATGCCTCCATTCATACCGTCTGACATGATCCAGATGCCCGTCGTGCTCAAGAGTTCTTCTAGAGAAACAACTAGACCACTCTGTGCCTCAATGCCATGACGGAGCTCAACCACAGCCCCGCGCGCGTAGGAAGAAGCCGAGCAAACAAAGAAGCGATCACTGGAAGCCCCAGAATTCGAGGCGATGTCATCCCTGACAATGGCAGAGTCCGTGACTGGCGTCCAGTTCATGAAACGTTGAACACACCTTGGATGATCCCTGGCCTTCTGAACAAAAAGCCCGCCATCTCCTGTCGTGCCGGCTGCAAGAAGTAGATCACCGCCCTCGTATCCGATATCCAAGATATCAAACGCAGCGTCAACATCGCAGCATAGCTGTCCTAGATGAGTTTGGTTCTCCACTTCGCCCTCATTGCCGACACTCAAATAAAAGACCCTGCCGTCCTCCCGGCACAAATAAATGTCGTCGTGCTTTTGGTTGTATAACCAATTGCGTAAAGGCCTTGCCCATCTGGTCCAAAGTGGTTGTCGCTGAGATTCACGATCAGGAACTGGAAGCGGGTATCTAGTTGGTTGCCTTTGAGGATCGAGTTTATTCTGGTATACAGCCATCGAGGTTGTAGTGACGAGAATGAATGATGAGGTCTTAGTCAAGGGGATGAGCATGGTAGGTAGCCTGTCCTCAAGCGGCAGCACTTTTCTGGTCACTTTTGGGGCTGCTTGTCGTAGCGACTCATAGGCGTTCCATTCATAACAGACGGCATACGTGACGTGATCCTGGGCGATGAGTAGAAGTAAGATGATCTTATCTCCATCCTCATTGGTAGGATATAAAAACTCCATTGAGATGATATCGCCGTCGACACGAAAGAAGCGTTCCTAGATTCATAGACAAGGGAGTCAGTGGCCGCAGATTGTTTTTGATAAACGTCATGCACATACCTCTGCTATTGGGTCCAGTTTGTTTTGTGCCATCTGTGACTGAAGGACAGCAGGCTCCTTGAGTACGAAGACTCCAAAGTAGTCCGAAGAAGCACTAACTGCAACAACTCGAGATCTGCAAAAATTCTCAGCCCAATGACCATCTTTCTGACCGGGAACACTCACCTCGGCTCTACAGCGATGTTTCGACCAAACCTCTCAAAGGCACTGACATCATTTGGCAATGGACGATGGTGGTATATGAACTGTTCGCCAGCATTCCAGTAGTACAGGAACGTGAGCTCTCTCGATGCGAGACTAAGCACCAGAATTTGAGGCGGCAAGTCCTTATGCATGGCTGCATCTGCTGACATGGTAGATCTACTATCGCTCAACTTCATCTGTGCTTCCCAGGGTAATTCTGTGCTCACATTGATGACCTTGGCTGCCATGATGTATGAGTCAAAGTCATTCTTGTTTGTGACTTCCTCAAGATGTACGCCGGACACTGCCTCCTTGATCTGAAGGCATCTCTCGCCGACGAACACGACATCATTTTGATGCTTCCCTCTTAGACGCGCAGGTAGAATCCACTGTATAATCGGGCTTGGCACGAGAGTGTGCGAGAGTAGTCCCACTCTAGCTTGGGGCTTTGCATAGATGTCATCTGCTTCGATATCCATCGGCTCTCCACTGTGGGCATTTTCAGGGTGGTTTCCAGCTAGACCTGGATCTATCCTCGGTTGCGCCATAGGGTCTATAAGAAAGGCCTGCAGCGACGGATGATAATATAACAAGCGCCGCAAAAGTACTGTCTGACAAGACTGGCTAAGCGGTTAGAAATGTCGTAGCGTGGCCTGAATTGAGCAAGCTTTGCGAATAACCTCAAGCGCCTGTCGGGTTCAAATTCCTCTTTTACAAAAATGAAGGAGACTTTGAGAAATCCCAGATTTGATGACACTACGGCTCGTGCGGTCCTGCCTTAACCATGCTCAAGACAGTCCAGGAACCACATGCCACTCCGAAAACGAGTAGAGCAAAAGCCGAAGACTGAGTGGACAGCGAACGCGAGGTCTCTCCGCAAATGTAGCTGGAAGAAACGATCTGCAGAAACATGAATAGCCGTCATGCAAAGGAGGAATAATATGTTGTAGCTAATCCGTGAGCTAATTCTGAAACAGATCAACACATGTTCTTTGTGGGGGGGGGGGGGGAAAGAAAACCTACGATGCAAGGGTCTGCAGACACCACTTGCTGCGCGCTGATAATAGGAACGATATCAGTGTCTCATAATATTGTTGAGTGTCGCCCAAGCCGTGATCCCGTGATCCGGTCAATCTCAATCGTGTCTGAGATTAAAGGAATTGGGCGTCAGCCTTGCGGTTTTGGCTGCAGTTGCTAACCGCGAAATCCCAGCGCGGGCAGATTGTGGGAGAATCGACTAGCGGGTAAGTATGTTTAGTTCTGGTAGGTATGATGCCATAGGCCGCTCGCTACCTCCAAACTTGCAGCTGTGCTTTCAGGCACGCATGGTGAAGGAGTGCGCTCAGTCTCCTGGCCAGGTCAAGGCTATAACTGACAGATACAGGAGAAATAAAAATCAATCGATTGATGGTAGACTCTATTTATTGTCCAGCCTTACCAATGACAAGGGCGAAGATAGTGACGTGATGTGCACAACTTGCCGGAGGGGTTGACGGTTGACGCGGATCATTACTAGGTACTCCGTAACTTAGACTAACTCCGTAGTTGTTCGATGCCTGCGGCTTCCCTTACTTCTTCTTTGGGCGGTCGGAGGGTGCAGCCTCTTGGCCTAAGGCTGCAAGGCTTCAAAACATCTCCTTTGGGATTCGATTGCAGCCACTTCCGCGGATGTCAAAGACCACTCGTCTCTTTTTCCTTGGAACATTTCTTCCAACTATCTTCTTTAATCCAGTACCCGATGGCATCAGGCTGGCACTGTAGGGTTCCTCTTGCCCAAACATAGACTGACAATAAGCCGACTTATCGAAATGACTTGAGGTTCGATCGTCATCTGCATGCAAAGTATCTCCATTTGCCGGTCTTGCCTAGTGCGCATTGAGGTGGATTTATAGATAATCGCCTTAGTACATTATCGGACGGACCCCGTCTGTCTTTCCTGAGCTCGTCTCCATACAACATCTTTGTCACCTTTAGCCTCAAACGGCACGGTGAGTTACTGGACGAGGCTGGCCACAACATCCCATTGCCTGCCCCGGCAATAATGGATCATCACCAGCCCCAGGTCAGCGAGCCGGCGGGCGACCCGGACACGGTCGACGAGAAGGAGCAGAGCAGCATAGTAACTGAGGAATCTCTGCATACGACCGACTCGTCGGTTGAGGAGGCACTTGAAGCTCGTGCAACTGAAAAGGCGAACGCCATCCGCCAAGCATGCGACCTGCGTGACTTCGACGCATTGGTTTCCTATGCAACTTCTGAGGGTGGCTTCTTAAATGACGATATTAGACGAGTGGCTTGTAAGTCCCTGTAATCTCGAAACTCTGCCTTACGTGACTGACATCAGACCTGTTCAGGGCCCATTCTCCTTCAGTGCGATCGAAGAGAGTCTGTTCACGACTTCACGGGGTGGGAAGACCTGCCACCGCATGTGGACGAGGAGCAGATCCAGCTAGATGTAAATCGGTCTTTCGTCTACTACCCTGATGGTATGCTTTCCCTCGGCCAACTCAGCACCTCGCCAACTCAGCACCTCGCCAACTAATCACTGGAATAGGTTCTGAAGAGGAGATCTCGAGGAAGAAAGATGAGCTTTCTCAACTCATCAAGCAAGTTCTGCGGAAATATCCAATGCTGTGCTACTTCCAAGGGTACCATGATATCGTGCAAGTGCTCTACCTTGTGCTTGGCGGCCATGAGGCTGCTCCTGCCGTTGCGCAGATCTCGCTCCTGCGGATCCGAGACTACATGCTCCCGACTCTTTCTCCTGCCTTGAAACACTTACAACTACTGCCGGCGATTATTGAGCTGGCCGACTCGTCATTACGCCACCACCTTGCCGGGATCCAACCCTTCTTTGCCCTCGCGGCGACTTTGACCTTGTATGCACATGATATCCAGGAGTATAGCGACATTGCTCGCCTGTTCGATTTCCTGCTAGCTGAGGAACCCGTGGTGTCGGCATACCTCTTCGCAGCGATCATTCTCTCCCGCAAGCAAGAACTGCTTGAAATTCCCGAAGAAGAGCCAGAGATGCTCCACTTCACCCTATCAAAATTACCCAATCCTCTAGACCTTGACGGGTTGATCCTAGCTGCCGTCCGACTTTTCAAAGACTATCCGCCGGAATCGTTGCCATTCGGGGCTTGGAAGCAGGTCCCATCATGCAGCGCCCTCAAGACATCCAGGGGACTCGTGCCTACTCATAGCAAAGATGAAGCTCTTAAATACTTCAGACAGCAAACACGGCAGCTACGCTACGAGGAGGGCAGAGAAAAGGCAGTTGAGTTCCTATGGAACCACAGGAGAACAATCGGTTCGGTGGCCGTCACCGTCTTGATTGGGGCGATGTCGATCTATATAAGACGCAAGGGACTCGACAGTACCATCTGGTCCTATCTGGGTCGATTCAAATCGACATTGCAGCACCGCGGCTATTTGTGACTAGCTCAATAGTGCCGTCTCTTCTCATCCGAATATCTATAGAGGAGGATGGACTGTCTATGATGGTTGTATCTAGAGCTGTATACTATACAGTACTAATTTCCCCGTTGGCATAGAACTTTTGGACATGAGTGTATAAATAACAAAAGTGATTGTATGGCCGAACATTCCCCCAGGCCCAAGATCCAGCATGATTGCAAAGTAAATTTCGCCATCTTGTCCATGCGGACGTTGATACGAGTACGTAGCTGAGTGGTTTCAGCAGCGGGCGGCATGGAGAGCCAAGCTCCACATAAATGGTGGCTGGTGCGTGGCTTTCCCGAGCTGCTTGTTCGCTGATGTGTACTCTTCAGTTGCAACGAACTCCCGCAACCTGCACCACCACAACGAAACCACCTTTCCCTTGACAATTCCAAATAAACCAGCCCTCCTCCCGATGGCAAACCAGGGCTATGATGTGGTAGTCGACGTGGACGCCGAGGTAAGCAATGCACCACTGCATCACTGAGGGAACATTGCCAGTCATCCCAGGGAATCCCAGCTAATGTCATTCTAACCAAATGCACAGGGCGACCTCGGCCACACCGACCTTCAGGAGGACCTTGAATTCCACCGTTCGAGTAAGGCCAAACTCCATAGCAGATCTTCACAACCCCCAACCCTCTACTTACCACCTACCCTAAATCCAGACTTCGAGAACGACCCGCGCACCGCCAAAATCCAACAAGACTCGACCCCATTCCTAGGCGGCGGCGGAGGCGACCACAGCACCTCGCGCAGCGGCGGCGGCCGGCGGGACCGGTCGCCGGGGGGCACGCCGACGAAGCACACGTGGTGGACGATCCACTACTACGCGCAGTTCTTCGACGTGGACACGAACGAGGTGCTGCGGCGGTGCGTGGCGACGGTGTACCCGCGCAACAACTTCCTGGACGTGCTGGAGGGGAATCCGGACCTGTACGGGCCGTTCTGGATCGCGACGACGGTGGTGGTGATTTTGTTTTTGACGGGCACGATCTCGCAGTGGCTGAGCAACAACGACGACGCGCACTTCGCCTACGACTTCACGCTGCTGTCCGGCGCCGCGGGCCTGGTGTACGGGTACACGGGCGTCCTCCCCGTCGCTCTCTGGGGCGCGCTCCGCTGGTTCGGCAGCTCCAGCGCCGACCTGGTCGAGTCGTGGGCGCTCTACGGCTACTCCAACCTCGTCTGGATCGCCGTCGCCCTCGTCAGCTGGAGCCCCCTCACCGCCCTGAACTGGGCCCTCGTCGGCGTCGGCTTCGGCTGGTCCGTCTTCTTCCTCCTGCGCAACCTCTACCCCGTGCTCAGCGCCACCGACGCCAAGGCCAGCAGGATCCTGCTGATCCTGGTCGTCCTGCTGCATGCCGGCTTTGCCTTGGCCATCAAGATCTTGTTCTTTGCGTGAGTTCCCTCCTTTTCCACATCTCTTTTTCTACGAATCCTTGGGTCTTCCATGATACAATTGGCACGGCTTGCTAATACATGAAAATGCAAATACAGTCACGGAAGCCCGGTCTCGAAGAAGAACAAGAGCGACGGCGATGATAACAATGATGGCAAGGCGCAGATGCTCATGCTCTAGGCTGGGAAGGGCTGTGGGGGAAAGACGGAAAAAGAAAACATGGGCGTCATTAGTGGCCCAGGAAGTCACATCTTATCGAAAAGCAGGAAAAGGGCCCGCATCTAGACCCCAGTTCAGACGCTTGTGCTCAGGTAGCACCCATGTTAAAGGTCCATGACTTTTCCCTATTCTGAAAAACGCTATTTCAAATCCGTTGTGGCGCGCGACAAATGTTAAGTATGTTTTCCTCTCTTGTTTGTTTCAACTTTCCCAAAGCGGCGCGACAGCACTGCGGGTATGATGTGTACCTTTCCTACTTTTCCCTCCACAATAAATCAAAATGGACCAAAGGGAATTTGAATTTTACAATTGTATTTCGATTGCAACTTCTTCCGAGCAGCCAACTATGGACATTTGACTTCGGCCATAATGTTTTATCATTCCAACGCCGTGTAATACCCTACGTTGCAATCCGGTCGTAACAACCCCAGCAGCGCTTTCCTCGCCCCAGCAACGCAGAAAAACCGTAACAGGAGAATCGTTTACTTGAGCTTCTTCTTGGGGCGGAGCTGGTTGGTGTGACCGCACTTCTTCTTGCGGCAGTTGGTGGCACGGGGAGGGAGACGAGCCTATTTGGGACATGTTAGATGGATTGGTCGGTTGCGCGGAGAAGGTGAAAGGTAGCCGCTGGGAGGTCGATCCTGAAGGGAATGGGTGGGAACGTACGTAGCACTTGCGGCAGATGGACTTCTCGCAGTTGTACTTGGAGGCGAGGGCCTTGAGGGAGGGCTCGATGATACCACCACGGAGACGGAGGACGAGGTGAAGGGTGGACTCCTATTTGACGAGCATTGCGTTAGCCAACGGAATTCCCTCCCTGATCGCACATGCTGGTCGGATCGTTCGCGGTTCGCAGCGCTGGGTGAGGTTTCCGAGGGTGATAATCTTCCAAGGATAATGGAATGTAAAGATGCACGCGGTCCCGAAGGACTTGAGACAAGCAAACGCCCCATCATCAACCAGACAGGATATTCGTCACCAAAGATTGACGCAAGGCGACCGTAGCTTTCCATATCGAATACCCCAGAACACCTTTCCAACCCAATAACCCCGAGACCCCAGGCGCAGCGAACATTAAACGTCTGAACCGATGTGCGAAAAAGAATCATGTTTCGGAGGAAGAGTCGCTCATACCTTCTGGATGTTGTAGTCGCTCAGGGTGCGGCCATCCTCGAGCTGCTTACCAGCGAAGATGAGACGCTGCTGATCCGGGGGGATACCCTCCTTATCCTGGATCTTGGTCTTGACGTTGTCGATGGTGTCGCTCGACTCGACGTCGAGGGTAATGGTCTTACCCGTGAGGGTCTTGACGAAACTATGGAATTCGAAAAGAACCACTGGTCAGCGAATTGTTCTCTTCCCCTCCTGGAATTCCCTCCACCATGTCATTTTCCAAAGGTGTTCCCGGTTTCTTCTCCTTTTTTCGAGATCGAATGGCGTTGTATGGCATTGGGAAGTATTCGTGACGGCTTCAAGACTTTTGCTCTGGGGAAGACCTACATCTGCACTGTACGAGCGCGGAAAAAACGGCATGTTAGTTTTGCGATTTCCCAGACTTGAATATATCCCTCTTCATCATGGTAGTGCTATACGTACTGGCTGCGGTTTTCGTTGTTGCTGGCTGACGATCTCGCTGAATGGGTCGGTCGGAAGAGGCGATGTCAATTTCACCATTTCTCGCTTAGCAAGAGGTGGACGGGCTCCGCACGTGATCAGGGTTTAGGGCAGTCCGTTCCGCTCGGGGCGCCCCTCCGCATGTCTCCATAGTCCATAGTCTGCCATACAATACGGTACCGATCCATCATCCATACATCATCGAACGGAGCTCTCTGGTTTCTTTATTTGGCACACGCGTAGTTGCACCAGGCTTTCAGTTTATCAAGTTTGCGGGTATGCAGTTTAGACCATTGCATCCTGGTTGGTCGATATTCCTCAATACTGCAGCCGTCCACGGTCATGCCCACTACTCCTCAGTTCTTTTGACCTCGTGATTGAGACCGTATTCTCTCCATTGATATGAGCCTTGGCTCTCTGGGAACTTCATGGACAGGCCGAGGCTCTCACACTGCGTTCTATATTCATCCCCGCCAAAGATGCACAGTCCACGCAGCTGCATTCTCACTTGTAGATGTACATCTCGTCATTCTCATTCTCCAGTCTCAGACATCTTGATCATCCATTTCGCTAGTTTCTCTGGAGGAGTCCGCGTCCAACGTATCCTTGATCGCTTCAACCCGTCGGTGCTCTTCCAGCCATCTGGTTATCTTATGTTCCGCCTGCGACACCGCCCTGACAAGAGTGGAGAGCGAGATTCCAGCTACTTTGGCAGTAGTCTCGAAGAAGGGCCTTGCCGTATCAGGAAGATCGGCCTCCGTTCGGTAGCGCGCGTAGGCGGAGCCTGGTCGGGGTGTATCAATACTCTCCCCAGTGATGACCTTGGTAGATTTCAGTTGACTCGTAGAGGTTCGCAGCATCGAAAGCAGAGCCTCCGCATCATTCCCCTCTACGGAAGCGCTGGCTGTCTGACTCTCACTTGCATTGACACTGACTGGGAAGAAGCTGGCCAATGGATTTTGTGCTAGGTCGAAGTCAGTCTAGACGCCCTAAAGAAAAGCAGTTTAGGGATTGTATTACCTTTGCTGTGGTCGAGCCAGGAGCTCTCGTACCAATCCATATACTCATCTATCTGGGACGGGGTCATGCTCATTATGTCTTTTTCGGTCACTGAGATCTCATTCCCCTTGCCCAGCATACCGTCAGAGGTCCTCCCACGGTCAAAAATCCGTTGGTTCTGTGCCCAAAGCATCCAGTCGATGACCTGAACAGAAGGTTCCTTCGAAGAAAGAGGGTATCTGTTGTAGTCGTCGAAAGGGAATAGAAGCTTGGTAGAAATGACAATCAGGACAACCACTTGTACTTCCGGCAATTGAAGTGGTCTTCTCCTGCCACTTGTACCCGTGGGGTATGCGAAAGAGAACCCCAGCAGGTGCTGTAGCCTTTTGACGGCGGGATAGATGTCGACTAGACACATATGGTTAGGATGCAATGTAACATGCTAGCAAGGTCCCACTCACTCGGCAGCGCAAGCCTCCTAATGTATCTATACAGCAAGAAGGGCCAGTTCAAAGGCGGAAATTGCATGTCGAATCGATGGTGATAGTACGAAAGGAGATCTGCCACGGCTCCATGAAGATGCTCGGCCTGAATCAATTTCTATCTCACGATTAGGACATAAAAAACGCTCCGTTCGTGATGACAGCCAGGACTTACCGTAGTTTCAAGAATGGCGATAAATTGCGGAGGGAGTCGATCGCGCATCTCGCGGGGAATATCTTTGATGATTCTGATAAAGGGCATCTCTCCCCGTATAGCCATCCTATATCGAGCTCAGGTCAGTGTATGAACGATAACGAAACGAGCTGTCAGGGTGGAAATACCCATGGAAATCCTCAATGCTCACAGGAAGCCTCATTAGCAGCGCGGCAATATAGCATAGGGCCACACTATCGATAAGTCGAGGCCATTTCGTCTGCGTGGTACCGAGCTTCGCCTCTGGAGGTTCATCAAAGCTGGAAGCAGGCTGAGAGCTGAAGAATCGCGGTTCATCATCCAGCTCTGACAGTTCATTGATCTGGTCCGCGAAGGTATCCAGATGGAGCGCCCAAAGGTCTCGAATCACATTCTATGTGTTGGCCCGGTTAGTCGCATACAGACGGTGAACACGGGTATTTCCGGATTGGGAAAGGAAAAGCGTGCACTGCAGGCATACCTCAAACTCTGGCGGAAAGCCGCGGCTCTGGACCAAGGTGTAAGATTGTTTCCAGAGAATCAGTTGATAGACTTGCAGAAATAGACGAGATGCCTGACGACCCCGGTAAGCTGCCTGATGTTAGTGATGCATGACTTGAGGTCCACCGTCGCCGCGGGCGTCTGTGAATGCTTACTCCTTTGGGCCTTTTCGACCGCCGCTTTCTTTATGCGACTCGTTCGACCTTGAGTACCAAAATCATCTGCATCCGCTTCCACTTGCCGCCCCTACAGGCATAATAACGTCAGTTGTCTAGAGGATGATGGCGTGGTGGTCTGATCGGCAACAGCAGCGCGCCTAAAGGTGGGGTTGTGAGAGCAAGTCATGATCATCTCATACCTCTTGCTGGTGACCCCGCCTACAAAACCAGAGGCCATTGTCAAGGTAATACCGCGTTTCACGGCACCCTTCCTGTCCACAGACCCCTCGTGTGATGTACTCCATCCAGGGCAGTAATCTTCATTCTTGTGGTCGCAGAGTAGATGAAGAAGTGAGGACCTGAGTCCCTAAGGTATGGACGGGTCAATGTCGAATGGTAAGATGGATTTCCCGTACTGATCAAAAAATTTTCCCCCTGTCGCAACCATACAATGTACATCAACCCGTGACATAGCCAGTATCCACAACACTTTACAACCTTTTAAGATTGGCAATTTACGGCCATGTTCTTTCGCCGAGGCCTGGTCAAACCAAAGATTATGATTGCAAATCACTCCAAAGTGATTACAGACGTGATTAAGAAGACATGTATATGCTACAACTACAGCGCGAAACCTGGTTGGAACAATAATAGGTTTTTTATTCGTAAAACTATCGTGACGGTGCTGATTTCAAGAGCTGTTCCTCTGACAGAGCACGATTTATGCTGCCAAGTGAACGTGACTAGCGCCACTGGCTCACATACCCAAGTTTATATTGAAGCAGATTATGTCGTAACGTGACCATGTGTCTTGTCCGACCTGACACATGGGCGAAGACAGCAAGGCCATTTTGGAGCACAGAAAAGCTGACAGGGCAGTCACAAGATCCGTGAACACGATTAAGGCGTTTATTTGCCCTGGGGAGCCTCCTTGACATCCATGCAGCACTGCTCACCCATGGAGGTGAGGACAGTGACGTCTGTAGGGTATGGTTAGATGCGGAATTGAGAATGGTCACATAATAGGATTTCCACTTACTGCAGTCCTTCTCCTCCTCTCTGAACATGCGCTCGATCTTGTCACCAATCTCACCCTCAGGGAGCTTGACATCATCCTTGGTGCTTCCATCCTCATCCATCAGGGAAAGGAAGCCGTCGTCAGTGACGTCGAGCTGTGGAAGTGTTAGCAACTGTAATGTTCCGTATCACGTTGGATCACTCACGAGCTGGTATTCCTTGCGGTAGACGTTGGGGACGTCCATGTTGTGGGTGGAGGGAGACAGATCCTCGTACTTCTTGCCGGTGAAGATGTCAAGGGCGACAAGGTGGACCTTGGCGTGACCGTGCTTGCCAGTCTTGGAGGTGGACATGTCGACGATCTTGCAGGGGCGACCCTTGATGACAACGTGACCGTTCTTGCGCAGAGCAGAGCACTGCATGGGGTAGGTGGTCGAGGCGCCGGCATCGGCGGACTCGAAGGTCTCGTGGTGCTGTAGGATGGCGGTCAGTCAATAATAGATCAATGATAGGCATGATGGCGACCATGTATAATGAAGAGACGGAAGATATTATGCATTGCCTGCAGGAACAAATGGACATATAGGTGGGGGTGGGAAAGGGGTGCACGATGCAAGCAAGGCTTCCAGAAGCCCAGGAGCCCAGAAGCCCAGCAGTTGCAGTGATGCAACAATGGAAGATGCCGGATTGGGTGTCGGCAATCAGAGCATAGTAATGCTGGCATAACGTACCTCGTCAGACATGGTGATGGATTTGAAGGTAAATGCAAGGAAAACCTGAAGAGAGAGAGTGGAAGGAAAAAGGACGCTGAGGAGTGAGGAGGAGGAGAAGGAGAGAAAAATGGATGGAAGGCAGAGAGAGGGGGAACAGGCGAAAAGAAATCGACAAATGGACTGCGAAAAAAAGGCACTTGTTGTGGCGGGGTTTTGTGGTCGCTAGTCTGCTTTGGGGCTAGAGTCGGAGAAACCACATCCGTGGTTGCTGTGGGTCACCGTAGCATCTCGCCCTGGGCTTATCTTAAGCTAAGTTGTGCTGGTCTCCGTATACTTCCCCGGTGCTGTGCTGTGTGCTGTGCTTGCAAACTACCCACCACTTCGGACTTTGATTTCTCTTCTTCTCTCCTTCTCACCAGGTGCTGGGTAGCACTCATTCTTTTCTCTCACGTCTTCGTCAAGTCAGTTCTACCTCTTGGGGAACCTTCCCACCTTTGATCCACCTTTCCCTCTCTCCCCTCCCCCCCCCTCGATGAGGTCCGGGAAGCTGTCCGGTATCCGCACCCTTCTCCGTGCCGGCCTTCTACGATGTGGCTAGACCGCATTGCTGGCCATTCGACTCCCTCGGGCCCCCAGGTTGACAGTCGCAGCAATTCCCCCCTTCCTCCCCGAAGAACATCCTCTCGCTTATCGCCTAACATACAAAACAACCGTCCCGGGTCCAGTCGACAAACTTCCTCCTTATCCGTCCTCCTGACTCCTAGTGATTCGACCACCTCCCTTCCCGCAACCGCACGTGGTGACAGATCGCCGCTGAGACAAATCGCTGCAAGATCCCGCCCATCCGATGTTGCTGACCCGCTCGATGTTCTGAATGGCATTCTTGGGAAGCAGGATGCCAACCGGGACTCGTCTCTGGATGTTGTCCCCGACTCGAAGCCTTCGGAACTTGTGGAGGACGTTGACTTCCAAGGGCTGAGCTTGGAGGATTTTGTCTCCAAGAAGGATGAACCCAGACGAATTATCAGTACTGATGTCGGTGCTCAGACCGTTCAGCAGTTCGAAAGAGAACAGAACAAGTTTCAGGATCTACATTCGGCTATCACCAGTTGTGACGAAGTCTCGAGCTCGATGGAGACATATTTGAACGATTTCCAGAATGAACTCGGGACTGTTTCGGCAGAGATAGAGACTCTGCAGTCTCGCTCAATCCAACTGACTGCAATGTTGGAAAACCGACGCAATGTTGAACAGCTCCTTGGGCCTGCTGTGGAAGAGATCAGTATCTCTCCCAAAACAGTGAAGTTGATTGCAGAGGGACCGATCGATGAGAATTGGGTCAAAGCGCTCAATGAGATGGAAAGTCGGTCGGCAAGCATTGAGGCCAAAGTCTCGGGCCCGAACAGCACCAAATCCGTCGAGGACGTGCGGCCGCTTCTCACGGACATCAAGAACAAGGTCAGTGTTGCCCTTGTGCATGTGTTATACGCTGAGGTTGACCTTTCCCATAGGCAGTGGAAAGAATTAGGGACTATTTGGTGTCTCAAATCAGAGCGCTACGGTCCCCCAACATCAATGCTCAGATCCTCCAACAGCAGCGGCTGGTGAAATTCAAAGATCTATACAGCTATATCTCCAGGGCCCACCCAGCACTTACGGGGCAAATTACGCAAGCTTATATCAACACTATGCGATGGTACTATTTTTCGCACTTCACGCGGTATCGTCAAGCGCTCGAGTCAATCAAGATTTACCCCAGTGACCGGAACGAGGTTCTGGGAGGAGACCCGTCAGCTCACAAAACAGGTAAGCCGAATGAGAAATCGTGTGATAATATATCACTGACAATCGTAGCCTCTGCAGTTGCCGGCAGTCGCGCAGGGTCTGCGGCGCACGACCCGTTTTCCCTAGGAAGGAGGGTAGATATTCTGCGGACTGGTGCTCAGATTGCCATTTCTTCTTATCTAGCAGAGGAAGATAACTCCTTCCATGGCCTTGAAGTGCCATTCCGCAATTTCAATCTTGCCGTTGTGGATAATGTGTCTGCCGAATATTCGTTCATGACCGAGATGTTCTCGACATTGACCTTCCAACAAATTTCGCGCAAGGCGGTCGAGATTTTCGAACCAGTCTTTGGTCTGGGGCAAGCCCTGACAAAGCAGCTGATCGAACACACGACGGACGCGTTAGGGGTCTTGATCTGCGTTCGATTGAATCAACACGCCGCTTTTGAGCTGCAGCGTCGCAAGGTCCCCGTTGCCGACTCTTACATCAACGGAGTGAACATGCAGTTATGGCCACGATTCCAGGTCATCATGGACACCCAGTGCGAATCATTGAAACGAGTGGCCGCGAATACGGGTCGTAGTGCGGTATCCGCTCTGTCCTTGGCCGGAGGCGACGACCTGAACAAATCGTCGGCGCCTCATTTCCTCACGCAGCGGTTTGGCCAGCTATTGCATGGGATACTGGTTCTCAGCAGTGATGCAGGAGATGATGAGCCCGTTGCCAACAGCTTGAAGCGCTTGACAGCTGAGTTTGACAATCTTCTGACGAAGCTTAGCCGTATTGGCGGTGATGCGAAGAGACGGGAGAGATTCCTTTACAACAATTACTCGCTTGTTCTGGCTATAATTAGTGTAAGGAACCTTCATTTCTTCGAGGGGTGACTACGCTGACCGAGGAATAGGATACCCAAGGTAAATTAGCGGTTGAGCAGAAACAGGTATGTCATCCTCAATCAACGGTAGTTCCGAGCTCCTACTGACTTCAGCCAGCATTTGGACGAGATGCTGAAGAACGTGGGGAAGCGGTCTTGATAAGAAACCGATCGTATCCTTTGTTGCATTTATCTTATTTTCTGGTGTGCATCGATTGGTCCTACATATGTATAATTTTAAGCGTGTCATAGACTCTAGTAGATACTGCTACTATTTACCGTACCATAAAACCATTTGCATTTCAATTGTTCTAGTCATGCCTGAGGCCAGGCCGGGGAGGCCGCGGGCCAGTAGGATACCTTCCTATTTCGGAGCCACTGACTCCGAGAAGGGCCTTCACACTGCAGCGGGCCTGGAGTGCTACCTAACCTACCTGGCATTGTCATGAACAATTGAAAGCAGTCTGCGTTAGTCCTTGAGTCAATGGCATGCAGCTGCATCTTCATTCAGCCTAAGCTTCTCTTTCATTATACCCCAAGATTCAAGATCAATTGTTTCCTCCGCCCTGTATTTTCTGGCACCCCCCCAGCCCAGCCACATCCTTATCTACTTATCGCTGCGGCGGGCTGCTGCAGCTGGAGCCCGAGTGGGTTATCAGATGCCTAAATCGGACCCCGGGGCCGACCCGTCGGGGCAACTCATCCCGGCGCGACCGCCGCGCTATCAACCAAAACCTACCTACTTACACAGTACTCTCAAGTCAATTGTATCCTCCGTATCCTACTCAATCCTTACTTCAGATGCTTTGACTTCACAGCCTCCTCATCGTTCCAGCGCAGTTGCTAACAATCTGCCATGGCCACGAGAAGCACTCCCCGGTTCTTTGCCAGAAGCCTCCCCCTCCCTCTCGTTCGCCGGCGCGGCTTCTCCAGCACGGCCGCTGCCCGAGCCGACGTCACTCATGCGGTAAGTCAAAACAGAGGATTTTTTTGTAGACTGGAAGGCTTATACATGTCTTCTTCGAAAGGTCATAGGCGGCGGAGTAGTTGGACTCGCCGTGGCGCGCGAATTAGCCGGTTGCGAGGGGACGTCGACGATCTTGCTGGAGCGGCATGATGCGCCTGGGACGGAGACGAGTAGTCGGAATTCCGAGGTGAGAGATTCAAACACTGATGCATATCTGGGTCCTTTGCGGCTCGAAATTGGTTATGCGTACTGGCGCGTTGTATACTTTGGAGGGAAGGAACAATTGAAGGGGGGTTTGGGCTTGGGGTTTTTGGGCATAGTGATATTCCGCTGAGCTAACAAGGACTAGGTCATCCATGCAGGGCTATACTACGGCAGCGACACGCTCAAGGCTCGACTGTGTATCCAGGGCAAGGAGATGCTCTACGACCTGCTGCAACGGCAGGGGCTCCCGTACCGCAACACGGGGAAATGGCTGGTGGCGCAGGACGCGGTGGAACGGGACTCGTTGGAGCGGATGCACGAGCACGCGCAGCGGATCGGGGTGCCCACGCGGTTTCTGAGCCAGCAGGAGCAGGAGCGCCGGGAGCCCGAGGTGCGGGCGCTGGCGGGTGTGCTTGAGAGCCCGACGACGGGCATCTTCGACAGCCACAGCCTGATCACGTACCTGCAGGGGGACCTGGAGCACCGCGGCGGCGACTGCGCGTTCCTGACGCGGGTGACGGGGCTGCGGCACCTGGGCCCCGGGCAGGGCTACGAGATCACGGCGGTGTCGGCCGACGGGGCGGAGACGGCCATCACGGCGGAGACGGTGGTGAACAGCGCCGGGCTCGGCGCGTGCGCGGTCAGCAACATGCTGCTGCCCGCTGAGCGCCACCGCACGATGCACTACGCCAAGGGCACCTACCTCTCGTACGCAGCCTCGTTCCCCAAGACCTCCGTGCTGGTGTACCCCGCCGTGACGAAGGCGCAGGCCGGCCTGGGCATCCATCTGACGCTCGACATGGGCGGCCAGATCCGGTTCGGCCCCGACTCCGAGTGGGTGGATAGTCCGGAGGACCTGGCGCCCAACCCAGCCCGGCTCGAGCCGGCGCTGCCTCTGATCAAGAAGTATCTGCCGAACGTGGATGTCAACGCGATCAGCGTGTCTTACTGTGGAATCCGGCCCAAGTTGAGTAAGACCAGCGGTTCCTCCTTCGGCTCATCGAAGGTCTGGCAGGACTTTGAGATTCGCGAAGAGGAGGGATTCCCAGGTTTTATCAATCTGTTGGGCATTGAGAGCCCTGGATTGACCAGCAGTTTGGCCATTGGTAAGATGGTGAAGGCGATGCTCTACTAAAGCAATCAAGTCCATGTATATAATGCAAAGAAAGCAGTTGTAGATACATAAACCAAGTCATACAGCAAGCGATGGAAGAACAAGCGGGCTAGTTTGATGAAGGAATTGGCAGCCAGGTCTCAGCCATACAGATTGCTTATTCCTTATTCCTTATTCATTATCTACCACAGTACACAGTACTCGATAAGGTATATTCTGGAAGACCCAAACCAACCCTCAAATCGGGTCTCCTGTCAAAGAGCGGCATTCCCTCCCCACCACAACCTTATTCAGCAAGCTCAAGTGGGTTCGCCATCGCAGCGGACGTGACGTCAAGACTTTCGGGGGGGTGGACACAACTGGCAAAGACGTCTGTCAGGTTATGCCATTGCAACAATCACCGCATCAAAAAGGGGGCTCGTTTGACAAACAAACCACTAGTTACACTTCTATTCTAAGACATTAATTGAGAACGTATACTGTACATCTCCGCATAGGTCCGATATATACGGGGGTTCATGTAAGGAGTCACATCCATGTTACGTACTGTGCTTCGTATCCAAGTGAAAGCTGAGACAATGGATCCCTTCCTGAATCGGCAGGGTGGGTTTGCCACAGTGCAGTCCAGACCAGACCCTTGCTGGTTGACGCGTTGTGCAGTGCAGTTGGAGACCCTGCAGTGGCTGATCCACCAGACCCTTTCCTTTCCTTTTCCTCTGTACTTTAGTAGTAGGAGGTGGAGAAGGAGGGAGGGAGGGAGGGAGGTAGTCAATCGATTCTTTGTTTCCCAGCTTCTTCCTGCTCTGCACATATACCTTTTTTTTTTCCAATTCTTGAAGAGTACATACTCCATCTTTGGTATACGTATACTCCCCGTCACTTACATTCACTGGTATACCTTACTATACTATACTACACTATCCTACATCCCACAAACGCATAACCACCTCCTCCCTCGATAACACACACACACACACCTCATCCTCCGCGAAACCACCAACCTCCCAACAACCAACCGATATCCAACATCACACAACCTCAGCCAGCCAGCTATAACCCCAACATGCCTCCCCAACTCCAATCCCCTTCCAAACCCAACAACATCCACACCCCATCACGGACCCCCCAAACCACCTCCACCCTGCCCAACAAGATCCAAAAACCTACCCGCCGCGCCCGAAAACACCAACCAGCCCCCACCTCGGCGCGATGCTGGGACTGGCTCCTCCTCCCGGCCAGCAGCAACACGCATTTCGCCAAGAACCGCGCCTCGTTCGAGACGTACCGGCGGGCGCCGTGCAAGATCGCCAACCAGCGGGTGCTGGGCGTGGGGACGGTGCAGCTGCGGGTGCGGCGGGCGCCCAACGACCCGCGCACGACGACGCTCGTGCTGCGCGACGTGCTGCACATGCCGCACGCCCGGTGCAATGGGATCAGCGTGGCGAAGTTTACGGGGGATTTTTGCGATCATGATTGCGGTGTTGGTAGTGGTGGTAATGGGGGCTGGCGGAGGGGGAGTGGGAGGGGCAGTGTGGGAGGGCAGAGTGAGAGTGAGGAGGGGGAATGGGCAGGGGAGATCGAGGGCCCCCTGCCAGTGGTGGTCGGCGTGGAAGGGGAAGGCGAGGCGGAGCATTTGCAGGTGCGGCGCGCGAGCACCACCAGTACGATTAGCAGCTGCGGTGGTGGGGAGGAGGATCGAGGGGAGGGGTTGTGGTTTGCGGAAGGGAGACCTGAGAGGGGGTGCTCGAGGGTCGTGTTGGCCGGGGAGCATCATCATCATCATCATCAGTCGCTTGATGTTGGGGAATTGGCAAATGAGCAAATGCTGAAAGGACTCGTCGTCTCCAAGGAGGAGTTGGAGCTCTTGAATGAAAGGATCAGGAATCGGTCTTGGGTCTGAACATTCGGAAAAAGATTAAATAATTTCATTCGTATTTCTCATGGGATACTGTTTGGCGTCTGGCCTGTTTGTTATTGTACAGAAGTTTGGATCATAATTGCAACCACTTTTGAAGCAAAGTGACCATTTGTGCGCTCATGACACCAGTGGGGATTGTTCAGCCGGCTGATCAATGCCACTACATACCGGAGCGTCTTCGAGGCTAGACTTGTGACCGTGACCTGGGCCAGTCGATCCAAGCACGCATAGAATGAACGTCAATAACCCTTGCCAGTGGCCACTTGACGCTTCAATCTACGTCCATTAACACATCGCTCATGATGTGAAGCACATAAGAAAATTTGCGCACGCTCCATTTGCCAGCGTCTCTCAACAACCCGGCATAGTCCAGCAGAACGCGTCGTGCGGACTGATATCCGCCTTGAATGGGCATCCCTCGGAGGTACACCGTCCCCCCGTTGCGGATGAAGTTCACAGCCGGCTCATCGGACAGCGAAAAAGGTTGACTGCCGTGCGGGACCATGTAATTGGTAAGTCCCTCAGTACCCACCTTCTGCCAGTCGATGTCATCGAAAAGCTCGATCGCAGTGCCCCCTCCCTGCGGATCAGCGACATTCGGCACCATGAAAACATAGAGTCCCAGGACTAGCGCCGCGGAGAAGAGAGAAAAGACTGAGTGGAACATCATATGGTCGGAAGTCTTGCGGTTCGTCAACACCCTATAGATATGAGCCGCATGTAGACAGGCTCGTCTGGCAGCCGGTGTCTGCGACCACGCGGCAATGTCAGCCAAAGCTTTCCGGCCAGGAGCTGGACCTGATCGTCCTGCCGCTAGATCAAAGATCTGGGTGTCTGCCGACAGCGTCAAGCACATATTGTGCCACGTCACAGCCGCATTGGGATTCAATCGAGCAAGTAAGTCTCCATACTTGTCGGCGATCTGCAGCTGGAGGGGCGCGAGACACCTGGCACGAGGATCCATACTGTAAGTGTGGCACGGCGCGAAGGGGAACTGTGGTCTGTTCGAGAGAAGACGGTAGTAGGCTTCAGAGAGCCGCAACTGCACCAGTGATAGCACCGCGTGCATACAAAAGTCGTCGACCGGGCTCTCCAGTTCGGGAAGGCCCACGCTTTCTGACGGTGCCACAATCGTAGGCATTAGCATGCCTTTCCCGCTACATATCAACTGCATCCATCGCATGGCCGTGATGGCTCGGAAAAGTGCGTCGTCACATGGCAGTATTAACTGGACTGAATCGGGCACGACAATGGGACTCGTGGACATAAATGAAGAATACCAAGAGTCCAATAGCAGCAGACCGGTAATTAATCTAAACAATTAGCCGAGTCCACAAAAGAATGGTGCGATGTACCGACCTTTTCACAGACTCTACCTTGCTCCAGGCTTTCCACCTCGTCTCAACATCAGTAAAGGTGTCGAAAAGGTTCATGTCAAGCACTTGTCCTTCTGTGGCGGCGAAAAGACCATGCCGTTGCGCGATCTGCAAGGATATTAGCGCCGGGCTGCCAACATTTATCATGTCTTCCGGTACTTACCGATATGAGATTGACATAGAGCATCTGACATTTTTCGAGATGTTCCTTCTCCTGCGCACTGTCAGCAAGTCCTAGATACTTATTGGAAATGACATACCCCAGTCATAGCAGCCAGGTTGAGAAACAGAAAGCAGGCAGCAAAGGTAGAGACGGTGCACACCGAGTTCTCCACGCCCACCGAACACTTAGCGAGATCGGCCGTGAGGCGCTCAAGCATCAACTGTTGGGTTCGTCCATCAGCAAAGCACCAAGCGTGTGAAGTCCTGCTCACTCACCGAGAAGTTCCTGCAAACGAAATCCATTGTTCCTCTAGTCCCCAGTAAGACCATCCCAATGAGACACATAGCATACAGTACCGCAGGCTGCGTATCGCTTGCAGAAAAGGTAGGAACATGGATGAAAGGCACCAGTGGGTGGAATTCGCGGAAGTAAAGATCGAGCGCCATATCGAGTACCTCGGCTGGGGGAAAGTTGTGGTTCTTTGGAATGGAGCCCGAAGCCAAGGAAGGAAGCGTGTTGGTCCCAGGCAGCGCATGTAGCTGCGACTGTTCGGTCTGTCCAAAAGCAAGATAGAGGCGTTGCCTACACGCTTCGTCAAGCCCATACCTCGATCCCTGTGGTCCGACTGGGCCATCTGACGGGGGTGTTGCCGACAGGGTGAATATGTTGTTCATGTCACTGCTGGCTACATCTCGCCACAGACCGTTCATCAGGCGACCGGTGTTATTTGCTGGAGCGAGCCAATAGCGCTGTACGCGAGAGAATCGCTCATTCGGGATCAGGTTCCCCGATTTTGAGGTCTCACCATCGGTTGAGAATTTCTGTTGGTGCTGCTGAGGTGTTGACACGGAATCTCCACCTGGCAGGCTGCCAATTGGCTCTCCCATCATGTCCAGGGAACCATTGTGCGAAATCGAGTCTCCACGGGGCTCCAGCCAGAACTGCAGCAAGTCATTCTGCATTGGATCGAGTATGGTTCCTCTGAAGTATTGTTGGTCCGGGCCGGAGATGTGGTTCCATCCGAAGTATTGATGTTGTTGCTCATCAGGCATCATTTGATTGACCTCTGGTTCCGTGCGAGGTTGGTGGGTGGATACATTGGCCAAAAAGTCCAAAGACGATGATGGGATCCCCGGCGTTGCGGACAGCGACGTGCCTCGGTGCGACGGGAGAATCTGCATCTGTTGGAGATCGTTGGGGCTCATTCCCTGCATGCCCTGCTGGCTCGCATGCGAGATAACCGGTGTTCGATCATTATGCGGTATAGTGGCCGGCGAGGCAGCCTGAAGACTCTTTGGTTCGCTTGTCTCCTCCTTGCGGGGGTTCTTGTGGCCTTTCGCATGGCGACTCAGGACGTCACTGCAAGAGAGCCCCGGGGGGTCAGTGATCAGACCGCGCGCAACAATTTGGGGCACCAGACTCACCTCCGTGAGAACCGCTTCAAACAAACACTGCACTGGTAGGGCTTCTCTTTCGTGTCTAGTATATATGAGCATCAGTGTGAATTTAGCCCCACGGGGAGATTGCCATACGCGACCGTTCATGGCGCTTGAAATGCTCTGTTTTCTTGAATTGCCGATCGCAGATAGTACACTGCTTCATGACCATGATTCTGCTCGTCGGGGAGCCACTGAGGTGGGTATGTCAAAGAGACAGTCACACAGAAGAATGCATTGAGGTTGCACCATGCGGAAGGAGTATAGGTCGAGATCCAAGGGGGGGGAAAGATTCTTGCAACCAAAGTGTGAGGGGAAGAGGAAGATTGTCTGAAGAGCTTCGAAGATTAAGCCGTCGGGAAATGGGACAGGTTATCTCCGATCTGGTCAAGCGTGGTTTCCAGCTGAGTTTCTCGCCGATCCTAAAAACAGTGGGGCGAAACGAGTTCCGGAGTGAGTGAATTGTAGGTGTGCAATGGATATTGAGTACCTTAGTTAGAATCGCGATCCTATGGGATGGGGTAACAAGGGAAATGCCATCGTCATGACTTGAATTCATCAAATTGCGATTTTGGATTAAATTAAGCTCCCAAAGAGCCGGGCTCAGCTGGGCTGCAAAGAGTGGCCTCCCCATGGGGTTTAGTGCATGCGCCACCGTCCGCTAATTTACCTTATTATGTTCAAAGTAACCTCTAAACAGTCGATTAATGCATGTTCATTGGGCAGTATGCGATACGCATGTAGTTCAAAAGGCCATGGTTTGGTTTGGTAGCAGTCTTCGAGCCTTGAAGTTGATGCTGGTAGAACAATCATCACCAGCTCAACGAGCGTAATACTTGAGGTCGAGGGAGGAAGGGAAGAAAGCAATTATTCTATGTACATTATCAAGTATGAAGCATGCGGGGTAGCCCTCTGTACTTATGCTTACCAGTTGTCTGGCCTGTCATGGTCTGCGTCCGTGCAGAGTGACTACCTTAGCGTGGGGCCATGTGGGAGAGGGTGGATGGTGGATGGTGGATGGTGGATGGTGCCAGGATGGTGGACGCTCCCGGAAATCCCTCACTTCTTATCAACACCGCCAAGGAAAGCACTCCTTCCAGTCCCCTCCATATACATTCAGGAAACAGCATATCTCAATCGACAGCCAAGACATCATCCACCATCCGCATCGATGCACCGAGGTAGTTTACCGGGTCACAGAGCTGGCTCACGCGTTCCTCTGTCAGCTTCGAGGTCACCTCCGGCTTCTGCGTCAAGCATTGGAACAATGTCTGCTGCGACTCGATGCTCTCCCGACATGCCTCGTAGACAATATCGTGTGCTTTCTGGCGACCCACATGCGGTGCCAGACCCATCATCACTGCCTCCGCCACGATCAACCCTTTGGTCGAGTGCAGATTGGCTATCATCTGCTTGCTGTGCACACATAAGCCGGACAGCGCGAATTGCGTCTGCGACAGCGCCCCGACGGTGATCACAAAGCTTTCAGGCACTGCTACCCACTCTAAATGCCAGGGACCGGATGCGCGCTCGAAGTCCGCCACCATGCCATCGAGAACCAGGCCTGCGTTCGACCGCAAGATCTTGGATGCAGCAAGGATCACCTCACTCGAGATGGGATTGCGTTTCTGTGGCATGGTGGAGGAGGCGCCACGGTGGGGCACAAACGGCTCGGACACCTCCCCCAGCTCATTCGACGACATCATGATAATATCCAGGGCCACCTTGCCCATCGACCCTCCCATCAGCGCCAGGAAGTTCACAATTTCCGCCACGCCGTCTCGCGCGACATGCCAAGTGATAGACGGGTTCTCCAGTCCCAGCTCTTCCGCCAGGGCTCTGCGTACGCGGAGCCCGTCGTCCCCGGGGCCCAGCGACGCCAAAGACCCTGCTGCTTCGCCGAACTGAGCCAGTAAGCACCGACGCTTCAGCTGCTCTAAGCGCTCAGCATGGCGCTGGAAACCAGACAGCCAGACTGCGCACTTGTAGCCGAAGGTGACGGGCAGGGCGTGCTGCAGATGGGTGCGGCCTGCCATGGGCGTGTCACGGTATTTACGGACAGGCCGCGTAGAGTACGGATGACTTCTTTGAGAAGTCGCTCGACAATATTCAGGCCCTCTTTCATCTGTAGGACACTGGCAAGATCCATGATATCCTGCGTCGTGGCCCCCCAGTGAACGTACTTGCCAGCCTCCTCGCCACATATCGTCGACAGTTGACGAACAAGCGGCAGAATCGGGTATCCTACAACCTCAGTTTCCTGTCGCAGACGGTCCATGTCCAATTGCGATTCACGTATCTTCTGCGTCACCAGGTCTCCGATCCGTGGGGGAATCACGTCGCATCGTGACTGGGCTCTGGCGAGCGCGGCCTCGGCGTCGATGCATCGCTGGATGTATGCCTCGTCGTCGAACACTTTCCGGATCTCCTCTGTTCCGAATAAGGTGCGAAAGGTGCCCGAGTCGATTGCACTGACAGAGCCGATTGTTCTGCGAGATGTGACCTGCTGGACTCGCGGTAGAGGCAGACGAGCTATCTGAGCAAGTGAGCGTGATGCTAACATTGTTGCTGCTACTTTGGCGAAATAGGCAGAGATTACTAGCAAACGTGTATTGGTGAACAACCAGGATAGTCTAGAGTTTTGACGCTTAGTTGCTGACAATTGGAATGTGTCCCGACTCGTGAGAGTCCCTGGGACATCATTCCATTGCGGGGATGCGGAGAAAGAACAGCAAGTTACCCTGGTGACCCAGCGACTTGTCGTCATTGTGTGGGGCTGGACAGCTTGCACTTGGAGGTGTATCGGTTATAAGTTCAACCGACCTATTTCTAGTAGTAATCTGCGCCTAAAGATCCTGTACAAACAGACTTGTAGATAAGGAGCCTCAGCGATAAACTTATAAAACTTATATCCGATAGACTTCCTTTGCAGCTGATTGTTTTGATTATTCCTGAAACAGAAACAGCCTAGCTCAATGAAATACCATTATATCGACCCAAGAGCACGACATAGATTAGGGTCACGATAAGAGATGCTCAAAATCAGACTTGCAGCTAGCCCACTCAATTGTCATCCTGACCACATTGTGGTTGGTCCCTCAAAGACGAGCTCAATCTTCCCACAGATCCTCAATCGATGTATCCTGAAATCCGGGCAGAACCAGCCAGAATCTGTCTCCAAAGTTGGTATCCGGCAATATGGTGAGAAGGGTCCTCTCGCGGGTGTCGGTAAGTTCTTGGATGTTCTTGTACTGGTCCGTCTGCTTCTGCTGGATCCATTTATAGAGGTTCTGGAGACTGAAGCCGTCACTGGCGTTGTAGTTCCACCATTCCATGGTCTCGACCTGGACAGATTTGATGCTTGCATTGTCTGTCTTGGTGTATTTGTGCAGCCCCCAGTAGAATCTCTTCGCATCGTCCCGGGTGGCGGCGGTCAACAGCCAGCGATGCCATTCGCCGGGGTAATTACCATTGTGACGGTTTGAAATGTGGACGTAAAGGGCATTCTGTCGGGTGCGCGAGTGTGTTTGTCCGCGATAAGTGGGCTGTGGACTTGAGTCTTCTGGTGGGTGAGCCTCGCTTGTGACTTATGAGTCGAAACGAGTTGGGTGATTGTCTTGCCGGACTATGCGTAAGCTGGCACCTTGATAGGTAGTTCAGTTGATATATGTGAGATGATGGCATGTGAATCTCATCAATTCCGAGCCATGTATGGTTTTCATCGTTTTCACGTCATAATGGCTCGCAAGATGACACTGGCGGTGTAGTTTCCGTGGGTATTGACGACCACAGAACAACTTCCGCTCGCTCACAAGGATCTTGTTAGTAGAGAATGGATGCTGCTGGGGAGTTTAACGCAGTTGAGAGTTTCCATTGCTGAGCCAATTCGTGCTGAAAAACAGATTATGCTCATGCTCAGGCACAGACTACTGAGATGTGGGGAACTTTAGACGGGAAGGCACTAGGTTAGGCAAACCGAGACCGAGGATTGAAATCTACTTTGGCCTCGACCAATGGAAGGAGAGGAAAAATGATGCTAATGCACATCGGCAGTTCCATTACCATCTTGATAAGATATTGCCGCAATCACGGCACGATTGTAGAGCAGCGCAACTGAAGATTTGTCTTTCAGGTATCACCAGTCATAAGTCCCTGATCATTATTGCTGAGACGGTAAGATGAGACTCAATGGGCAGGAATACCCCAGGATTCGGCAGATCCACCCCACAGTCTGTCTGTTCGTCGGATTCCATCGGCAATGAATTCCTTGAGATCCCGTGAGCAGGTGCGATTTCACCCGATCTCGCAGTTGGCCAACTGCCATCGCCTCCAGAGGCTTGCCGATGCCCTTCCCGCTTTCGGAATCGTAAAATACGCGGTAATCATAACGGGGTTCGTCCAGTGAGCATGCCCAGGGACTTCTGGTGTAGCAAACCCCGAGAAAACCATGAATCTCACCTCGAGTGACTCCGGTTGATCTTGAAAATGTTCTAGCCTCGGTGACTCTTCATCGAAATGGCGAATACCTTATTCGAGCCCGATCGGAGTCGCGTGAGCCCTGTGCGCGATCCCCCGTCCACCCCCGCAGGGTTGAACGTTTCTCCCCCATGGGCGGGCAAGACGTACAAAACAATACGAGCCAGCAGTCACGGGCGCAGTGGGGTCGGCTTCGGAAGGCGGCAAAGCGAAGTTGGAGTTTCGGCGGATAATCGCTTTTGTCGGCTGCGTGGCGGTGGTCACTAGCCGAAACGGAGACGAGCTATGCAGCTAATGGTTACCCAAAGGACAAGACCCGGGGATTCTTCGACTAGTACTTCTACACCCCCAATTCCTCTCCTTCATTTTTTTTTACTCTCTTTCTTTTCTTCCTTCCCCAGTTTTGTACTCAATTCACATTTGGCCAGGCTGATCGACAATCATGTCGCGGCCTTTCCCTGCGGTCCCCGCCGTGTTCCGCCCCGTATGGCGGCGGAACTTCTCCGCGTCTACCTCGCAAAGAGCTATTAACAAGATCTGCCCGTCGGCTCAGGAAGCCATCAAGGAAATGAAGGGGGCCTCCACGGTTCTGGTCGGAGGTTTCGGTTTCTCGGGTGTCCCCAACACATTGATCGATGCTGTGCGCGATCGCCCGGATATCAAGGATTTGACTGTCGTCTCTAACAATGCTGGCATGCCTGGTCGTGGTCTTGGTAGGTCCAATTGCACCGGAGACATAGCGGAGGACTTCATTCTGACTGTGAGCAGGTCAACTGCTTGAGTCCAAGCAGATCACCAAGATGATTGCGTCTTTCATCGGTGAAAACAAGGTCTTCGAGAAGATGTACTTGAACGGTGATCTCGAATTGGAATTGACTCCCCAGGGCACCATCGCTGAGAAGTGCGCTGCTGGTGCTTCTGGTGTCCCTGCTTTCTATACCCCCGCTGCTTATGGAACTATCGGTATGTTTGCGCATGACTGCCGACCAGCCCGAAGTGACTCCAGCTAACCAGGGACATAGTACAAACTGGTGAACTCCCCGTCCGCTACAACAAGGATGGCACCGTGGCCCTCACGTCCAAGCCCAAGGAAACCCGCGAATTCAACGGCAAGCAATACCTCCTGGAAGAATCGATTTTCGGCGACTACGCCCTGGTCAAGGTCCACAAGGCCGACAAGCTGGGTAACTGCCAGTTCCGCAAGGCTATGAACAACTTCAACGAGGCCATGGCCAAGAACGCCAAGTACACCATCGTCGAGGCCGATGAGATCGTCGAGGTTGGCGAGATCGCTCCCGAGAACATCCACATCCAGAGCATCTACGTCAACAAGGTCATCAAGAGCACCGGCGAGAAGCAGATCGAGAAGCTCACCTTCGCCAAGGACCCCAGCGAGTTGCTGCAGGCCGGTGACAGCGCCGCCACCGCCCGCCGCGAGCGCATCGTCAAGCGTGCCGCCAAGGAGTTCCGCGATGGCATGTACGTCAACCTCGGTATCGGAATGCCCCTGATTGCTCCCGCCTACCTCCCCGAGGGTGTGGAGGTTGTCCTCCAGGCCGAGAACGGTATCCTGGGTCTGGGTGGCTACCCCCAGCCCGGCCAGGAGGACCCCGACTTGATCAACCCTGGCAAGGAGACTGTCACTTTGGACAACGGTGCTTCTCTCTTCGGTTCCCACGAGAGTTTCGGAATGATTCGCGCTGGTCGCATTGACTTGACTATGCTCGGTGCTCTGCAGGTCAGCCAGTACGGAGGTGAGTATCCCGGTACCCGTGTCTACGTCGATCGCAATTGCTGATTCGGTTTCTCCAGATTTGGCCAACTTCATGCTTCCCGGTAAGGTCAAGGGTGTCGGTGGTGCCATGGACCTGGTCGCCAACCCTGAGAAGACCAAGGTTGTTGTTACTATGGTAAGCACTCCCCGCCCAAACCCTTTTCAATCTCCAATGCAGTTCACTAATACGACTCGAAAAACAGGAACACACCGACAAGAAGGGTAACCCCAAGATCTTGTCCGAGTGCACTTTCCCCCTCACCGGCCCCCGCTGCGTGTGGAAGATCATCACCGATCTGGCCGTCTTCGAGGTCAGCCCCACCGAGGGTCTGACCCTGGTCGAGCACGCCGAGGGCGTGACTGTCGAGGAGATCCGCAGCAAGACTGCTGCTCCTTTCAAGGTCGCCGAGGACCTCAAGCCCATGCTGTAAAAACTTTTAGAGGACCTAGTACTTCTTGATAGATATTTGTGTATATAATGTGAGAATGACCTATTGAACTACCATCGGAATTAGACAAATAAATTTAGATCTATCCACCATTCCACCCACTCAACTCTACACATACAATACCATATCTACCATGTCTTAGACAATACTTCATCACAGCAACAATAGCAACTTGAAAAGAAATGACGAATCCATCCCCAACATGTAATAGAACGCAAGCTACTTCACCCCCAAACACCACATCACCTTAGAGCCAGCCCCTTCAAGCACACAAAAAAAAAGGGTTCAATGCCCCGTCATCCCGTAACAATCCGCATAAAAACGCAGCTCCGGATCCATCACCAGCTGATGAGTGATATGTTTCGCCGTAAGACGTCTCGGTGCGTCGAACGCCAGCCCCCCAGTCTCTTTATCGTGTTCCTCCTGCGACTTCCACGCCTCCTCGTCGTCGTCGATCAGGGCGTCGTCACGGCGCACGAACCCGTCGACCTTCTTGGGGTGCAGCCGGGGCGAGTTGATTGGTTTAGGGGGCATGTTTCTTTTCCTTCTTCAAATAGCTGAGTAGTCTTTTGAGTTTTGAGTTTTGTGTGTTTGTGTGTGTGTGTGTGTGTGTGTGTGTGTGTGTGTGTGTGTGTGTGTGTGTGTGTGTGTGTGTGTGTGTGTGTGCTCGGTAATGAACTAAGGAGATGTGAGATTGGGGTTTCTGAGATAGTAGATTTTTCTTCGGGATGGGAGATCGTTTCTTGGGGGGGATTGTACAGTACTGGGATGGGGGCTTATATGCTGCCATTTTCCCCCTCTCCGCCAGGGGAGGGGGCCCCCGGGAGGGAAGGCTAGGGGATGAGATCATGCTACTTTCATAGTATAGTATCTGTGCCTTGCTCCGCTCGATGGCGAGTTATTCCCCGTACTTCTGAGTTGATGGAGCTATCTATGGAACACTCGTAGATAACTGGGTCGAAAAGATAAGAATATTGTATCATGCCAGATGGCAATGGAAGGCTTTGTTCAAGGTTGCATGGTTGTTGTGTTTTAGAGGGCATGGCGTCATGGCGATGTAAGGACGTATTAGTGGTTCGAGGATACTCGTCAGCCCTTGATAGCGGAGGTACTCTGGTGAAGTCGAATGTGACGCAAAAGTCTCGGCGTAATGAAGTTCTTTGCAGGGCATGATATTTCCTGGCTGGGTTTTGTGAAGAAACGCTATGCGACTATTTGAAGCGGGTATACGATGCCCCTCCCTTCTCTTGAGTCAGCCACGCCAAACTAACTAGTATTAGTTACTGACTCAGATGCATTCAGTTAGCAGTCTAATCAACAGATATTAGTCTAGCCTTGAGATTGGAAAGTATCGCTACTGGTCCAGGATCCTTGCATCACTTGATCATGTCATCTGTCATCCCCGCATGTGGGGTTCCTCGTGGGGCCCGTGCGGTTGGCCTACAACGAGTACTTTTGAGGTCTACGGGGTATCTTGTCTTCTACTGGCACCCGCCAATGGCTTTGTCAGACTGAACTAAGAGAGTATAACTACTGTCAGTTTTGTTTTTACTTACTTATCAAAGAAGAATAGCTATATCATGGGGACTGAGAGTATCAATTCACATGCGAGAACGCTTTCAAGATTCACATTGCGCCGTTAACAGCATCAGTCCTTCGATCCCATGGCCAACATACAACAATCTGAAAATATTTCCATCTAGGTATATATATGTGTGTAATATGCTCCTGCCCGTCACTACCAAAGATATTGCTGCTGAAAACTCACAGAAGGTGCGCCCCTCCATAAACTCGGTGCTTGCGGTGTGCTCAGCCCGTGCCCTCGCAAGTGGTCCGACTGAGAACAACTGATACGGGGGAGCTGTATGGCGGGAAACATCGGGCCAGAATGCGGCTCGGCCTCCCTCTCTCGGTACGCCTCGGGGTGATTCTCGAGGCTACTAATCGGTTCTTTCACCGGTTCGCTTCCTTCGTCCAGTCTCGCATATACGTTGGCTCGGTATGGGGTTAGCGGCGGAAGCTCGGATCTGGAGGCAGCCGCTGGTCGGTAGTCGCTAGGTTCGTGTGAATTCTCCCTCAAAGGTTCACTATCCCTGGAATTGAGGATGTCGGAGACGCTCGTGACCGCCCTGTCCGCCGAGTTTCGTCCTGAGCCCGGTCGTTGGTCTTGATTCTGGCAGTCCTGCTGCCACGCTCTGACATCCTGTACGCTGTTGAGAGGAAACTGTTTCCAGTACTCCGTTCCTCGTTTCCCCGATCGCGAGGACGATGTATAGGACGGCGGAGGACTTCGGGCCGCAGTCATGCCGGGGTGGATATCTGACTGAGCACTATGTATCGAGGATGATATTTGGGCGTCGGACATGTGTGCCAGGAATTTCAAAAGCAGAGATTCGGTCTCTTGAAGCCGATGCTCGAGAGCTTCGATGTAGCCTTTGGCGGGGCCTCTGTCTGGAATGTTAAGCATGTCAAATAGTTGAGGGAAACAATGCGTCGGCGTACCGTTTCAGTTGTTCGGGCCAATCGCAACGCCGGTTGTGTTGATGACATTGTGTGCAGATCGGTCTTAACAACCATGATAGTCAGCTCTGAGATGTCTATTTTTCACGTTCGAACAAGGTCTTTCGGGTGGGAGCGAGTGGAAGCTGCTCACTTATTTCCATTGCACTGCGGATTGCGGGGTTCACGTTAGCATCGCATCTTGCGATAAGAACCTAACTTGGTTGATAGCAAATAATGGGTGGAGCTTACCTTCTGCTTCCTGAACCGGCAGGAATTGCATGCCACGGTGATCCGAGAGACTTTGGTCGCTTTGCTAGGGGCCATTTCTTCAGGCAGAAGTTATTGCACCAATACAGATGAAGATCCTGGGAAAGTTGAGACTGCAGGCCAAAGTCGCACGCCTGTGGGAATCGGGGAAGTTCGACCTTTCTTGCCCCATATTATTATCGCATGGAGGAAGTCGCAAAACCCCCGATTCGGCTAAGTGCGGGAAGCAGTGGAGAAGTCGCCGGCTGAACGGTTAGCCGACAACTGCTTTTCCTGCCCTGTTGGGAAGCCCCGGCAATGCTGCATGGATCAACGATCATCCTCCTGGATTTTGTATTCCTGGTAAATGATGTCGTCGTTATCAGATCTGAAGCAATGTGAGTGGTCTTTGATTCTTGGAACACCTGTGATGGCTTTCGATGATTGTTTTCGAGAAAAGCAACATCTACAGCTGTGGCCATGGAATTTGAACCAGCAGAGTACGGTAGGTTATACGTACCATTGCCGCAGGCATGGATAAGATAACGCAGAATGACTTCAACAATACTGTACCAGTGGGTCCTTCATTTCATATGTTGGGCTCGATTCGAGATTTAGGTATAGCTTTCATTAGATGGAGAGACCTATCAAGAAAGTCTCGGATGCAGTCCGAGTGGATATAGATCGCCAAAATTAGAATGGATGAACTTTCAGGCAGAACATATGCAAAGTGCGAAGTATAAAGATTCGACAAAGAATGAGGGTGTATTGCATGCTAGCAACTAATGAAACAATATTTGACTCTGTTCAGGGAAACGATTTCTTCCTTAACAAAATGGCCGAAATGACTTCATACCTGATTGCATCTATTCCCGGTGACGGAGTTGGCTTGGAAGTGGTGAAAGCGACCATTGAAGTAGTCAGCAAACTCGCGCAAGCCCTCGGTACCTTTAATATCGAATTTGAGCACATCCCGTGGGGAACAGACTACTACAAGCAACACGGTCGATATGTGTCCGAAGATGCCTTAGACATCCTGCGGAAATTTGACGCAGGGTTGTTCGGCTCAGTGGGACATCCAGGTAATTGGACCCGTTCCCTGTTGACGGCGCCCCAACGGCTGCCAGATTTGTGCAGTAGAGCTAACAGAAGTCCCCTAGATGTCCCTGATCATGTCTCCCTTTGGGGCCTCCTCTTAGCCATCCGCGGACCCTTACAACTCTATGCCAACGTACGTCCCGTACGCACGTTTCCGGGTACCAAGTCCCCTCTGAACACTGCAGCCGAGGGAATCGATTGGATGCTTGTGCGAGAGAACTCAGAAGGTGAATACTGTGGGCAAGGCGGAATCAGTCATATCGATCAGCCATGGGAAACTGCGACAGAGGTGGCGATCTTCACTCGAGTCGGCATCGAGAGAATCATGCGTTTTGCCTTCAAGACCGCACGCTCGAGGCCACGCCGTCATCTCACGGTGGTGACCAAGAGCAACGCCATGCGATATGGCATGGTCCTCTGGGACAAAATCGCAGAGGAAGTGTCCAAAGACTTCCCCGACGTGACTTGGGACAAGATGTTGGTGGATGCCATGACTATCCGTATGGTGAACAAGCCGGAGTCACTGGACACTATCGTGGGCACCAACTTGCACATGGACATTTTGTCTGACCTCGCTGCTGGCTTAGCAGGGTCAATTGGTGTGGCTCCCTCGGCAAACCTCGACCCTACTCGGAAGAATCCTTCCATCTTTGAGCCGGTACATGGCAGTGCCTTCGATATCATGGGCAAGGGCATCGCCAATCCGGTGGCTACTTTCTGGTCTGCTGCCGAGATGCTGCAATGGCTGGGCGAAAAGGAAGCGGCGAAGAAGTTGATGGAATGCGTTGAGAAGGTGTGCAGAGCTGGTGTCTTGACTGCTGATCTTGGAGGCACGGCCACCACTCAAGACGTGGTCGATGCAGTTAAGAGGGAGATTGAACACTTGAAGACGGATTAGCTTCATATCTAGTAGCTTGTTAGAACCAAATACAAAATACGGTATACATCACTATTGTCTAAGATCTTTTGTTGTATAGTAAGTTGTATACTCCGCGTGGTAGTTAGGCGTCAAGGCGGGATCTGACTAAGCAGGTCGGCTTTTCCGCTCCGGCCGATCTCCGATGGACCGACAGTCGCATCAATTTCGATTCTCAGAGTCCTGATTTCCTTCGAATCCGGATTGAACTCATCACTAGGACGGGCATCATGCTCCTGTCAAGATGCAGTTCCCAGTACCCGCGTCTGGTTCGACGGAAATCGGATCCTTGACTGCACACTCGCTGGAAGAAAGTGAGTTTGTCGGCAGCTCCAGCGGCGTTTACTTCATCAAGACAGTCCGACGGGCTTTTTCCCACAGTCTGGACCCATTGGATGCTTCGTCTTCTAGCCAGGGGTTTCCTCCTCCGGAAAATACTCTAGTAGGCAGTGGGGGCTTGCCATCTGCCCGAAGATCAACGTCATTGCCTGCCGCAACACCTCCAACCGTTCAAGGGCATGGCCATGCCTCGCGACAATGGAGATATGACCCCACGGTGGCAGCAATCCTGGGGAAGTTCCCACCGCTGGAAATAGCCCGGGAGCTGATGATGATGTACTTCAAAGTCTGGCATCCACTGTTTCCGTTTTTGCACGGTCCGTCATTCTTGAACGCCATGGAAGCGTTATGCTCCGAACGACATCAGTCGGCCACCGAGGCTTTGCCTTTGGAAGAGCATCGAAGTGCTTGCTGGACGACCATCTTCCAATGTGTCTTCAATCTGGCCAGTGTACTTCGTCCAGAGATCGATTTCCCTCGTGAATCGCGCATCGAGTCATCTAACAACATGCACGCTTTACTTGGAACCTTATCTTGCAGACATGATATCCTCTCTGTGCAGGCGCTGCTCGCCTCGCAACTATATCTCGTAGCTAAGATGTCACTTCGGACAGCCTCCACCGTCGGTGGCTGTATGCTTCGATCTATACTGCATGCGGGCCTACATCGTTGTCCATATCGCTACAAGGAACTTACCTCTCATGATCGGCAGCTACGCAAGCGGATTTTCTGGTCTGCATACGCCATCGATCGATACTTGAGCCAAACGCTTGGTCTGCCTCTTGGAATCCAAGACTCCGACATTGACGTTTGCCCGCCTTTGGCCTCCGAAATCCATGTCCCAGGTTCTTATGAGAGGATCAATGCCATCAGACGTGCCGTTACCCCCAGCACTGCAGGATCCTCGCCCATCTCTACAGAAGACCGATTGCGCAGGCTCGAAAGGTCAGCGTATGGCCAACAGCCACTGTCCGCAACACCGAGACATCCCGCCGAAGACAACGAGCAGCACCGGCGAGAGCTCGTGTTCGCAAGTTACGTCGAGTCCGGGAAACTGACAGGGCGAGCGATCGAGTTGTTCCACAAGTCCATCCTTGTCCGCTCCGTCCCTCACAGCTCGGTGCTCTTCCTCATCACCGACGTCCACAAGTGGTGGAATAGTCTATCGATCGAGTCTCTCCAGCAAGGAGGGGCCCATCAAGCTGCCGCAATACCACCAATAGCCTCCCCCGAGGACCCCAACCCAGCAGCAACAGTCACGACAAACCCCAACGCCCCGTTCAACTTCGCCCCCTTCTTCACCGTCCTCTACCAACACCTCATCCTCCTCATCAACCGTCCCTCCCTCTCCCTCAACCCGTCCAGCCCGGAATTCTGCTCTGGCCTCCAAACCTGCATCGGCGCCGCCCGCGAGATCCTCGCAGCCTTGACCACCCAGCAAGAAAGCGGACAGGCGTTCTTCTGGCCCGGGTTCCTATCGGCGGCATGGATGTCCGGTCTCGTGCTCGCATTTGCATGTCAACTCCGCCAATACGTGTTGTCCAAAGGATCCCAGTATGTGTCTCATCTTAACCCCTCCAATTCACCGTCTACATTGCATTGCAAGAGCTGTTCTTCTCCTTGCAATCCTCCCTACCTCCAACCAAACCATCCCCCTCCCCCCCCTTTCTCTCCGCATCTCCACCCACATAACTAAATCCAACCAAACAGAGAAATCTTCAAATGCCTCATCATCCTAGAAACCATGGCCCACCAATGGGAAACCGCCAAACAATGCCACAAATCCCTCTCCCTTCTCTCCCGCTACATCCAGCACCACCACCAGAACACCACAGATTCTACCGCACGACGACCCTCAACCGCCACACCACCCATCACGCGCAAACGTAACTTGAATGACGACTTGCAGCAAACATCAGACCATTCAGCACCCAGCGGTCGCCATTGCAGACCTCCTCCACCACCACCACCTCCTCCTCCTCCTCCTTCTGGTGCAGCAGCAGCAGCAAGCACCAATCCACCATCAAACAACCACCTGTCTGCTCGCGATCCCATCACGGCCACCACCAATCCAACCAACACCACGAATAACATTCATAATGATAACGACGAGGGAGATGCCCGACATCGACATCCCACGACCACGCGCAACAGCAATGCTCAGGCGGAATTCTCGCTGGACGCTGGACTCGTGGGGAGCGACAATCACGATCGATTCACGTGGGGCGACGATGACCACCCGGGTTCAACAATGTCGGGGTTCGCGGCCATGGACGGCGAGAGTGCGGACATGATGGATCTGTTGCAGGGGAGTAACTTTGACGATCTGGCGGATATGTTTGGACAGCAGTTCCCTACCTTCTAGATTTAGGAATGGCATGCATGCCCTGTATAGTATATATACTGTACACATTGCTAGCTGGCTCCACGTGGGCAACGTGGGCAGCTAGTGAGATTTCATGATAATCAACTACAAAAGCTTGGCTGGATGTTTTACTGGAGAATCAGAAACCAGAGATCGTAAAGTCCCGTGAGGAAGTCATAAGTCTATATTACACTCGTGTCATACCATCGGATACGAGGTAGGTTGAAGTTCTGACGGGATAGGAAGAGATACAAGCACTATCGCAACCTCCTTCCCCTGTCTGGTTCATAAAATGAAAATGAAAAAGACGATTACAACCATGGCATATCCGAAGCAACTTTTATCTCCGATCCCAGTCTTGTAACAGTTCGAAGCTTTTTCCCCGCTGGAATCATGGAATCAACCTGTTTGCGCGCAACACCGTTTCCATCAATTGAATCGTGAAAAAGAAGAAGTCGACCACAAAGGATGCTCGGTCCCTTGAAGAGTGGGAAAGAAAAGAAAATTTGAATGGTATGAGAAGGATCCAATAACATGTTGCTCACTGAACAAGGCCCGACGACACCACGCACAAAGAAACTTTTAGTAACCCAGGGATATCAGACCAGGACGGAAATAGGAAAAAAAGGTAGAAGAAATAGGAGGAAGAGAGGTGAAGAGGTAGGGTAATAAAGAGGTTAAGAAAATGGGAGATAAATCGTTAATTGAGTAGGAAGGAGTAATCGAGGTCATCAAAAGTAGGTAGGCATTGAGACGATAATTTACGACTTGTTCTCTTCGGTCGCAGTCTCCTTGGCCTCCTCCTTGGGCTTCTCAGCCTCAGCGGGAGCCTCGGGCTCACCACCCTTGTTCTTCATGTACTCATCATAAACGGTGAGGGCCTCGTCGACCTTGGCGCGGAGAGCCTCCTCATCCTCGAGCCTTTAAGACATGTATTAGCTTTGTTCCAAGCGACCCAGAATTGAAAGGGCGGGGTATAGTTGTAAGGGTATACTCACAGGCTGAGAAGCTCAGTGTTCTCCATCTCGAGAAGCATACCGGTGATCTTGCCGGCAAGCTCGGGCTGCTGGGCCTGGATCTTGGGGTAAAGAGCCTCACCAAGCATCTGCTTCTGCTGAGCAGGAGGAGCAGCGCCAAGGGTCTGGGCGTTCAGACCGCCAGTAGCGCCCTCCTGGTTGGCAGCGGGCTGAGCAGCGTTCTGTCCGCGAGCACCCTGGCCAGGGCGGATCTGTCCCTGCTGGAGGGGAACACCGCCGCGACCGTAGCCGGGACCGCCGCGCATACCCTGACCCATGGGCATACCAGGAACCTGACCACGGCCACCAGCGCCGCGACCGAACTGAACCTGACCCATCTGAGGGTAACCCATGCCGTTAGGAATGCCACCAGGGCCCTGCATGGCACCCATGGGAATGCCCTGGGCGAAGTTGGGGGGCATCTGCTGGTTGGGACCCATGCCGCGACCACCCTGCTGACCGGGGAAAGGACCGGGGTACTGGCCAGGGCGTCCACCGGGGATACCCATGACCATGCCGGGCTGAGCGGGGAAGGGCATACCACCACGCTGGCCACCAGCGGGGATGAAACCCTGCTGACCGGGACCGTAGAAGACGGCGGGCTGCATGAACTGGAAATAAGTTAGTTTGGAAATCGAGGGGGAGGATTGAACGGAGAACACTTACAGGCTGGGGCATGCCAGCGGCGGCGGCGGCCTGCTGCTGTCTGATGGTGTTGCGAGCCTGGATGCTGGCCTCAAGCTGGCTTCTGCGGACATCCTTGCGCTGAGCAAGAGCGACGTAGAGGGGCTTGCCGTTGATCATGCGCTGGTTCATCTCAGTGACAGCCTTGGAAGCCTCGTCGGGGCTGCTGAAGCAGACGAAACCAAAGCCCTTGCTCTTGCCAAGACCCTTCTTGTCGGACTTCTTGGACTCCTTGTCCTTTTCATCGGAGGACTCGCTAGCCTTCTCCTCGGCCTTCTCGGCGGCCTCCTCGGCCTCCTTCTCGTTCTCCTTGTTGGCCTCCTTCTCCTTACCAGCAGAGTCGGGAGACTGGGTGCGTTCACCGTTGACACTGTCGCGCATGACCTTGGCGGAGGTGATGGTGCCATAAGGTCCGAAGAGCTCGCGCAGCTTCTCGTCATCAACGTCATCGGTCAAGTTCTTGACGTAGAGGTTGACACCCTGGTACTTGGAGGCCTTCTCCAAGCGGGCAGCCTCGTACTGCTTGCGCAACTCCTCCTCACGCTCGTGCTTCTTCTGGGCACGGCCGACGTAGAGTTTCTGGGTGCGGATCTCCTTCTCGTTCATCTCCTCGACGGCGGCCTGCGCGCTGTCGTGGGTGGCGAAGTTGACGAAACCGAAACCACGGCTCTTGCCCTCCTGGTCACGGCTCAGGGTAGCAGAGGTGATCTCACCGAACTTCTCGAAGAGCTTGCGAAACTCCTCGTCATCGATGTCGGCGTCCAGGTTCTTGATGTAGACGTTGGTGAAGTTGGCCTTCATCTCCTCGAACTTGCTCTGGCGGTCCTTCTTGGAGATGTGGTGGCCGACGAAGACCTTCTTGTCGTTCAACAGCATGCCGTTGACGTGCTTGATGGCGTTGTTGGCAGCCTCGGCAGTCTCATAGTGAACGAAACCGTAGCCCTTGGAGTTGCCGAACTCATCCTGAGCGACCTTGCAGCTCAGAATGTTGCCAAAAGCAGCGAAGGTATCGTGAAGAGCCTTGTTGTCAATGGCACTGTCGAGGTTCTTGATGAAAACGTTGCCCTGACCAGTCTTGCGGAGGGCGGGGTCACGCTGGGACCACATGATACGGCAGGGCTTGCCCTTGATCAAGGTGTAGTTAAGGTCCTCGAGGGCGCGCTCACCGTCGGCGGTGTTGTTGTAGTTGACGTAGGCATATCCGAGCGAGCGTCTGGTAACAGCGTCACGGCAAACACGGATAGAGGCAACCTGGCCGATGGAGGAGAAGAGCTCATAGAGCATAGCCTCGGTGACGGAGGGATCGAGTTCACCGACATAGAGGGAGGCGGAGTGAGGCTGGTTGTTGTTGGGGGCAGGGGCAGCGTTCTCAACAGCGGTGACCTCGGGGGCTTCGCTGGGGGCAGCAGCAGCAGGGCTGGTCTCGGGGGTGCCGTTGACAGTGTTGTCGGTGGCAGGGGTGGTAGCAGCGTCGGAAGACATTTTTATGGTGTTACTGTTGGGAGAGAAGGCGGATTAGCGAAGTTCAAGCTCAATTTGAGCCAGGCAGCGGAAGTGGATGGATAAGCGTGCAATCACAGGGTTTCGGCTGTAAGCGAGAATCACAAGACACAAGGTATAGCTTCATCCACTTCAAGTGGTGATGGAATCAGATGGACAGAAATGACAAGCACAGAAGGTGCGCAAGGTCAGAGAGAAACGGCTGATGTCCTGCTTTTCTACCGATAGGATGAAAAGCCAGGCAAAGTGCTCTGCGGTAGTGGTGAGGGGGGAGATTTGATGATCAAAGCAACAGACGTACAACCTAGATAAGACACCAGGTAGGTCTATAGAAGACAGTCGAGATGATGAAGATACAGATGAAAATAAGATGAAAAGCAAAGCAACACAGGATCACAAAGACGTAGACAGGAAGTAGTCGACAGCAGAGAAGAAGGGAAGGTGAGGTGAGTGGGAAGTGGAATGATTTCTCGAGCTGCACGCACGCACGAACGCGCACACACCGCACAACTTAGAAGTAGTGTGGGAAAAGTGACAGTCGGGAAGCAGAGCACACCACGAGATCACAAGAACAAGATATTTGCAAGATATTTGGAGGAGGAGGAGGGGAAGAAGAGGGGAGCTATACTTTAGTTTTTTTGTAGGTTTTCCAGTTTTTTTTATAGGTTTTTTTTCCGATTGGGGGGATCGAAAATAAGGGAGAGAGAGATATGGGAAAAGGAAGAGAAGAAGAGGGGAAAAGAAATTGCTGGGGATGAGGCAGCAAGAAAGGCTTTTATTTTTTTGGGGGAAGGAGGAAAAGAAAGAAAAGCGGATGGAAGAGGAAGAGAAGGAAAGAGGGAAGAGAGAGAGAGAAAAAGACGGCGAAGAATGAAACAACCTCTTTTTTCTCTTTTTCTTTCTTTTTTTCTTTTCGTCTTTTTTTTTCGTCTCTTTTTTCTCTTACTCACTCTTATTTTTCTAACAGTGTCTGTTCTGGAAAAGTCAAAGAGAGAATTTTCTCAGAATCTCTTTGGGTCAGACGCCCAGACTAGTCTGTTTTGAGCGATAGTCATCGCCGCCTCAACGGCTCTTTACGGGATGGTGGGTTTTTCTGCCTGTCGTTTGTTACCTGAAATTTTTAGCTTCCAGCGGCAAAGAAACGCAAAAAAGTCAACCGGGATTAAAATGTGCTGTGCATTGAGCGCAATGGCAACCACCACTTCCATTTCTTCAGGTTCTATCCATTGTTCCCACCACCCCCACTATATGCCTCAGGTGTCAACTTGGACACCTGAAATACTACAGCCTGGCAGTGATGATAGAGTACCATACTTATAAACAGTATGATTCTTAGCTGTCATGATCCCCGAAATTTAGAAATGGACAGGAGCTGTTCCGGAAATACTCATCATCCATACGTACTCTTCTTCTTCTTCTTCTTCTTCTTCTTCTTCTCTCTCTCTCTCTCTCATATGTGCAATATGGGACCAGGATGAGCAATTCGCAATCAACAAAGATGAAGAACGACAAGAACAATGAAACACAGGTCACCATGACGCCTTAGCTATGCCACCTAAAAACAAAGAGGTTCGAATGGGCACACGCCAAACACGCATGCAAAAGCTCTATTGACAAAAACAGTCTCAAAACTCAGCTCAAGTCGAAGCCGGCTCCAGAGTTGACAGCATAAAGAAGTTTCTCTCGCAATACGTCAGCATTGCTGTACCGTGGAAGCTTGAGGAGATTGACACAGGTGCTGGTACTAGGGAGTCGCTCCTGATCCTCACTCGAGTCACGGATGCTGAAGCGGGGGTTGAGATGGCTGAAACCCAACAAAGGCGCCCGAGGAGTGGAGGTGACAAACCGAAGCACGTTCTGTCTTTGTTCATTGGTCATCTTTTCCATCACTTCCCAGAATAGCTTGATCGTAGGATGCTCTTCGTTGTCATCTCCAATTGTGTATACCCCGCCATAGAGCGTGTTACGTCTCAGGTCCGCGACATCAATGTCCCCTCGGTCGCCGCTCACGAGAGTCTGCAGCTCCGTCTGATTAAACATGGACAGCCATGAGGGTTGTATGATCTGGCCGAGTCCCTGTAGGAAAGCGTTGGTCTGCAGTGCAGGTTGAACCTGGAGGCGATAACGAGCGATGTAGGATATGTATACCAGTCGATTTTGGTTCGTGACGGGTATGTCGGACCCCTGGCTTTTCAGATCGCGAGTGATGGTTCGACTGCCAGAACCAGGAAGAGGTATAGTGTCGGTAATAGTGAAGTTCAACGAAAAATCCTCCACGTCGCCCGGGTAATTCTTCAATTGAAGCTGCAATCAAATACGAATCAGTGACTGTGGCACAAGGTCGTTCACTACTTAGAAACTTACCAAGCCCTGATAGAGCCCCTGGTCCAGATCCTTCAGATCGTTAAGATTAGCACGATAAGCAGATTCTCGCTGAGCTGAACCTGCCCCTCCTGTCAATGCCCATTTGAGCAAGAAGAACGGCGCGAAGTTGACATCGACTAAGATTCCTTCATACATGCACTTTCCAATGATCCGGCCAAGGAATTCATATCGTCTAAGTAACTCCCGTACTTTTTCGTTCCAATCTGGGCTGTTTTCAATGAAGCCTACTTGTCTTAGTAGCTCTTTCCGTTGCTCAACCGCTGTCGGGTTGGGATAGAGCAGGTGTTGGTCATTCTCTTCAAACAAACTCATCTCGTTCCTGGATTTGAAAGCTTCGCTGGTCACACTGGTCAGGAATTCCTTGGTGACACCACCACCATCAATCCCAGCTTCCGCAGTGTTCCACTTGTCGATGAATGTGATCTGGATCGGCTCCTTGAGGCCCTCGCCCAGTTCGTAAAACTCCTCAAATGCATCCTCGAACACACTCTCGCGCCTGATATTCGCATGGTGGCGACTTAGGACATCTTGTGCAGCAGGGCGCCCGTCAATCATGCGGCCCATCGTGGCTTCGGCCACGGACATACGCCAAGCATCTGGATCGACAAAGCCGTGTCTCCGGCGGATCTGATCGCGGTATATAAACTCGCGGAATACCTGGACTCTTGTTGCGAATGGAATGAAGAAGGGCATGTTCCTTAGGATTTCGAGTCGCGGTGCTACTGCCTCCAGCTGCTTCCGGCGAGCAGCCTGTTGTTGACGGCGCCTTAAAGCCTCAATCCGACGGGTTTGCTGAGCACGGCCGGTGCCGATGAGCCCTAAGGATGGTTCAAGAAGTGCATCAGGCGTGAGATCGCCCTGTGCATCGTCATCCTCATCCTGAAGTTGGTGTCGGTTCTCCTCCTCCGCAACAACAGCGGGGATGAACCCCTCCATGTCGAAACGGCTTGTCATCAACCAATGCCCGTCGGGGAGAAACTTCCTTCTCGAATCTCGCTCGTGAATCATCCTCAAAAGACCTGTGACAAGACCCTTGAAGTAGTCAAGCGGAATGCCCGTAACGCCAGGAAGACCTTTCTCCTTGTTCTTCGTCTCGATCTCTTTGACGCTAGCCACAGGATCAGACTGTAGCGCGGAGGAGCTGAAGTAGCTTCGAATTCCACCAGTACCCTGAACAGTCTCGTGCTCATTCAAATCGGCTGAATTCCAGTACAGTGTGAAGCCCAGATTCTTCATGAAGAGTGTCATCTCCTTGATGTCTGTCAATGGCAATGCACTCTCCTTAGTCCATGACACCCTGGTATTTGAGGAAGCAGTGAAAGACGACTCATTGGAGAAAAACTCTTCGTCGTCCATCACCTTGAGTACAAATGTATAGAGCTCAAGGAAGAGAAGGATGATAGTCCATTCTTCATCCCTCTCTGTCTGGGACATTCCCCGAAATGTGGAATCCATCGGGTCCTCGACAGGCTTCAAGAGAGGCAACACCTTGGTTGAGTCTTGGCTGATGGCAGTAAAGATTCGGCTAGACCTGGATGCATGCCAGAAGTACTTGATGGCTGGGATTTTGGTGCCCTGTTGGCCTGTCGATTGTTGATCCGATGTAGCTGAGCCTAGATAGAGCCACATGCGGATATCGTCACCCCGCCGAGGGAATACCCGCAACAACGTCAGTGCATAGGTAGCGAGGATCTTGGCTTCTCGAGATGCATCCGACTGAGAATCCGCCAGCTCACCTTGTGAAAGCTGTGTGGACTGGAGTTGGGAAAGAAGGCCTGTAATGCTGTTTTGGTTGACAAGGCTGATGAGTTGATCCTTGATGAAAGGATGCAGGGGAGCTCTTTCGGAGTCGTCATCGATGTCATTAGGGTCATCCTGTTCCATCCGTCGTGATATATGCATTGCAGTGGAATTGAGCATGTCAGATACGACCTTGACGAAGCCAGTATCCGGAGCTTGCTGCCCGGCCTGGCTTCCCAATACAAAACGATGGAAGTAGATAAAGTAAGCGAGCATCCAAAGACAAGAATCTGTATCCTCGCGCTGACGGTCACGAAAATACGACTGCAGCGGATTAAGAGCGGAAGTCAGAAGCTTATAATTGATACTGTTGGCCAGGCTATCCAAACTACCGAGATACTGCGGAAGGTTTGGAATGGTCAAATAGGACTTCGCAAACCACTCATAAGCTGTGAGGGTTTTGGAAGTGATAGGCCGAAGCACCGCCAGGACACACTCGACAAGGCTGTCTCCGGAGAGTTGAGACTTTCTGTCTGTTGTCAGGATCCTCATGACAGAGTAATAGTCATGGGCGAGACGAGCTATTTGCTTCGGTATGAGACCCGTAAGAAAGATAAGTAGCTGGAGAAGGGGACCGACCGCGAACGCCGGCAGCGTCGGGGTGGTCGCGGTACGGAGCACACGAAGGGTCAATCGTGCCAGTCGATTCAACGGCGTCGTCCATTCTCCTTCGGTCGCTATCGTCGGGACTTCGTTCAAGGTCTTCTGGAAGACGCCCGAGAAGTACACCAGCCGGAGGACATCTTCACTGTTCCACGGTTCCAAGAACTGCACCAGCAAGCGCAGCTGCGACAAACAAGCCGCGGCCGTAGCATAGCGGTGAGGCCGTTGGAGAAACGCATCTTGCTGCTTGAGAAGGCTTTCGAAGGAGAAAAGCCCCTCAGTCGCCTGCGTCTCCGTGGCATCCCACTCGGTCCGCCACGCACTGCGCGTTATCTTCCTGCTCCGATAACCCCTCCATGTCCGTTGTATGGTCCGGCTCGCCCCTAATCGCTCTCTCTCCTGTTGTCTGAGTGCCCGTTCCTGTTGGGCGATTGCGAGCGTATTCTGAGGCCCTGCGCCGTGAGGATTCTGTCTGCCGGAGGGATATGCGGCGAAAGGGTTCGTGTTGCGGCCCCCAAGGTTGACCTGCCGTGGACGGCGGGAGTTCCCCGTAAATGACTGAAACATAGCTCGCCCGAGTTCACGTCGAGTCCGGAGGAAGCAATGATCGATATGACAAGATTAAATTTATTGTGAGGGGGAGGATAAGCATGACACAGACGACCCCATGCCGCAGAATGTAAGGAAAAGGCCCGGATATGCAGCGAAGCGTTTGGAAGCGATGGAGGGGAAATGGGTGGATGATGGATTGGGCTATTCTTATGCCATTATTAAGTTACTTCCAACTACTAACTTAACTTACGCCGACTTGGCCGAGCGGGTGCGGAGCGGCCTTTTACGGCCACGCACCATCTGCCGCACCGTTTTCACTAATGCCACTCTCCACAATGCCACGGGCACGGGCTTTTACTTGCTGCAGATTACCAACCATGCATATGATGATGCTTTAATAGTGCTATTCTGTTGACCACGCCTTCGACGAATCTTAATAGGAGGGGACTATGAATTAAGCTAGCAACATTGTGTGGGTAACTTCTAGCTTGCTGAAGCCTACACGGGCCGCGAGATGGATATATATATACTTGGTTACCATCAGGTATTTGGCTGCAAGCTCGGCGAAACAGGCTCAATCATTGTACTCGCTTGCAGACCTATGAGCTACTGGCAAACCGTGCCAACCTAGCAGATTATGGATGCGAGATACAGAAGAAGTGTGTAATCAATAAACCGCAGCCGTGATCTGCTTCTGAGCAGATCATCTATTCCCAGATCGAAGGTCTATTTAATTCGATTCAAGAAAATCCAGGTACTCGGAGAAGAAAGAAAGACTGTATGATCAATTGCTGAACTGCAAGAAAACCCGAGAGACGCCCCAAAACCAATACATGCATTTATGAGATGCTGACCCAGTAGGCGATAGCAACCTGTCAGCCCCTCTGCGCCCTGGCTGATGTGAAGTCCAAATGGACCATCGCGACAGCCCTCCAGCACCACAAACAAACCACTATACATATGATACAATCCACACAAACCAGCGCATGAGGACAAGCTGAAACACCCCCCCAGCGTGAGAGCCAACATGCCTCGTTGAGCCACCGTTGGCTACCGCTGTAGCCAGGGGTGAGCGACTGCCGTAAGCAGTGATAGACTTGGTTCGGAATCAACGTATTTCTTCTGCGGATATTTCATGATGTCGTCGATTTAGTCGCTGCGGCTTCGGCGGCAAGCTTGGCCTGCTCCTGTTCCTTGTGGATAACTGCCCAAGCCGCCTTTCTAGCCTTTTTCCTGGCAGCGGCCTCAGCCTCCTTCGCAGCCTCCGCAGCCTTCGCGGCCTTCGCGGCCTGGGCAGCCCTGCGCTCTTCCTCTATCGCGAGCTGCTTGTCAATCTGCTCCTGTTCAAGGACCTCCCGGCCGTTATCAAGCGCCCACATGTCCAGGTAGTCCTTGCCCTCGAGAGCGCGCTCAACCGTGATGATCCTGCCTTTCTTCTCAAGCTGTCGAGTGTACTTGGATTGCGTCGGGCTCATGACTCTCGTGACGAACGGGGTGAGCTGATCATGGATAGACTAATTAGCTTCATGGAATCATCATCCACGTTAAGCCTGACTCTCGTACCTTGAATTGATCCAGGTTCTCGGGGACAACATATGTGCGGACTTTCTTCCAGTCGATCACGTAGGATCCATTCTTTGCGAAGTAACCCATGGAGCCGGTCCGGTTTCCTTTGTAGTAGCCGCCATTGACCTGCTTCGTGGTCAGGCGCAAGCGCGCCATCATCGGCTTGGAGGGTTTGAACATGGCGGAAGGATTGGAGCGGTCGACAGTCTTTGCGTGGGCCTTCACATTCACTGTTTTGCGGAGAATGGGGGGACGGACGGACGGTCAGCGGACAAAAAGGCTCTTCTGGAAGTCGGGCGGCGCTAGGAGTATCTCCGCCCCGCCAAGAACCTTTTTTTCTCTGTTCCGCATTAGAAAAAAAAATCGACCGCATTGCAGTCGGATACAACAATATCCCTGCGCAAAACCGGTGCATGGTCATATAATCCACGACACATCAGCATATATTTCCATCGAAGTGTCTTTCACCCATACAGATAATTCCACCGGTGATATCGTCACCCAGAGCGAGGGCCAACAACCATGCCTCGCCAACAGACGCAACTGCGCGGTCCGAAAGACCGGAACCGCGACCAGTCTTCTTCGAAAAAACCCTCCCAGAAGAAGACGTCCGGAAAGATGCTGAATGCCTTTTCCATCGCCGAAAGTCAATACCCCACGAAAGTCAAGATGAGACGGAGTCGTTTCGGACAACAAGATGACGATCAGTTCAAACGCAAGCGAAACATCGGTCGCGATCTTGAAGACTCAGACACACCGGATAACAAGCGCCGTCGAACCGGTGATGACGAGTCGGAGATGGGATCGAATTTCGGCAGCGACGGTGAAGGAAATCGGTGGAGACTGGGCGAGGTGGACAGCGATGATGACGAGGATATTGACAGTGACGAAGCATTAGGCTCTAGCGACGAGGAAAGATTCGAGAGCTTCACCTTCCGTGGCAGTTCCAAGCCAAAACACAAGGTTCCTGAGAAGAAAAAGCGTGTTCGTGAGATTACTTTGTCTGAAGATGTGGATGAGTCCGAAGAAGACGACGACGATGAGCTAGACGAAGATGATGACCTCGGAGAGGACGCAGTCGACCTGGCTACTGCCTGGGACATGAACACCGCCATGGAAAAGGAGGAGGAGGAAGCCAAGAATGCAAAGTCCAAATCGAAGCAGGCGTCAGGAAGCGATGATTCCGAAGAATATGACAGCGATACTGAAGAAAGCGACTCCGACGATGACAGCGCTCTATCTGTCTCCGAAGACGAAAACGATGACGATCAGCAGCATGGGCTCGCGAAATTGCAAAGCTTCGTCGACTCTATGAATACGCAAGCTGCCCCCAAATCGAAACGGAAGACAGGTGGTGGGCAAGAACAAGGGGCCCCGACTGAATTCGGCTTGACATCTACGCGCAAGCTGACAGTTGCCGATCTTCTGCCTTCCATCACGGACTCTCGGCTCAAAAGCTCATTGAAGCACGTTGACTCCGATGCATCTGCACCTAAGAAGTCGTCCGGTATTCCCGGGAAACTAGATGCCCCCCTCGCAAAGCGCCAGCAGGATCGCCTGGATCGAGCGGCTGCATATGAAAAGAGCAAGGAAACACTTGACCGGTGGCTCGAGACCGTCAAGGCCAATCGTCGGGCTGAGCATCTCATGTTTCCTTTGCCTGATCCAGATGCGAACCAGGCGCATCGTATGAGCGCACCTCAGCCACGGACGGACCTCGAAAGTACGATTCAGAATATTCTTGTTGAGAGTGGGCTTGCGGAGACGAATGGCAAGTCGGCTGAAGATCAGTTGCAGGAAATGGAAGAATTACAGGAGCGCAGACTACCAATTGAAGAAATTCAGGCCCGCAGAGCCGAACTACGGAAAAGGCGTGATCTATTGTTTCGGGAGGAAGTACGCGCAAAACGGATCAAGAAGATCAAGAGCAAGTCTTATCGCCGGGTTCATCGAAAGGAACGCGAGAAACTGGAACTTCAAGAAAGACAGGCTCTGCTAGAAGCCGGTGTTGATCTAGATGAGCTGGAAAGAGAAAAGAACGAGCGGTTGAGAGCGGAGGCGAGAATGGGCTCCAAGCACAAGGAAAGCAAGTGGGCAAAGAGCCTGAAGCAGACCGGTCGCACTGCATGGGATGAAGATGCTCGACGTGGTACGCAGGAGCAAGCATTGCGCGAGGAGGAACTACGCAAGAGAATCGAAGGCAAGAGAGTCACAACCGGCGACGAAGATTATCTCGGATCTTCTAGTTCCGAGTCGGAAGACGAGGATCCCTGGGACGAGGAAGCTGCCTCCGATGCTGAGAAGCGCAAGATCCGCCAGAAACTCAGCAAGCTTGAAGGGGACGACGGAGACGATGCAGGGGAGTACAAGGGTCCTCATGCGAATTTGATGAACATGAAATTCATGCAGAATGCACAGGCTGCTCGCAAAGCAGAGAATGATGCAGAGATCCGACGTCTTAACCGTGAATTACATGGTGAGGAATCCCAGTCAGAGGCCGAATCTGAGGTTGGACGACGCAAGTTCGGCAAGTCTGAAAAGGATGAGTCTGCCAAAGAGAGCAAGCTCAAAGCAGCGCCTCGCAATGAGTTCGAAGAAACTCCGGGATCAGACGAGGAGCCAGATGTGCACGAAATCGACCGGGACGTGAAAATTGTTCTTGACCGTCCGCAGAAGAAGGGACCGGCTCCCAACAAAAACAAGTCCAACGCTCGGTCTTTGAGCCAGGTTGCGGAACGAGAAGAATCCCCAGTGGAGGAAAACCCATGGTTGGTGCAAACTACCAGGAATAATCGCAGGGTGACAGCAGACGATACTCAGCAGACGGTCGACATCACGCTTGAAGATGCCCAGCCGAGCCCTGCTGGTGCTAAGGGTGTTTCCAAGGTTCAAAAGAAACCAGTCGCAACAACCAAGACCGTTGACGCCGAAGGTTACGACAGCGATGAAGACGGTGTACCGGTGCTTCTCAAGAATCACGATCTCGTGAAAAGAGCGTTCGCGGGTGACGAGGTCGTGCAGGACTTCGAGCAAGAGAAGCTTGATACCATCAAAGAAGAGGGTGACCAGATTATCGACAACACCCTGCCTGGCTGGGGCAGCTGGGCTGGTGATGGTATCAGCAAGAAACAGCAGAAGCGTCAGAAGCGTTTCTTGACCAAGGTGGAGGGAGTCAAGCCTGAAGACCGGAAAGATGCTAAGTTATCCCGAGTCATCATCAATGAGAAACGAATCAAGAAGGTGAGAATAATCGCCGCCAGATCAGTTGCATGCGAATATCCAAACTAATGTCTTATGCCGTCCCAGAACAACAAGTATATGGCCACTCAGCTTCCTCACCAATTCGAGACCAGACAGCAATACGAAAGGTCTCTCCGTCTTCCTATTGGTCCCGAATGGTCTACCAAGGAGACTTTCCAGATTGCAACCAAGCCTCGCGTGATGATCAAGCAGGGTGTCATCAAGCCCATGCAGAAGCCCATGGTCTAGATGCATCGTTTGCTTTGACTGCAGGTCAGTGGTTCATTTCATACAAGATATTGGTGGGCTTTTTCTCATTTGATAGGGTTAGACGGTGTTGTACCGTCTTGCCCGCACTGTACATTGTCCTTATGAAGAATTGTGGAGTCGAATGGAGTCATGATACCAAGTCAGCTTGAAGAATACTGTCAAAGAGAGTTGATTCTGTAGCAATCTCCGCATGATGCGGCAATTAAGCAAGGCGCAATTTTCGATTTTGTCGGTGCATGCGATCGTCGACAAGCGTCTGCCTCTAAGAAGAAGCAGACTGAAAAACCAAGAACAAGTTCGAGATTAAAACATAGTAACGCCATCTATGGTTTGGTAGTTAGTAGTCTCCGGGGTAGGTCATCCCCAATTGGGTTTTAAGGTTGACGGTTTAGCAGTGCTTGGCTGGAGCTGATCTGGTCGGGTGAACCGTCAGCCTCATGCGACAGTCAGCTCCGGGGCTGCAGGCCGGACCACATGGACGTTGAGTTTGAAACAGATTATTGTCACAGTCACATTGACACAACCAGCCAGGCTACTTCGCATTTGAACTCATGTCGTATACAGTGAAGGCTGACGGGTGGAATGTGCCGGACGATGGCTGGGAGGCAGACATTAAGCTTAGGCTTTCCTTAGCATGGGAGGGGGACATTCCTTCCAGCCTTCGTAAAGGAAGGCTGGTGGTCATTTCCTTGGGGTAAGGGCACACTGTAACACTGAATTCAATTTTAGGAAGGAAGACAATCCTAGTAGGTAGAAGTTGGGAGTTAGTACTCGTACTCAGTACGGAGTAGAAGAGGTTAGAAGGAGGGGTCGCGAGGATTCACAAGAATACTACTACTACTACTACTACTACTACTACTACTACGGATTAGGTACCTGTTAAGTTAGTTACTGTGCCTGAATCATCATTGTTGCTCCTGCTGGTGCTGGTGGTGCTGGTGCTGCCGCTGCTGCCTTGTTCCTAGGGCTCCACTCCCGGCTCCATCCCGCAGCCATCGCCGTCATCCCATGGTTTTCTTACCGTCCACCCACCCCTCTATTGCTACTCAAGTAACTACACAACACACATACACACATCAATACAACCTTTCTTGTCTCGACTCTCAGATTGCTCTTCCCAATTGTACCTCTACTATCTATCTGATTATCATATGCCCCCATCAGCTGTCTGCCTGTAAGTTTTACCCACCTAGATCCCATGCACATACCCGCCGGACTCCAGGTGCACCGCATAAGCCGCTGCCGCTGTGCCTGACTTTCAATGCATTCCTCCCCTCCTCGACCCTGCATTCCGCTCCATGAGTTGTTATGCTTTAAAGCCTTCGTGGTCGCTAATACCCTGACAGATCGACGTGCTGTGATACCCCTTCTGTAAATTGACTTGGGAGATCACTATTTTTCTTGGTATCTTTATGCACGAGGAGCGGAGTTTATCTCGTGCCTGCTAAGATTCTTGTTGGCCGAGACGGGAATCTATACATCTGACCAGGTAAGCAATGTTGACATTCTTCTATTTATTTGGACCTGCAATCCTTCTGTACCGTCTGGCCTAGTCTTTTGTTTCCCCCGTCTTCCTCTTCAATCTTTCTTTACACTCTTTTTCATATCTATTTTGGTGTGTGTCGGCGCCTTCTCTGTGTCTAGTGCACTGGCGCTCATTACCAGAGGAAGAAATTGGATGCACTCTTTAGCCAATTCTTCCCTATTTCTATCCTATATACACCTTTAATTGTTACTTAATATCCGTTCGCTCGAGTTGCATTGCATTTTACATTGTTTTCGCATCGCTTGGACACCTTGTCTCCGGTCATTGTCGTCAAGACCAACGATCGAGATACTATCCCTGAACCGATCCCGAGACTGCTGGCTTTTGAAATCCGCGTTCTGGTCTTCGCATCTAATCAAGATGGAGAGACGAATGAAATGGCACCAGTCACTTCTGCTAACGTGGCTGTTGGCCGCAGAGAAGGTCTACTCAGCACCACAGATCACATCATCCGCGTCGACCGCGTTGAGGACTCAATTCCCCCCGGCCCAAAACGAGAGGCTACTTATTCCCGAAGCGCAGGGTGTGAGTAAGACCATCATATGGTTGATGATCTGTTGTTGCTCACTTTGAACCAGTATTACCCTACCAGTCTCGAACGCGAGGGCCGCACGTCGCTACAACCTTATCCGACAGTCACAAACGTACCGCATAATCTGAACGACTTGCTACATGACTTAGAGAGTCCCGCAGATCTGCTTGATCTTTTATTACCTGATTTCGAAGACAGTGATTCCGACTCCCCAGCGATTGCGCCAACGGCAGATTCTACCTCGACAGAAGACAGTCCTTTTCATAGGCCGACTGGGCACAGACCCACACCAACCTCTACTGACATTGACGACAACGACGACGCCGACGACGAATCTGAGGATTTGGATGATAATTCAACTTCTGTGTCCTCCACCGACAAGCCTTCGACTACAACCCCGACTACGACTGATTCTGACACTGAGCCAAGCGAGACTTCTAACGCTGCTACTTCTACCCCATCAACCGTGTTGCCAAGTAAGTTGTGCGTCGAGTCATATGTGGCATGCTGTCTGACATTGACTGGCCTTAGGCTCAGTTACACAAATGTCTGGCGGTCAAGATGTATTTGTTCCGTTGGCTACGGGGGCAATCCCTGCAGTTGTAACATCGAGGGGTGATCACCCCGTGCCAAAGAAAGGAATCGTAAGTCGAATGGTCGGTTCTGTTAGAGCACTCTTCTGACTCTCACAGGAAAATGTCAACACTCCAATTGAGACCAACAAGTTCTACAGTGGTATTTTCCTGGGATCGCAGACTAATGCTACTTTCACTCACCCATATGCCGTTGCCTGGGCTAAAGGCAGTGGTAGTGCACAGAGCTTCGGTATGGCAGTTTGGCACAACGAGGCCAACGTGGTCGCCAACGGGCCGACGAATTCGAAGATTCCTGGAAACCCGATTTCGTATTATGTGAACCCGATCGGCATTCAGCACTTGATCTTATCGGCAACAGAGCTGAAGGCTTCCACGGTGCTTACTGGGGAGAACCTCCTGCCGTTCTCTGCGGATGCCGTCCTGAAACCAGATAGCGGGTCTAGCCAGCGCCTCACAGTCCCCCTTGTTCAAGGCATGGGCTTTGTGACCGGCCTGTACACGAACTTGCAGCCTCTAATTCAGACTGGCGTTTTCTTCAGACAGGTCGTTACGGCCGCCTCTCCAAGAGTTGGTATCTTCAAGTATAAGGCCACCATGGAGGATGGAAGCATCTGGCTTATCTATGCCGTTCCGCAGGATGGCAAGGATCCTAATTTCCAGTTGGAGTCCAACACCAACTTCCGCGGCCCAGCTGGGTGGTCTGGGTTTGTGCAAATCACCAAGAACCCTGGTGGAGACTCTGGGGAGAAGTTGCTCGACGGCTCAGCCGGTGTTTTTGCTCTCGAAGCTGCTATCTCTGGAACGGTGAATGCGCGTACAGGCACGTATCAGCTGTCGTGGGCTAAGTCAGGGACAAAGACCCAGGATACACCCTTGATGATGTACGCTCTGCCTCATCATGTTGAGTCGTTCGATGCCACGACGAAGAGTCGGATGACGAGTATCAATCTTCGCACAACCACCAAGGGAAATGCGATTGCGGTCGTTGGAGAAACGTGGACTATGGTCGAGTCGGATCTTCCTACCGACATGGGATTTGCTCCATGGTCCGCGTCTTCGGGTAATGTGAACAGTATTTCGGCGGCAGCGCAGAAGGTTATTTTGGCTGTCGCACCGACGGAGCTCAACCAGAGCATTGACGCGCAGACCAACTTGAACAGCATGTACTACAGTGGGAAAGCTCTGAGCAAGTTCGCAACCTTGGTGTACACTGTGAACAAGCTAGGCGGGGATCCTGCTCTGGCCGCCTCGGCATTGCAGAATCTGAAAACTGCCTTTTCGCGCTTCAGCACCAATCAGCAGCAATTCCCATTGGTGTATGACACTGTCTGGAAGGGTGTGGTGTCATCGGCGAGTTACGGCGGTGATTCGGGCGCTGATTTCGGAAATACCTATTACAATGACCACCATTTTCACTATGGCTACTTCATCCATGCAGCTGCTATCATAGGCTCTCTGGATCCGACTTGGCTGTCATCCAACAAGGACTGGGTCAACATGCTTGTTCGGGATGCTGGAAACTCCGCCGCCAACGATCCCTACTTCCCATTTTCCCGCGCTTTCGATTGGTTCAATGGACATTCGTGGGCCAAAGGATTGTTTGAATCCTTCGATGGCAAGGACCAGGAGTCTACCTCCGAGGATACTATGTTTGCCTATGCGCTCAAAATGTGGGGAAAGACCATCAGCGACCCCAGTCTGGAAGCTCGAGGCAATTTGATGTTGGGAATTCTGAGGCGCAGCTTGCACAACTACTTCCTATTGGAAAGCGACAATAAGAACCAGCCTGCTAACTTCATCGCGAACAAGGTGACTGGTATTGTAAGTGACAATCCCATCGCCCCATTCATGGTTGCATGACTTACACAATATCTAGCTCTTTGAGAACAAGGTAGATCACACTACCTACTTTGGTGCCAATCTTGAATATGTCCAAGGGTATGTTGGGGCTTCCCGTTTGATTCGTCTTTCTGCCAGGATTAACGTCTAACTCATCTAGAATTCACATGTTGCCACTCATGCCATTCTCCGGATTCACTCGAAGGCAGAACTTCGTCCGCGAAGAGTGGAATGCTCTCTTTGCCAGCACTGCCAGTACCCCTGCTTCAAACGTGGTTGGGGGTTGGAAGGGTGTTTTGTATGCCAACTTGGCTCTGATCGATCCCACAACCTCGTGGGATTTCTTCGCGCAGTCCAACTTCGACTACAGCTGGATTGACGGTGGTGCCTCTCGGACATGGTATCTGGCTTATGCAGCCGGTAAGTTTCGATACTTTGGGTAGCTTGACACAGTTTAGTACTGACCACATCGATAGCTTTGGGAGGAGCCTAGATCGTGAGAGGTCGTTAGTGGAGGATGTATTTCATATATTTGCGCTATTTATGTCTTCGACTTCCGTTCTGTTCGGGCGACATGAATGAGATGTCTGTGCCTGGAAATTCTTATCTTATACAATCTATACCAGTTGTCGATATAGGCCTTTTCGTGTCAATGCAATGATGGATTACTGCAAGTGACGAGGAACTCGTGTCAGAATGGCCAATCCATACTTAGTGAGGTGTTGGTCTTTAGTTTTGTATGGTGTATTTCCAAGTGCAGCTGCAGCGTTTGTTTGCACACGGCTTGTTTGACACGGAGTTCTCAGTCATAGGAAAGCATGGGCAGGGTTATTTATTGGCTACATCAGCATGCCAAGCGAGCCCTGACCAACGCATGAGACCAGACCGTTGACATTAGTGTGGCAGTGCATCAATTTGGTGCATACTAAGGTAGATAGATCCTGGAATTTCAGCATGGGCCCGATAGGTGATACAAATGATTCTTTCGCACATTGTCATTCTAGCGTCGCTACTAGGTCGAGAGAGCGCCTAGATTGTCCATCTAGTTATACGTGATACCTAGTAGATACCTTACTCCGTACGGAGGTGGTATTGATCGAGACTTGCAGTGGGAGTTAAGCTCGGCTCTGCCCCACCTCCGACATCCCCAATCGGGTCAAGCTTGAGTGTTGAAGCTGCCGATGATGCATGCATGCAGTGATTCTTACTCAGTACTCCGTACAATGGTCTGTTCTCTCAAATGTTAAGCTTTCCAGCAAGTGTGTCTACACTGCCTGGGGTATGCATTTTCTGGACCTCTGGGCCCGGTGTATTAATTTTCGATGGTGGCACACGATTCGGGCCAGACAAACCGTTTAGGAATTCGTATCGCTGAGCGGCTAGTGTCAGTATCAGTGTCAGTGTCCCTCGTTGACTGTCGTGTCTCCTCCCCAGCCAGCCATGATTTCATCAACATCTCCATACGATGTGACCCAACGTCATCTCAACCGAGCATAACCTCAATATTAAAAGCTGTGCTGCTATCCCACCCCCTTCTACCCCACTCGTCGCTACAAGGTTTCTTCAAGTCTTCGAAATTGACAACCTGATCTTCTCTGATCTTCTCCCTCAAGGTCGTCGATCGGTACCCAAGCAGCAGGACACCACCGTGGGATACTCGAATTGGGGCTGTGCACCGCACCTGCCACCTGCTCTTGTGGTCCCAGCCATCAATCTCGATCCACCCGACCTTTCACAACCAATTGTCGTGGCTAGTGGAACTCTCGGAATCTTGTTCATTGTTTAGCGACTTATTGCGGTACGTCGACCCTCTTAAGCCCATCCTCTTGGCTTCCCTTACCCCCTGGTTCCAATCCCCTCTTTTCGATATCCTAGCTGTGTCGTTGGACTGAGAGCTTCATCACAAACCGCGCGGTCATTCACTCCCCATTATTATACTACTGAGTACAAGGTTTCCTGGCCACCGAGAATTACGTGGCTTGTGCTTTAGGCCTGCTTGGACTCGCAAAGGAACAAGAACCACCCACCGCGACAAGCCACACAACGTTCAATCCCAGCACATCCGATCACGAGCTCTGACTTTTGTCAATCGATCCTGCAGATTTGAACTAATTACCGGCTTACAGCTCCAAGGACAATCCATACTACTGTCAAATCTCCCCTTCTTATAATTCCCCGACTGTCGCAGAGTTGTGGCTTTGTTTCCTTGCCACACTACATCTTTTCCGATGTGTAAGTGTTTGAACCACAGTTCCTTGGCTCTGCCAATCCATGTTTCGACCGTTTCTGGGAAGCAGTAGTGCTACCACCTTGTCTTTCAACTCCAATTACTCCACCCCCATTTCCTCGCCCTTATCTACTTCACTGGCCCAGGTATTGGCATCTGCTCGTCCCCTTCAATCCTTTCCGCGTCTTTCCTTCTGATCGACGGCGCAAACTGGTCGTCTGTCCCTCAGCAGTTCCCACTCCGACCCCATCATTACCCCATCATTCTACAATTAGTTTCATTCTATCACCCTCCAACTATTATTCCAGTCTTTCAAACTCATCCCAGACTTGCTTGAAAGTTATAAAGCAAAAGTTGGATGATCGATTATTTTATCCACATTCTCTTGTCGCTTCTGTGAATTTTTCTCTCTTTTACATCTTCATATTCTCTAGTCCGCTTTGCGCCATCCACCATAGTTAGTCCACTCAACACTTTTCGCTAACAAGTTTCTGTCATTGGCCTCGCAGCGGCTACAAGCATTCGCTCGACAGTTCGAAGGGTCTCCTGGGGACCCAGAAGAAACATGACTGGATTCTCGTCAAGAAATGGCTCCGTCGAGCCGCCAGATGAGAGACAGGCTTTGATCAGCGATACAGCTCGCATCAACTCTGGGTTTCGCCAGCAACATCAGAAGCCTCGACACCACTGGTCTCATTGGCCTAGACGAGTTGCGCATCTAACATGGTCGACACTGGTCCGCGATTATGTCAACGTCCTTCTCGTTTTCGTGCCTCTGGGCATCATCGCAGGTGTTCTGCACTGGGATAGCACCGTCATTTTTACGCTCAATTTCTTGGCAATCATTCCTCTGGCCTCGCTCCTGAGTTTCGCAACCGAGGAGCTGGCCGCGACGATGGGTCAGGCTCTAGGTGGCTTGATGAATGCAACATTTGGGAATGCCGTTGAGCTGATTGTAAGCCCGCTCGCTAGAGCCCTCTCAAAATGGTGTTTGGTCTAACACGAATGGTCGATTCCAGGTTAGCATAATCGCTTTGAAAGACAATCAGATTCGAGTTGTCCAAGCCAGCATGCTTGGAAGCATTTTGTCCAACATTTTGCTCGTCCTTGGATGTTGCTTCTTCATTGGAGGGTTACGTTACTCCGAGCAAACCTTTAACAGTACAGTGGCATCAACCATGTCTTCGCTGATGACCGTCGCTTCCGCTTCTCTCATCATCCCTGCTACGCTTTATGCTTCTCTGAGCGGGTCTGACAAAGGGGAAAGGAGAGACAACATCCTGATTCTTTCCCACGGAACCGCCATCATCCTTTTGATACTCTATGTGATGTACCTATACTTCCAGCTCAAGTCGCACGCGGAACTTTTCGAAGAAGCCAACAACGAGATTAATGACGCCGAAAACCAAGCGGGAGACGCGGGAGCAGAGGAGGAAGAAGAAGAAGAAAGACTGCTCAACCCATGGGCTGCCACAGTTGCTTTGATTGTCGTGACGATTCTGGTGGCTATCTGCGCCGACTACCTCGTAGGTAGTATCGACAGCATTGTACAGAAGACTGGCATGAGTCGTACGTTCATTGGTCTTGTTTTGATTCCCATTGTCGGCAACGCCGCCGAACATGTCACCGCCGTGGTTGTTGCTTGGAAGGGCAAAATGGATCTGGCTATTGGAGTTGCCATCGGGAGCAGTCTCCAAATTGCGCTGTTTGTTACTCCCTTCCTCGTCATTCTTGGCTGGATCATGAATGTGGATATGACACTGCATTTCCATATCTTCGAGACTGTCGCGTTCTTCATCTCTGGTTTGGTCGTTACTTTCCTGATTCAGGATGGAAAGTCTAACTACCTTGAAGGCGGGCTATGTCTGGGAATGTAAGCATCCGAGCCCCCATCCAATGATGACTGGTCGCTCAATTTACTGACTATCATCATAGGTACATCATTCTCGCACTCGCTTTCTACGTGTATCCGGACAGTGCTAGCGACGATGCTCTGTTCAATCATTGAATGTAGCATCTCAGAGCGCTGTGAGAGCCTATTTTGTCAATGCTGTTAGCATTCTTCGGTCTCAAACTCTCGCACTCGCACAACAATCTTCCGTCCTTCTTCAATTGCTCATTTTGTGCATCTAGGTCATGCTGTATGTAATACAGCTGTGATTTCTTGCGTGCGGTAAGCGGCGGCGATTTTCACATCTCGGTGTCATTGTTGGTGGCTCTTTGTTTTTGCTCTGCTGGACGAAAAACGCTGTAGGCCAGTTAAGTAGTTATCGTACTCTGTTGCTTCTACAAGCGTGCTGTGGTGCGTACGGAATTTAAACAAGTTTGGTGAGTTCAATTGCGGCGTTAAATTGACTGTATTGAAGGTGCTGCACAATAGAGTGCAAATCCTTTGAGATTAGCAATTGTGTCCAGGATCTTCGATAACTCTAAGTCCAAGAATGATGTAGTGTACAAAAACATCGTCATAGTTGTGGCGGTTCTCGTTTCCTTCTTCACATTTGGCTGGAATCTTGGCAATCGATGACTCAGCAAATGTGGAGGAGGAAAATCGTTCGCCGGACTTCATGGCAAGGAGCCAGGACCGATTAGAGTGACTTCATCCACTTTTGTTCCCTTCCAATTGACAGATAGTCTCCGGTCACTGAAGGCCTCATATCACCATGCCGCCGCGTCTCAATCTATTCACCGCAAGAGCGGTTCCCGCTATATGCCAGCCTTCGACGGCCGCTGCCCGCCGCAGCATCGCGACTATTTGGAATGCCAGCCGGCCCTCGACCACCAATGGCGTGAAATCCGGCCTCTCAGCTTCGTCCCAGATGACGAAGCGTTGGAACTCGTCCGGTAGCGATGGAAAGGAAAAGTCAGAGGGCTTTAAGGGCCCAACCGAGGACCCATTGCCCCATGTTAGTGAAGAGGCCGCCGAGGTCAGCAAGATTATGGACAAGAGATGCGATGGCGGTGTCTCCAGCCCGGAACTGGAGCAGGGAACGCCTATCTCTGAGGTGAGTAGCTCGTCTGGATTGCTGTTGCCTCTTCAGCGCCATTTCTTCCCTCGTGCTTCTGGTAGCGTCTAAACACTAACGTTGACTACTTTTCCGCGCAGATCTTGCAGCGTGATAAGAATGCTCAAAAACATGCCCCCAAGGTCATGCAAGACCAAATGAAGAATCAGTCGGGCAAGCGCTCATTCTCAACATCTGCTCGTCGCATGCAACCAGAGTTAGAAAAGTCGGCTGATTTCGACGACGCTTCGGCTGCCCTTGTGGCGAACATGGTTTCTCAGGTTAACGCGCAAGCTGCCGAGTTGCACCCTGGACTTAAATTCGATGCGCCCAGCAAGCCTTTGGGCAAGACCGATAACTTCCGTTCCCGATACGACGGGCTACTGGAGCAGCTCACAAAGCAGCTCATGCGTGATGGAAAGTTGTCCAGGGCTTACAAGGTATGTGGCTAACTAATCGGACCTGGTCCTCTGAGCCATAGTCATGCTAATAGCGATGCTCTGGCAGGATATGTCGTTCATTCTTGACCACCTGCGGACTTCGCCTCCACCCAACAGGAACCCGAGGCGACCTTTGCTTCCCGGCCCCCCTAACGCCCAGCTTCCTCTCAACCCTCTCCTCTACCTCACTCTCATCATCGACTCCGTTGCTCCCTTGGTCAAGATCCGCCAACAGAAGGGTATTGCTGGTGGTGGTGCAGCGGTGCAGATCCCTGTGCCCCTCGCTCTCAGACAGCGTCGGCGGACGGCCATTCGGTGGATTATCGACGCTTCGGACAAGCGTCGGGACAGCAACTTCGCTATGAGAGTTGCACAGGAGCTGGTTTCCGTTGCGGAGGGCCGTAGTGGTGCGTGGGATCGCAGGGAGATGGTGCACAAGCTTGGTGTTGCAGGCCGGTCGAACCTTGGATACCTCATGAACCGGAAATAGTTGTTTTGTATCACCAGTTTGATTATGCCATGATTGCAGCGATGGGGTTCAATCTAATTGCATTCCATGGAATACGGGTTCAGGAATTGGCTAACTTGCTTTTGGGGATGTTGTATATTTTTTTCTTATGTTCTCCCAGTGTGTATTCCTTACTTTGTTCGTTTGTTTTTTCTTCAATAAGCCGAGTCACTGTTTCTAAGAGTTCTGTATATTTAATGTTCACCGATCTAAATCTTCTAGCAATCGCCGGAAAGGTGAAGCTCCCCGATAACCTCCGGATGACTAACGCCCCCTTCCCGATTGGGTTGTCTCGGCGTCAGCTGTAGCAGTTTAGCTCAGCTCTGCTCAGCTCCAACGTTTCCTACTTCAATCTGACTTTTTGTTTTCCTAGGATGAGAACTAACCCACTTCTCTCTCATTGCTTCTCACTGCTTCTCATCAGCTCTGGTTTTGACAGGTGCTCTGGCACATTGCAGTTGTAGACGTGCGTTGGCCGTTCGCCGACCGGAGTCTTGCACAGCCATCGACTAACTACCCGGGGACGATAACGATACCATTAACTAAACCACGAAACGAGAGTCGTTATCAACCAACACTAGTGCGCTAGCGTTCGAAGGTGCAACCTAAAATACACATTCAGCCAGACCGTCAAATCCACGAGTGCGAGTGCATTGAACCGATATTTAATTCATTGCCGGTCTTGCCCCGCTCCTCCCTCGCATTCTTTTTCTCGTCCGACACCGTGTCGTCGAATGCCGTTGGCCGATCTGTGGCACGCATCGCTTCTGCGAGGGGTGCCTCCACGCACTACGATAAAACCGTAACCCCTCTCGGTCATCAGGCTATCGAACTCGTCGAATTCCCCGAATCCCTTCCTGTCACGACATCGGCCAAGTCACACGATCCGCGATCTCGAGCCGTTGCGCACCACCCGGACAGTACCTTACCCAGCACCGACGACGAGAAGAGGGTCCCCTGGCGCACCCAGCACAGAAGGCCGGATAGAATCAAGTTTTGGATAGAAGCTCTCCAACGCTGCGCTTATCACCACCAGCGCACCCCTTCGCCCAAGATGAAGTTCTCACACAGCATCCAGTTCAACGCGGTGCCGGATTGGAGTGCCTATTACCTCGCTTACAGCAACCTTAAGAAATTGTACGTCGCCCGACACCCCGTCTTCCCAATTCCGCTAGCACAATGCTCGCGTTGTGCGACATTGCTTTCGTTGGGGGGGAAGGAGAATCGTTGTATCCACTGGTCTCCTTTGCGAGGCGTCAAAGTGCTGAGCTAACCTGTTGTGGTAGGATTTATTCCCTAGAACAGGAAGCGCACCGCTCGACTGGTCAGAGCCATCCCGATGTTGAGTCAGCGCCGCTGCTCGATAACACGCCGAACCCGGATGCGATCTTCCGTCGGGCTTTAGATGCGGAGCTGGAGAAAATCTGCTCTTTCTACCAAGTAAAGGAGGTGGAGGTGTTCAAGGAGGTCGAAGATGTGGCCAGACTTGCGGAGGACTATGTGTCCAGGGCCGACAGGGCAAATATCGACCCAATGAGCGAGAACATGATTAAGGCAAGAACCATGAGTTCCGGCTCGAGGAACCGACAGGAGCGGCGACGTAGCACGTTCAGCGACACGATCGGAGATGAAGACGATGACGATGATGACGATGCAGACAGTGACGATGACCGTGCCGCGCCGACGGGTCAGAACCGACCTCGATCGCATGGGGCCGAATCCAGTAATCACGACGGTAGTCGCACGGATGATATGAGGGACTCGAGCGTCTGGGCGGCAGATTCTAGGCTGCTAGGGTACCACGGCCAATCTACGAGCCGTGCAGGCGCCCACGACGAGCAAAGCGCCGATCCCACCGTGGTGGATCTCTTTAACGATGGTGTCTCGCTCAAGAAACAGGCTGTTACCGCCTACGTCTCCATCTGTGGGCTCAAGTCGTACATTCAGTTGAACAAGACGGGCTTCTCCAAGGCTCTGAAGAAGTATGACAAGATCATGGACCGTAACTTGCGCCGGGATTACATGAACGCGGTTGTGGCTCCGGCCTACCCCTTTACGGATTACACCATGGAAAGGGTAGATGATCACATCCACAAAATCGAGGCTGTTTACGCTGAGGTGATCACTACGGGCAACCTGCCTCTAGCCAAGCGTGAACTGCGACTGCATTTGAGAGAGCATGTTGTCTGGGAGAGGAACACCGTCTGGAGGGAGATGATCGGCATCGAACGGAAGGCTCAGGCTGCTAACGTTGGTATTCGTCGCACTTTACTTGGGGGAGACAACGATCCAGCAGCCGCACGCCGCCAGGGTGACGAGCAAGAAACCAAAGGTACAGTGGTGAGGACGCCGATTGGTGTCTACCACCTCCCTCAGTGGGTTTGCAGCTTGAGCTTCGGTACACTTGTCTTCATCTTGGTTGTTTTTACGACTTTGCTTTCTGTTCCTATCCTGGAAAAGCCGGAGCAACAGAATTGTCTGGCTATGCTTGTGTTTGTCAGTTTGCTATGGGCTACTGAGGTATGTTTGGCCACGTTTCGGGCTGTCAGACATAATCACGGACAGCGCTAACCGATTGCAGGTCATTCCTCTCTTCGTGACTTCGTTACTTATTCCTTTCCTTGTCGTGATGCTTCGTATCATGAAGTCCGAGGACAAGCCTCACCAGCGGCTGGGACCGAAGGAGGCCACCAGCGCCGCCTTTAGTGCCATGTGGACGCCGGTAATCATGCTCTTACTCGGCGGGTTTACCATTGCAGCAGCGTTGTCCAAGTACGATATTGCCCGTCGGATGGCTATGTTCGTGCTGAGCAAAGCGGGTTCCAATCCCCGAGTGGTCCTTCTCACCAACATGTTCGTGAGCATGTTCTTGAGTATGTGGATCAGTAACGTCGCCTCCCCAGTCTTGTGCTATTCGATCATCCAGCCGCTTTTGCGCAATCTGTCACCGGATTCGAACTTCGCCAAGGCCCTTGTCCTTGGAATCGCTCTGGCGGCCAACGTCGGGGGCGCCGCATCGCCGATCGCTTCTCCACAGAACATCATTGCACTTCAGAACATGTATCCGAGCATCAGTTGGGGTACATGGTTCTTCATCTCCTTGCCTGTGTGTATCATCTCTATCCTGCTGATTTGGGTCCTTCTGTTGGTTAGTTTCCATGTGGGTCAGGATACGACCATTGTTCCGATTCGACCACTCAAGGACAACTTCACGGGCGTGCAATGGTTCATCACCATTGTGACTCTGTCGACCATTGGCCTCTGGTGTGGCAGCCACCAACTTGAACATATCTTCGGCGACATGGGCGTGATCGCCATCATTCCCATGGTTTTGTTCTTCGGCACTGGTATCCTCAACAAGGAGGATTTTAACAACTTTCTTTGGACCATCATCATCCTTGCGGCGGGCGGACTCTGTCTTGGCAAGGCCGTCACATCGTCTGGACTTCTGCACACACTCGCCAATGCTATCCGGATGCGCGTGGAGCATCTGAGTCTTTACGGCGTGCTAATCGTCTTCTCCGCCTTGATTCTGGTCATCGCCACCTTTATCTCCCACACCGTTGCGGCGTTGATCATGCTCCCTCTGGTCCGCCAGATCGGCGTCAGCATGGCGGATCCTCACCCCAACCTGCTCGTGATGGCCAGCGCGTTGATGTGCTCTGTGGCCATGGCACTTCCCACCAGTGGCTTCCCCAATATGAGTACGTGACCCGCACTTTTCTTCCTGACTCTTACCATGCATCTAACCAACACTTGTCTCTAGCCGCCATCATGACTGAAGTCCCGCAAACCGGCCAGCGGTACCTGCAAGTCCGGCACTTCTTTACGCGCGGTATCCCGGCCAGTCTTATGGCGTTTGTCGTGGTCGTGACGGTAGGCTATGGGTTGATGTACATTGCGGGGTTGTAATCGAGGATGACATGATAGGGGATGCTTGGCTTGGGAATTGCGTGGCTGGGCTGCGGTACATGGCTGTTCTTGGTGTAATGACCTCGAATCACCATGGCTAATGTTGTCGCTACGGTGGGTGAGTTTTGAGGTCTAATACTGGACTTGGAGTGTATTGTATGCATGCCAATAGCCGCGGTGGCGGGGGGAGGAGGTAGGGGGGGAGGATCTATCGGTTCTGTTCATGTTTATTTTGTTTTACCTCCCTAAACTTTTCTTGTTTAACTGTTTCAATTAGATGGGAAATGTATAGAGTGTTGTTCATATATCTGGCTCAAGACAAGATGGCGGTTACTGTCAGACCTTCTTCTGATGTTTACAGCATACGAACGTTTGAAAACCCAGGCGCATTGATGGTTCATCCATTTAACAAACTCCTACAGTCATTGGCATGTGTCTACATTATCAGATCAATATTATAGGATAGTTGGTTCATCACATTCATTTCATCGACATAACAGGAGAATAGTAGAGTAATGAAGATAAGCGAGCTATTAGACAGGCAAGGAGGAACCACACACACACACACGCGCGCGCGCGAATATCTTCTAGGAGGATGCAGGCACGATGAAGAAACAATCAAGAAAACTAGAAGCCAAGCACAACGACGAACTAAAGTTCTCAAGGCGAAAGAAAAGTGGAGGTATCAAAACCGTCAAGGCATAAGCATGAAACACCACCCGCTAGGGTGTGGTGTGTTGTTTGGGGGAGGAACCATAGGGATAACACTTTTTCTATCGAGACCCTCGATTTTTCATTCTGCAGGAGAACGAAGAACCAGAAAAGAAATGAAAATAGAAAGTGAAGCTTCAGAGTCAGGAAAGTGTGGGAAAAACGGGAAGGGGAGGGCGGATTTCGAATCGAAAAAGGGGTGCTGTCGTGGTTTAGTTCCTACGGTGAGTTTTCGGACGTGGTTAGCTACTATTCGCACTATGAGCTGGCTTCAAATATATAATCGGAGTGGAGAGGGAGAAGAGGGAATAGGGAAGAGTGAAGGGGGGAAAACTTACAACAAGCCCAGAGTCAAATCACCGTGAATCTTGGCCTTCAATTGGACCTCGATGTCCAGGTTGAGATCCAGACGCAGTCGCAATTGTTCGTCCTTGCCATCGCCTTCCTCCTGCTTGCCGCCGCCGCCGAGGAGGCCGCCGACGGTCTTGCCCGCTCCGCCGGTGACTCCGCCCAGGGCTTGACCCGCCGTGTTCTGGACGAGATCGCCCGCCTGCCCGACCCCGGGGAGGCCGCCCAGACCGCCGTCCTGGCCGCCTTGCTGCTGCTGCTGCGTGCGCTGGCGGCGCTGGCGGCGGGGCTTCTCAACGGCTCCGTTGTCCATGTTGTTGCGGGGAATTGATTCCGTGTCGGATTCTTCTTGTTGTCTGTGAAGTTTCTGGGGAGGACGCGAACGGCGTTTGCGCTGCTGTGGGTCCTTCTTGGGTTTGCTGTCGGCTTCTTCGGATTGGGGTTCTTGCTTGGGTTGAGGAGCGTCGGATTCGGGCTCTTCTTTCTTGGGCTGGGGTTCGGCTGCTTCTCCTTCTCCTTCTTCTTCGTCTTCTTCTTGCTTTATCTCGGGTTCTTGAGACTTCTCCTCGGGTTTATCTTGGTCCTTGGATTGGTCTTGGTCTTGGGGTTGATCTTGTTCTTGGGATTGATCTTGATCCTTATCCTTATCGTCTTCCTTTTCCTCGTCGGGCTTTTGCTCCGATTCGTTGTTGTCGTTGTTGTCTTCTTCCTTGGACTGGTCAGGTTGTTGCTGCTGCTGCTGCTCGGACTGGTCTTCCTCCTGGGGCTGGGGGGAGCCTGGAGTGTTCTCTTGTTGAGGGGTGGAAGGGTTGGAGGAAGGATTGTTGGTCTGCTCGGACATGATGAAAGAAAAAAGAAAAAGAGAAGAAGAATCTCAAGGAGGATTGATGGGGGGCACAAGGACGAATATATCTGGTGATGTTACCGGTCTGGTGATACGGGGTCGCAGATCTATATAGGGCTTTTTTCTTTCCTTTGCGTTGTGCATGTTACATACAGGCTTCCACCACTCCCACCAACCCCTTTCACCACCAATCCCAGCCGGTTATTTGGGACCAGAGATCGTTTTGTTTCGGTTTACCTTGATTACTTTCGATTACCTCAATTCCTCGATTGCAAGATGGGAAAATGCCCCGCTCGGTTCAGTCATGCAAGGATCTGGGCATATTGTGGGTTGGGGGGAAGTTTGGGGGGGACTGCCATCGACGTCAGCTTGCGCCGCCGACGAGGGAGGCGATCGTCGTTGGTAGGTGGTCTTTTTTCTTTTTTTTGCTTTTGCTGCCAGGGCTGGGGATGATGACGTCGATTGCTGAGGAGGGAGGGGAGTTAGTGTTTTTTTGACAGTGACAGGGGCCTTTTGTTCTTCTTGTTCATTGCCAATGGCATACCAAATCATCCAATGAGAAGAAGGTATCGGACAATATGCTATTTATTGTTTGATTGACTGTGCCGTGTGTCTCCACCAACTTATGCCCTTTCCAGTCACTGTGGATGACGCCCGCGGCCAACAGACGTCACTCTCCAACGGCTTGAGAAGTCATGGATTACATGGACAATACCCTCATTGTTACCACGAGTACAATCAGTATACCTCTGGAGCTCAGTACGTGGGATTCACCTCATGAATTGCTGCTCTTCACAGCACATAAGGGTTGATAGAAGTCAAAATAAAAAGTATAGGAATGTGTCAAGATCGGATACGCAGTGCCGATTTGCCTCCTTTTTTTCTGACCTCTTGGAATGACCCGCAGTGCACTTTCCATGGCTCTTCTCTCGGCCGTACCTCTGCCATTTCCAGGTACCGAGTACACCTGGCTTGCTATTCTGGTTACCCGATGGTCACACCGTGGACTATGCTCCGGTACGTAACTTGACTACTGTACTCTATGAAAATGTAACTTGCTACTCAGTATGCCCGAACAGTGCAGTCTACGTACTCCTCACTCCAAATTCCCCCCATCCCCCCATGATGACGATGAATTCATTCGGTGGTCATTGTAACCCCACCACCACAACTACCACCACCACCCCTTGCGTCCTCAAACGAGGGTCCAGACAACGTGGCCCGGCCGATCAGGAATCGCCTGACCTGAGCGCTGGAGCGATGCTGCAACGACGATGATGTCGTTGATGTCCGTGGTGCGGAGGCGCTTCTTTGGCTCTCCTTCCCTGTCCCTCCGACGTCATATCGCTTGACTTCTCCAGTCGCTCATGCGAAGTCATCGCAGTCTTTCCCTGCCCATTACGCCTGCTTTTCCATACCTGTCCTTCCTCACAGACCATTTGCTCGTACCACTCACCCTATTCGTCTCTGTCGTTCTTCGACCCTCTGCCCTCTGACGATTCGCCTTCTACTTGTCAGTCCCGTCCCATCGGTGTTGAGCCATCTCGTATGTAAACCCACCATTGTCGCTTCGGCTCGCTCTATTCCTCTTCTTTCCCTTCCTCTCGTTTTGCTTGATTACATACTCATACTCGTCGTTAACCTGACGCGCCTAGGCACTAGCCACGATTGATCCCTCGGAAGATACACAGATATACAAGTAGTATAAACCGCAATCTGATTACGTTTTAATTGCCTCTTCCCTGCACCAACAAGCAACAACGAACATACACCATGGCCACCGCACAAGCCGAGAAACCCAAGACTCAACAGCCTCCCACTTACACTAACGACCCTGACGACTCGGAGACTGATTACGATTCGGATGACTACATCTCTGAGGAAGAGGAAGATCAAGCACCGCAACAACAGAAGCAGACGGCCCAGCGTCGCCGGCGACCTCAAGCCCAGGGTCAGACTTACGACGATGACGATGACAATGCAGAGTACTCTGATGACTATGCCTCGGACGAGTACGACGATGACGACGATTACGACGATGAATATGACGATGACGAGCAAGAAGCTGTGCAAGCGATGGAGCGCTGGCAGCCTACTACGATAAGCAGCAGAGACAACAAGAACCTCTCCAACGGCGCAATGGATCCGGCACCCTCGAACGACCAGAAGGGCGCAGATGAGGAGGGTATGCGCCTGAAGTTGGAACTGAACTTGGAGATCGAGGTTGAGCTGAAGGCTCGCATCCACGGTGATTTGACATTGGCTCTGCTGTAAGTGACCCCCACTCCTGCACTATACCCCCATACTCCCTCCTTTCTCTCGTGCTTGTCTGCTTTTCTTGTGGTTCGCCTCGAAGAGAACCTTCGAGGTATCTTTCCTATATGAGAGAGTCTTCGGGGGTTTTCCGACCCGGCAACACTGAAAAACAACAACCACCCCACAAAAACTCCCGTTGGACTCCGCTTAAGCAACTGAAATAGAACCTGACGGATTGACGATTTTTCTTTGATGAACGCAGCGCATGATCCGACATGCTCTCCACCGATTCGATTCTGTTGTGCTTCGAGAGCGACCGTGCCATCCGAATTTCTTCTCGAGAGTTTCCTCGCCATCGCAAAACATCCCGTTTCCGCCGCCTGTGCTTGTCGCGTTACGACGATTATGAAAGGATTTTTACCTGACCGGTTGATTACTGTCGCTTTATTCTTTGTGTTGTCAGCTGTTCTCATAGAGCTTTGGCTAGTGTTTATTGTGCATAATTATACTCCCATCGTTGGTCATTTCGCCTTATAGCGGTAAATGTGATAATCTATTTCAAGTCAATGCATCCGGTCCTTGGCACGGTGTACTATCGTTCCTCCTTCGTGATTCATGCATAGGGGGGCCGCTGCTTATGTCTATCTATTATGACAAGGATGCGTGCGTGAACTATGCTGACATCAAGTCGGATAGATTTAGCGGGCTTGCCGTTGGCTGACCAATGGTCTGTGACCCTGTCACATAGTATCCCAGGGTTGTCTTCAAGACCAAGTTGTACTGCTAGAGGGAGTTCCCAGGTGGTGCGGGCTTCTCCGACTATACGACGGCTTGGCGTATTTCGAGCCAACAACACTGGCGACCATCCAAGACTGATAAGAAGACAGATCTGCCGTCCAACTGTTGTGAGCCAAAAAGCACCAAGAAGATAGCATGATCCATGGTCGAATGCAAGAACCCATGAATGGGGTTGCACGGGGGAAAACACATGCGAAGCATGGGGTGACTTTTAGCCCGAGGTCTCCGGCGGCCCCTGTGGATTCTTGACATCGCAAAAGGGAGTCCGTCTCATCCATCACTCCGGTTATGTCCAACAGTGTCCTACCACATCCACCACCACTACATTATAATATTCGCCTGACTCGCCGGTCCTTGAGTAGTATATAGCCACAACTCACAGACCGCTACTTGTGACATCTCCCATCGAGTGACTCAACCTATAATTCGAATCGAAACCAGAGGAGCGAGGCAGAAACGACGGGCAAAACAGAAAATGTCTCCTCCACCACCCCAATCATCAAACCCCTCCTCGTCTGCCTCATCCTCTTCTTCCGCTAGTAAAACCAACAACAACAACAACAACAACAACAACAACGGAATCTCCTTCACCATCACCCACATGAACGCCAACCACCAAGACTCCCTCGCCTACTACCTCCGCGTGTACAACGGCGTCTCCGCCGCCGAGGCCTCGACCGCGACCCTCGAAACCATCACGCTCTCCGATCTCGTCCTCCGCACCAACCACCACCACAACCACAACACCGGCACCCGCTACACCGTGGCGCTGGACCCGCCGCTGCAGTCCTTCAGCAAGACCCGCGCCCGCCTCGTCGCCATGCACAAGCAATGTCTGGAGCGGCTCGACCTCTCCGACATCAAGATCACCGCCTACCGTGTGCCGTCCCGGCCCGGCGACATCCTTGCCTTCCTGATCTGTCTCTCGGGCATCCTGGCGTTCAGCCGGCGGGAGAACCTGCTGCCGGGCGGGTGGGTGTACGAGGGCTTGCGGCTGGAGACCGGGTGGTGGTGGCCCCAGGGGTTCGCGGGGTTCTGCGCCAGGATGCAGCCGGCGGTGTTGGCGTTCACGCTGGTCGTGCATGCGTTCGAGGCATCCGTGCTGGCGTACACGCGGCTACGGAGGCATGGGGTCGCGCTGGGGTCCCGCGTGTGGTGGGCGTGGGTGCTGTCGACGCTGATCGAGGGGTTTCAGGGGTTCAAGCGGTTTGATCGGTTGGTGCGCGAGGAGGAGGCGAAGAAGAAGTAACGTTAGTAGTGGTGGTAGGACTTTTTTACGGATATTGTAGTGGTGGATGTGGAGAATATTGAGCGCGGTGGTTGAAAGATTCATTTGATGAGGTCTAGGGTAGATAGGCTATGCTATGCATTGAGGTACTGAAGTGCTCTAGTAGTAGTAGTCCACACTATGGTGCTTTGTCCGGCTGTGCTCCTTAACCTCCAGGCTCTTTAATGCTCGGTCCAGTCTTCTAGTGGTGCAGTGCCAGCTCTACTGGGAAGCCCGTTTCAGGCTTAGCGCCAAACTACCGAGATAGGGCTAGTGGCTACCTAGTACTATCCTTGGCGGCCGATTAGATAAGAGGGGTGGACAGACAGTGCGTCCGAAAACCGCCTGGCGAGAGGCGGGATGACTCAGCACATCACCTGACAGAACTAGCCCCCATGCAGACTAGCCCGGGGTAGGGCAAGTGTCCCCCCCCAACAAGCGAGCCACAGTGCGAAATTCACGAGACAGTCGACGACCAGCATCAACAACTCCTACGACCAACCCCATCGACCCTTGCCCGCTGCGTTCCTGGTGAAGGGCTGCAGGATTAGAGGTGAGTTTATTGCAACAGTCTCCGTGATCATTTGCGATCCCTTTCGTCAAGCTCTGGATTTTTTTTTCTGTCTCTCCGGTCTCGTTCGACAAGTCGGTTGGTGCGCGTGCAAGTCTCGGTCTCGAATCTCGAATTGAAGCCGTCATAAGAAGAACGGGGCGCAAGAATACGACGACAGGATAATCGGGGTGAAATATCGACACGATTTGCAAGGAAGCCGGTACAAGAAGAGATTTTTATCATATCGATAAGTCTCCTTGTGATCGGTTGCTCCGTCTATCTACGTTCGGTTGGATCGCACAATTGCAACTCAGTCTTTTTTTTTATCTTCTTTCCTGCTTTCGACTCAACCACTCTGTGACGACACACTCGACGATCAGTTAATTACTTGCTTGCTCGCTCTAATCCACCCAACCGACGGCATCAAATACGAGACTTACGAGGAAAGAAGGAAGAATCTCTTGTGGCCCATACAGAAGGGGATCGCATCAGGCTCTGTACGAAACAAGGTCACTAATTCTCTCTCTTGGTTCAGTCCCCACGAACAGCAAATATGGGTATCTCTCGTGATTCGCGCCACAAGCGCTCGGCCACCGGTGCCAAGCGGGCCACTTACCGCAAGAAGAGGTATGCAACACCTGTCGCCTGTACACACACTGCTCCCAGTTGCGAAGCAATCGAACGTGTACTGACATTGGTCGAATTCAAGAGCCTTCGAGAAGGGTCGCCAGGCCGCCAACACCCGTATCGGTGCTAAGAGAATCCACCTGGTCCGCACCCGTGGTGGTAACCAGAAGTTCCGTGCCCTCCGTCTCGACTCCGGCAACTTCTCCTGGGGTTCCGAGGGTGTCTCCCGCAAGACCCGTGTCATCGTCGTGGCCTACCACCCCTCCAACAACGAGCTGGTCCGCACCAACACCCTGACCAAGTCCGCCGTTGTCCAGATCGATGCCGCCCCCTTCCGTCAATGGTACGAGGCCCACTACGGCCAGCCCCTTGGCCGCAGACGCCAGCAGAAGACCGAGGTCACCGAGGAGAAGAAGAGCAACAGCGTCCAGAAGAAGCAGGCTGCTCGCTTCGCTGACCACGGCAAGGTCGAGGGCGCCGTTGAGAAGCAGTTCGAGTCCGGTCGCCTCTACGCCGTTGTCTCCTCCCGCCCCGGCCAGAGCGGCCGTGTGGACGGCTACATCCTGGAGGGTGAGGAGTTGGCTTTCTACCAGCGTGCTATCCGCAAGTAAGCGTCGTGTTTACTTCATATAAAATTTTTCCAATTTCATAAAATTTTACAAAAAATGGATATCTCGCGCGCTGTGCTGGTGTGGTTGTGGTCTCTGGGAGGGAATGAATTATTATTCTTCGGAGTTAGCAAAGTAATGAACTGGTAGCTCTGAGCAATGGATGAATTATGCAAAGTTCAGATTTGATGATACTGGGTTTTTTTCAGTAGGAGTAGGTAGTAGACAGACAGACAGACAGTACTGTTATGACTAGAGTGAATGTATGAGTAGTGAATCTGTATGTTACCTTGTTGGACTTGGCCTTGGTGGTAGTGAATGAATGCCTGTGGGTTGATCGTCTGATGACGAAAGAGAGACTTCACCCGCGCGGACCTTCCTTTCTCTCCCCTCATCTTATGCTCCGTTCGTCGCTGTTATACCCCATTGACCACCCCATCGATGATATAATTTCTCTCTCCCCTCTGTTCCCGGTGTTTTATTCCGCTCTCTTCCCCAGCCAGTCCCCAGAACAACAATCTTGGTTCAACCAACCCACTTTCCTTCCACCAGTCACCTAATTAATTACACCATCTCTCCAACATCCCACTACATCCTCCTACATACAGCCCAAATCCCACCACCAAACACCAACCTCTAATCAACTTACCTGTTACCTCCCACCGACACCACCCATAAGACACCCCAAGCGAAACCCCATCCCAAAGCACCGGACAAACACACCCCAAAATGAACCGCAAACAACCCACCCAAAAGACCACCCTCCTCCTCTTAAGCGACACCCACACCCTCACCCCGCAACCGCCAACATCCTCACCAGCCTCCTCCCCCTCCTCCCGAGACCAAGACTCCTCCCCGCCACCCCCGGCCTTCCTCGACCCCTTACCGGCCGCCGACATCCTCATCCACGCCGGCGACCTGACCAAAGTCTCGCGGCGCCACGAACACCTCACCACTCTGTCGTACCTGAAATCCCACCCGGCGCGCCTGAAGCTCATCATCCCGGGCAACCACGACATCACCTTCGACGCGCCCTACTACGAAACGCTGGGCCACCACCGCCACCGCAACCGGACAGACCACACGGCGCCGTCGGCGACGGCGTCCGCGGCGAACATCAGCTCGGGGAAGGCGGAGCCGGGCCAGCTGGAGGATCCCGAGGAGATTCGCCGGCTGTACACCGGTCCGGAGGCGTGGGATGCGGGGATCCGGTTGTTGGGGGAGGGGGTGCATGAGTTCGAGTTACCAGGACCACAAAAGAGACGGCTGAGGGTGTATGCGTCGAGTTGGACGCCGGAGTTCTGTCAGTGGGCGTTTGGGTATGAGCGCGGCGTGGATCGGTTCAATCCGCCTGCTGCTGCTGCTACTGCTGCTTCTTCTTCTTCTTCGTCGTCTGGAACTGTCGAGGGGAAAGAGGGGAAGATGAAGGAGGAGGAGGATGGTCAGGGGAATGATAGGGTGAAAGAAGAGAACCCGGCCATTGGAACGCGGACGGAGGAGCACCACCACCACCACCACCACCATACAAACGGCCATGCTCACCACCACAACCACAACCACCACCAAGACCCCCAACCCAACGAAACCACCGGCGAAATGCGCGAACGCACCCGCACGCACGGCAGCACCGGCTCGCGCGGCGAGGGCGCGCGCGGCGCCATTGCCGCCAACTCCGGCCGCGGCGGGTTCGTCGCCCCCGCGCCGATCCCCGATTCTCCCGAGGGCATCGACATCGTGATCACCCACGGCCCGCCCTACGGGATCCTGGACCAGGTCGTGCCCAACCATGTCAGCGTCGGGTGCGAGCACCTGTACCGCGCGGTGAAGCGGGCCCGCCCCCGGCTGCACGTCTTCGGCCACATCCACGAGGGGTACGGGGCCATGCGCCGCGAGTGGAGCACGGGCAACGACTCGATCATCCAGTGCGACCAGCCGCGCACGCGCGAGGAGCACTGCGCCCGCGTCGACGTCAGCAAGACCAGCATGATGCCCTTGAACCCGGGCCAGGAGACCCTGTTCGTCAACGCCAGTGTCGTCAACGTGCAGTATCATCCCATCAATGCGCCGTGGTTGGTGGAGATGGAGCTGCCGGTTGTCGAGGGGGAATGAGGGTAATCCAACCCCAAGCTCAAGATGACAGGAGTGGAGATTACTTCAATTGGAGAATTGGAGGGGAGAGACAGAAAGAGAGAGGGAGAGAAATGACCTTAATGTCTGTTGGCTGTCTTTGCTAGTTGCTTTGCTGTTTGTTTGTGGCCTGCTTCTGTTTCTATTGTTATATATCCACCTTGCTTCCCTATTCGATATCATCAAGAGAATGTACAACTGTGTACTGGTAATGGACTTCGGCAACAATCTTGTATACAACACCGAAATACCTAATAATACACCTATCGGGGCTCACTCCGTTTCACCTTCTCCAGGGTATAGTTTTGAATGCAAGGTCCGGACAGATAGTCGAAATATCTTACAAAAGAAGATTCTAACCACAAATGAAATCCAATAGAAGGGAAGGAAGAAGGAGGGAAAGAGAAATAAGGTATCTCGGTAATAAAAAGATGTATCGTGCCTGGATCGGTGGACGAAAGGGTTGAGAATGAGAAGTGAAGTGAGGTCAAGTAAGATCAAAGCATCGCTGCAATGCAAGACAAGGTCGAATCCAACGCTGGTCGAATCGGTCAAAAAAATGCACAGTTAAAAATTTTAATGTCCAGACATTAAGAAGAAAAGAAGGTCAGGGAGAGAATTCGGAAAAAAAAAATAAAGTCACTCCTCCCGCAGAGGAGTTTCCGTTTTGAAGTCATGACGGCTGCTCTTTCGAGTGACGCCCTTGAGCAGACTGAATCGCTTCATCATCGAATCGCGCTTTCCATGGCCATGACCATGGCCATTACTGTGCCCGTTGCTATGTCCTGTCGGGCTAGTGATCTCCGGGCTGCGCACAGACGCCATGCTGCTCCGCGTTACAGGCCGTGGGTAGTCACTGATTGAAGGAATAGTCGACCATCCCCCAGTCTTCGGACCGCTCACCGAGGGACGCCCTTCAACAGTTCCGTTGGTACGAGAAGTTGTGCGGCTGACAGAGTCTTGTGAGATGGCAACAGTGTCCCGAGAAGCACTTCTTGACCGTTGTTCCTTCCGGCTCTGGGTCTCTTCAGGAGCAGTGCTGCTGATGGACAAGGATGAGCCGTGCTTGTGCAGTACTTCGCCAAAGAGGCTCCGTCGCTTGGTCTGAGTATCGCGCGATTGGGTCGTAGTGCGACTGTGAATCGTGGCCGCATCATCATGCTCTGCGGATTCTCCCTGACCTTGCTCCGCTGCCTGGGTTCCGTTGACGCCTGGCTGCTTCTTCGGCTCCTCCTGCACGGTAGTCACCGAATTGCTTGCCGCATGGTTGGACCGCTTGAAAGGGTTCATGACACTAATCCGATGGCTAACTGATTGCTTCGCTGAGTGCTTACGACCATGCGTTTTGCGCGAGGTGCGAATCAACTCCTGCTCCGGACTCAAGGCTCGCGAGCTAGACGCCTTCTGACGCCCTTCCACCGATTTGGGAGACTTGCGTGGGGACCTTGGAGGAGTTTCGGGCTCGACTGGACGGAGTGAGGCAATTTCCGGCGCAAATGCCTCCTCGAACCGACGCATCAATTCCGCTTGCGTGGCTTGGTGGGCCGGGCGGTGATAAAGCGCCAGAGCATGCTTGATCGCCAACGCATGGTCGATGAGAGCTACTGCCAGTGCGTTCTTCATCGGATCCGCGGGCTTGGGCGTCACTAGTCCACCCTCGTCCTCGTCTGGCACATCCGACAAGAATTGCCGGTAAGACGCAACGCAGTTTGGAGTGGATGCATTGAGATCTAGTAATTGCTGCACTGCCTCCGTAAGATTATTCAGGCTAGTGTCCTCACCAGATGCAGCCCGCCGCTGTAGCAACGTCAGCTCCTGAGTCTTACGCCAAGTCCGTTCCAGGGCGCTCTGCAGCGGCGACAGCGAGACTTCCTTCACCTCCACCACTTCGCTGCGACGCAAAATGTTGGGGAAGGGTTCTGCGGTGGTGTAAATGATCTTCTCCACCCACTGTTGCGTGACATCCGTGTCGCGCACATGTCTCCTGAGCGTTGTTGTGAACTGGGAAGGCTCAGAAACCAGCAAATGATCTCTGACTGACTGCGGAACCTTGGACCGCTGGTAGACTGGGTGATCCACATCCCGGTAGATGCTGACAGAGCTGATTTGCAGGAATTGACCCTCGTAGTCTTGAATCTCACCCGACGACATAATCTGCGCTGCCGGATGCTCCTTCTGCATACGGTCCACAAAGGAAGCCATTCGTTCGTTCGGAGCACCTTCAATGATGAATTCCTTGTCACGCAGAGTAGGTGGGAAGCCAAGTCCTTTGTACAACACACGGAAATATCGCGGGATCTGCTTGTCTTGCTTCGCGATGTGGTCGTATATTTTGGCCATGGAACTCTGGGCCCTCGAAAGCTTGGCAAAATCCATAGTCGTGTCTTCGTACTGCTGCGTGAGCTCCTTATAACACACCAGCGCGTGCGACCAAGCTTTGGCGTCCTCGAAGTACTGAATAATCGAGAAATACAGCGACTCCTTTCTTTCGAATGACGTTTGCTCAGGGAAAGCAGGATTGAGCAGCTCCGGCAGTGTCCGTCTCGGATCCCAGTCATATAAGTCAGCATGGAATTGAAGCGCCAGGCCAGCTTCAGTGAGGTTGCCTGCGGCAGCTTGAACTTGAGCCAGTTCGTGCACGTAACGTATGAAGATATCCTCTCGGCCCATGTCTTTCATATACTTCATTAATCGAAGAGTATGCAGACTCTCAGCCATAGATCCACCTTGTGACGCCACAAAGAGATCCAGAAGCTCATCCACCGTAGCGATCAAAGCCCCGACTGCTTCGGAGAGATCCTCATCGAACACAGAGTAGCCCTCAAAATGATCCATCAATTCTTGGATGAATAACTTTTGCACCACGCTTCCGCTCATATTCTTCCGCTTGAATAGGTTATCGAGGCTGGAAATAATTTCCGTCTCGATGATAGACAAATCCTGGTTAAGTCCCCACTCGCTCAGAATCATCGTCCGCAAGATCTCGACAGCAACATGTCGCAATCCTTCATGGACACTGAGACAAAGTTCGATAATTGGTGCCACCAGTCCGGGAACATATTGCACTTGGTAGCCCCCGAGCTTACTCAATCCGTAGCGCTCACTCTCCTCGTCGGTAGTCTCCCATCCAATGGCTTCCCAGCTGAAATGTAGTAGATCCGCGCCTTGTTCTCGAACATCGCCGGCAATTTTCCAGATGGCACGTCGCTTCTGCTCTGGATAAGTCTCAAGGGCAAGCGCCTCGCTCGAAACCACCTTGAGCAAAGTCATGAAAAAACTCTCCCAGAGTCTTGTGTCGAAAGTCTCAGCCTCTTCCGGGGCTGGAAGAAACTTCTTGATAAGGATTCCTGCAAGAAATTCGAGACTCTTGACTGTCGCGCGGTGATTGTAAACATGCACACTTAGCCAGCTTTCAGGGTAGGCTTCACAGTTCAGTATCGAGGTATGAACCTCGAACGCCTGGGAGAGGAAAGCAGACAGCTCTAGGCCCCTCAAGCGGGGCCGTTTGGGGTTGGGCACCGCTGCCGTAGCTGCCATGATCGCAGAAAGTTCAACCAAAGCCTCATCAAACCGCTGCGAGTGTTTCGAGGACTTGACTTGGAACGGGAACGTTTTGCTGAAGAGTAAGGAGAGGTAGCTGGTTTCTTCCACCCCATCGGGTATAATAGAATAGTAGGATGAAACGATATTTGGCATGAACTCATAAATAAGAGAATCGGGCTGCTTTAACAACTCCGCGACCACCGCGCAACACAAGCGTACTTGGTCGCGATACAGGTCAGATACAGCCCCTGTCGCACCCCAGTACGGAGCCAACCAGCTGATGCAGCTGGAGATCAGGCTCCGTCTCTCCGAGCCGGAGCTGAAAATCTCGAGGCGGGTGTAATGCTGAATGAGAACCAGCTTGTACAGGATCAGCATGCCTTTGACGTCTTTACAGGCATCCATGAAACTGAGCGCAATCATGATTGTCTCATCTCGCCCGAGAACTTTTGACAGTTCAGGCAACCAGGTGTGAAAATGCTGGACCACGAGTGTTTTGCTGCCCACCGTCGCAGGCGACGTGTCCTTCATAAGAGCTTCAAGTGATTTGAAGATGGTATGCAAGTCGCGATTGAAGGTTGACTGCACTCGGGTAATTCCAATGCCTTCTTCCTTGGCCTTCTGCTGTTGTCGGGCATTGATGATAAACTTCAGAACATGTCGGCCCACCTTGAACGTGGCGCGCAAATTGCGCGACTGCTGTGGGTCAGAGTTGGCCAGAAGAAGGCGCGTATAGCTTCTAACCAGACACGGCGTGGCAAAAGGGAAGTTGAATTGGTTTTCAGCATAGTGGTCAACGAGCGGACCAAGGTTGAACCGTCGGTCGTGCACGATGCCCAAAACCGTCACCAAGTTGTTGAAAATCAAGTCCTCATACTCTTCATTTCCAGAATTCTCAACCAATATCCCGAATAAAGAATCCAAGACACTGCTGAGTTGCTTCACGATTTCGATCTCTGGTACGAATAGTACCCGCTTCAGGGTGTCCAAAACTTCATTGACGGGTCGCTCTTTCCAGTTTAGAAGGCTGAGTATCACTTGGTCCTGAGAGTATTCGGTGCTGCATAAGTGCGTGTCCAGGCGCAGTGTAGCCAAGGGTCCTGTGATAGCTTCGTCCTTTGCTGACTCATTCTTACCGAGTGAGCTCCACGGGAGAGACAAATAAGCGCCCTTCCCGTTTTCGATACTCGAGGTACACTTGTCGTAGGCATGCAGCAGAAGTGAATGAGGGCCATCTCGCATGAAGGCCTTGTTGTCCCACAAAGGCATCCAGGCCAGAGCAAAGGGGAATTCCGGGGCATCTGCGATACTCATTATCAGATGCGATCCTGGGATCTGGTCCGTCGGGATGTTGAGCCGAATTGTCTGATTCCACGGTGCGCCTCGTTCAGCTACCGTGGTCCGCCATGCGGTCTGTGAAGGCTGGTTAGATGCAGGGAAAACGCAGCGGTCAACGCGTGCTCCTGATGAGGTCCGGACCTCAAGAGTCAGTTGCAGATTACGAAGGCCAGTCAGCGTCGGTACAGGGACTTGACCTGACTGGGGATGGGAGAGGAGGGCATCTTCAGGGAAAGTGGCGTGAGAGATAGTGACGTAAATATCAGATCTGGGTTTGGTCGGGGCTTGAGAAAAGCCAATGCGTCTGGTTTGGGTGACGTTCAGCATGGTTGTGGGATTCTTTCGGACCAAGGCATCTGCGTCGGGATTGGTGTGCGGAGAAAGATGAAGATGGAGCCGAGCAGCTGGCTGGGATCGAACATATTTGCCTGTCGGACTTGGAATTAGGGTGCGAACCACGCTGTCGAAATTGTCGGCGCGTCCTTCCTTCTCATCGCTATCGTCAGACGGTGACCAAATATTAATCACTTCCTCTGCATCTTTTTCTGAGCGTAAAATTTGAGAGACTTCCAAGAAGCCGATCCCTAATGTCCGAATATGAGTTGACTCTTTTGTAGGTTGGCTACCACTGGCCCGTTCCTTAATGCTTGAGACACTCTCCGAAGACCGAGGGGGTCCTTTACTAGCTTCTTTTAGCACTTCAGTGCTTGTCGCGCCGCGCTTGGACGTCCACATCATACTGCGACGAGATTTCAAACTGTTCTTCGCCGCGTGGTTGGCTACAGTGGGGGTTCTGCTGATCGTGGAGCCGTCGCGCGAGAGTGAAGACCTTGATTGAGCTGCGGCGCTGGCCACGGAGGCGGTTTCCGATGCTCGAACGGCCACGATCAGATACAGCTTTGGACCGTTTGAAGTGTCATCGCCGAAATCCGTGTTGCTCATGTCGGTAAAAAGAGTCTTTAGTTTGTTACTGTGACCCATATTTGCGAATTTGTCGGGGGAAGGAATGTCCAGGAGGTAGGTCTCTGACAGCGGAGTCAGAGCACCAGTCTCCGACTGTGAACACAAATAGAGTGCCAGTGTCACGGGCCCTGGCGCATGACCAGACACAGCGTTCACTTCCAACAGCAAATGATGCAGAGAAGCCGCGTCAGCTTGCTGCGTGGGAGTACTTTCGAGCATACTCATTTCGGATTGTAACTTGGTCAATTGCACCGCAGAATCGTCACCCGTGAGCAGACGACCCCTTTGCAGGGGATCTCTGACAATGACTTCTCCCCCCAACGTTTTATTACCCTGTACCAGCTTCCACACTACCTCTTGTCGCAGATGAACCTTCTCCTTGGCTGTGAGCACATTGTATTGAAGTTGTCGCCTTGCGAGGTCGAGTTCTTTTACGATTTTCGACAATTCCTCCACGGTGTCGTACTGGCGCGACAGTAGCAATTGGTGCAAATTGGTCGAATGCCATTCGCGCAGGCAGGATGCAATCTCATCGACGAGCGGTTCTGAAAGCGATGTGGGCGTTTCATCACCAATTTTGAGCATTGGCACTGGCGCGGCCGGTTTGGGTGCGTTAGGGTCTCGCGGAGCCACAACGACAGGTGTCGAAGGTACCGACACTACTCCGAAAGTATGGCTCACAAGTGAGCGTGGACTCGACTGGTCATCATCGTCAATTTTGTGGATGAAGATCTGCGACGGCTTCCCTTTCTTCGCAATCACCACATCGGAGACTTCCCCGAGCGGGCCCTCATCGTCGTGGTAGGAAGTGATGCTGTCTCTCACATCTCCGTCCGTACCAGGCGTCAGGACTAAGCTCGACCGGTCTCCATTGGTTATAGTCCTCTCCCCGTCGCCCAAGACCTCGCGGATCTCGACACAATTCCGCGGAAAGATGCCTGAAAAGACCCTCGCCTCCAGTGTTTGTCCCTTGGTGCTGGTCAGTCCTGCCAGCAGCGACGGCGGAGCGACCAAATACCCGCGACACCATTCCCCATCAGCGCCTCCTTGCTCAATTATGTATAATTCATCGCCAAGCTCAAGGGGTAAGTCTGCCGGGGTGGAAGGCTGGAAGGGATAGATGGCCACAGCAAAAGCAATGCGAGGCAGAGGCCGCCAGGGCATAACTGCGATGCGAGGCGGCAATTGCGAAAACACCCCGCCGCGGTGGTTTTCAAAGGGAGGGGGATCGTCTCAGGAATGAGGAGCGCAGCACGAAAGCGGGGTCGCGAGGGGTAGAAGGGAATCTGTGGCCTGATCGATAGAGATAAGGGGGGGCGCTACATGCAGCCGTCTGCAACAATTGGAAAGGGGAGGAATGCGGGCAATTCGTCAGGCGTGTGCGAGCGCGATTCGATTGCGACCCGGAGGTGTGCTGTCTCTCTTAAGGTTATTTTGGTTTAGGGGTGTGGTTCTGTGGTCACTAGATACGTCGCGGAAATTGTGCGGTTAGTGAGTGAATTTCTCATAAGCGAAACGCAAGCGTAGGATGTTTCAATGCGAGTCGAAGGAGTCAGTAGGGTCATGATAAGCGGAAGTGTAAAGAGCTGTGTGTCCATCAAGGAGCGGGAATCGCGCAGGGTCTCCGGGACCGTGACCACTACCCTGTTAATTGCACAAGGTATAACGTAGAAGGAATAGTTATGAGGTCGATGGTTGAAGCATCCCTCACACCGGACGAGCCAGCCCCATCGACTTGACTAATTCGAGGTTGCTTTCTGCCTTGGGGAGCTTGAATGAATTCGTGGGTGCGGCGGACGCGCGCCCTCTTTTTCCCCTAAGCAGTTGGAATGGGAGTGGAGCCCAATTGTTCACTTGGCAGGAACTGTGGAGAAACCTCACACAACTGAAACGTAGGCAGGGGGAGCGGGAGAAGCTTACCAAGTTGGAGAGATCGAGAAGGGAAGGACAAAAGATTATAAGCAAGAAGAGAAGGAAAGAAATTGAGTAATGGGGGAGAAGATAGTTGAAGCCCGAAAAGAATGGGGAACTGGTTGATCGGAAAGATGGGGGAGAGGGGGGTGGAGGAGGAGGAGGAGTGGATGGAGAAGAAGAGGGAGAGTCGAGAAGTAATTGAAAGGGTACGGACGGAGTACGGAGAAGGTAGTTAACTTACTGGTTAGTTACAAGTAGTATAGTGTATCGTAGTGTAGTGTAGTGTAGTGTAGTGTAGTGTAAGTAAGTTAGTCGAGACAACAATAATCAATCGGGAAAGAGTGAGGGAAGACTCGAGCCACAGAGGAGGAAGCCTAAGGCAAACCAGTCTATAGAAGAGGCTAGACTTGGCCGGGCCACTTTTTATCTCATTTTAACATTGATCAATGACTCGTACTCAGTATTTTCTTAAGGAAATGCAATTACCTGCGAGATTAACTTTGATTACCTATTATTCTATTGCTGCTATATGCAGTATCTGGCTATTGACGTGCCTCCTGTCAACAATTCGGCGTCAAACAACTCTTTCTACCTAGTACAACTTGTCTGCTTCCAGCTTGAGCCTTGGTTCCTTGCCCGCCCAATTCACGGGATCTGAGACTAATTATTATCGCCCATCCATGGATCCATCGGGATCGAGCCGATCGATCGACTCTCACTCACCGGTTGGTGGCTTTTCTTGCCAGTACTGCACTGCAACAAACAGCACGTTACTGTTCCGTTCCAGCTCTTTGCTTTTTCTGGCAGGTCAAATACATCCATCCATCCATCCATCCATCTGTTGGTTTGTTCTGGCAATAGCATATCTGATCATTGATTCATGCTAGTGACTGACAGGCAAGGCACACCACAGTGGCCACAGTGACACAAGTGCCTGACCAAGATCCTCTTTCACCTCCAGCACAGACCCCATTCCCACCCCTGAATCCATCCAATACTGGCTCGTGTCGCGGCCGCAATTTTGGCCGTTTACCTGGACCGGGTGAAGATCGGCTGTCTGCAAACACAGAACCAGGGGTCAACCGCTGACATTATTAGTTCACTGGAAGTTTCTCGCCGAGGGATCGACACCAAACGCGATTCCATCTACAGGTACTTGCCGCGTTCCGCATGGGCCACTGGCTAAGTACCTTAACTAGGGGCCGAGTCCTTACTTCGGACCATGCGTGAGCCCGCCGGAGACGACGTCTAGCCTGAGCTAGCAAGGCCATAGAATCGATCCTTCTTTGATGTGTAGTAGTTCTTCAGTACAGGAGTGCGGGAAATCCTCTTCCCACACTCAAACAATAACGAACCATCCATGAACTATAAGTACAGAAATAGACAAGGGTACTCGGACGAGCCAACGGCTTATAACAAGAGATGTAAACCTGGAAAATGAAGAAGCAAACGCCCAGATCCATGCGCCCCTTGTATGATTCGCACTCAACAGCAGGTAGCAGACAGCCAAGCAAGGGCAGAAACTTAAAAATACCAATAATAACCATCTGTCATCTTTGAAACATGGCAGCTGCCTCCTCCTTGCGCCATTCCAGCTCCAATTGTCCCTCATACACTGCGTCAATGATGCGCCGGGTACGGTCGTACGCCTCCCCGTAACGACCCTCACATTCTCGGAGCACCTTCAACACCAGACTCCGGCTCAGGCCCGGATCGTCCGCATCACCAAAATGCTTCTCAACCCGCTTCTTTAGCCCTTCAATGCCTCGTCGGACTTCCTTCCCGTCGTACGCAGCCAACACCTTCTTCGCCACCGATCGCGAGTGGCTGGGCCGGCTGGCGATGTCCGCGGGGCTCATACCGCTCGCCAGTAGATTCTCAACAGACTCGACGAACTCGAGCAGCTTACCTAGAGGTCGGTGGATGACCGAATCCAGATACAGCTTCAAGTGCTCTTGCATATCTTGCTGCGCCCGGGCGTGCCATCGCTCCAGAACCAGGAGATCCCGGATCCCGACTTCTTCCACGTAGTGATTCATGTTCTCGATCAAGAGAATGTGATAGTTCAGGATCTCTTTATCCTCTGGATCGCCAGACGCGGCTGTCGCTGCTGAAGGTTGGCCTGGAGCTTCCTTGGCGATGAATTTGAGCGACTCCCACATGGCACGATTGATCCGATCGTAAGCTTCATTGACACTGATCCGGATGTCATAGAATTCCTGCGACTGCTGCGAAAGGAGATTCTCTACTGCGGTGGCAAAGTTCGGAAACACTCGCATGAAAGAGATGACTCCCTTGCGCTTGTTCACCTTGACTTTGGTTTCTTCGATACCTCGGATTTGTTCATCCACGAAACGGTTGAATAGGCCAAGAAGTCGAGAATGCAGTTTCTGAAGTGAGTGAACAATGAAATCTTGATTTGCATCATCGAATTCCGACAGAGCCTTCTCTAACGCTAGTAGAATGCCAATTCCTTGTCTGTGTTATGCGAGTCAGCATCTCGGGTAGTGATAATGTGGGGCACGCTCAATTGACACTTACAGTGGATCGGCTTGGATAGCCCAGTCTACAAGATTCTGCATATCAGTGGGCCAGAATGAGAAGAGCTCGTCCATACCCTGTTCCACCTTCTTTGCCATGCCTCGATCCGGGTCATGTAATTGTTTGACGCTGAAATTAGGAACCCGGCGCTCGTCGGGAGCGCCCGAAGCGACTAGGTCAGGGAATTCGACAGTAGAGAGCGAGTTCAGGTGGAAGAAATGAACAATGAAGTTCTGCTCCTCAGAAATCATTCTCAGTGTCTCTTGGAGTGTACCTGCAAACGCTTCACAGGGCTCAAGCTTGCCGTGTTGCTTATCACTAGAGGATAGCTTGAGTCCTGCCGCCGCTCGGATGGTCTTGCCTCTTCGGACGGTGAGCTTGCGAGCAGCCATCGTAATACCTTCACTCTCCTTTTCCTTCTCTTGATGGGTGAAAAGAAGTTCCTGCTCATCCCCTGTGGGTTTTCTTGCCATCTTCTTCCAAGACAAATTATTATCTCGGAAGTCATTCTGATAAGGTGCTTTAGCCTGTTGTTCGTAGAGATTGATCAAGGCCTGCCATTCTCCCCCACTGACTTCTCTCGCAAAGAGGATCACTGCATGGTACTGCCACAACTCTCGACGACAGTACGCGCGAGCTTCGCTGTTGAGCTTAAGCGGATCCTTTTGGGCAGCGGCAGCTACAGCGTCGATCCTCTTCTGCTCTGCAATTCTGTAGGCGATCGTCATAAATTGTTTCAGTCGCTGCAAGAACACACGAGCATGGGTGCGATATTCCTCTTTCTTCTCCTGAATGGCTCGCATCTGTCCAATTTCTGTATCAGCGTAAACGCCCAGGCTGCCATGATCTCCGGCAGAGTCGGCCAGCCGTCTCTTGTTCTGCCGTATATCAGAATCAATCATCAACATCGCCTTATACAATGTTGACAGCGCGACTTCAGTATCTCGTAGACCATCCGGATTGCTGAGCGATGATTCCTTTAGCGCACGTAGATCATTAGAAGAGATAGAGAGTGTCTTCAGAAGGTTCTGTAGCTCGTTCTGGAGTAACTTCTGGTTAGCCGTCTGCACCTGCAGACCCTGCGATTGTGTTTCAATATAGGCCACATCATCGTGAAGTGTCTATAGCTCGGTTAGCATGATTTTGCGTGTCAGTCCAAAGAGATGCCCGGGGCTATCTATGACTTACGTTCAGTTCATGCGCGTACAGAGTAAGAAGGTTATCCAACTCTTCGCATTCCTCGACCGTCTTGTCAATGAGTCTGGCCAGTTGATCGATCTTCCCCTCCTGATGCTCCAGATTACCAAGCCAGCTGGTAGCCTCAACCCGCCCAATCTCACGACGAATATCCGCTTCAAGATCTTCGATACGTTTCTCATCGCTCAGCCGTCCGTTCCAGCCAAGGTCTGTTAAGATATCATCAAATTCCACACCACGCCCTACCAAAATACTGGGGTTGATCCCAAGTGACTGACAGTACTTGATTGTGTTGTCTTCGTGACGTCTACGGCGACGGTCTTGTGGTGAAGGCGACACAGACCTCGACCTCTCATCCGTGACAATTTGTACCGTGGGTCTCGATGTACTCCGCGTATCACTGGGTGCCTCAAAGGGGTCGACGACGGGCTCAAGCGGAGGAGCTTGGGTTACTTCGACCGTAGGAGGCTCCTTTACAGGAATTGTTATTGGTGGAGGCGCAGCGGGCTGTTCTTCTGTGGTTGGAGGCAAAGCAGGAGCTTCCTCTTTGTCCGGGCTGTCGGGGCCAGCTGTTGTGTTGTCGCTGTTCGTCCGAAGCAAGAACGGGGCCGGAACAACGCTCGTGATACCGTCGGGTTCATCCGTAGCTGCTTTCTGCTTTTTCGCCGCAGCAAGAAGCCTCTCGCCTGCACCTCCGGGTCTCGGCTTGAAAGCGCCGTAAGCAGTGGCGGCTTTGCGGAATGCTCCAGCAATGTCCTTGTTTTGCTTTTTCTTTACCATCGGACCAAGGCCCGGGCGATGCGTGTCAAGGTCTTCAGCTACAGCTTCAGATTCATCTGGAGAACTAGTCGGCATTGAAGGTTCCACTTCTGTAGCTGGTTCGGCAGCCTCTTGTGACTGTGGAGGTTCTGGTTGTGCTATGATCAACTCCGGTGCTGGTGCCGGTTCCGGTGCGGGTGCGGGTGCGGGTGCGGGAGCTGGAACTGGAACAGTGATAGGCTCGGGATTCTGGGGAGTCGTTGGCGTCTTATTGCCTGCTGACATGCCCGGCATCAGAGTGGACGGCAGATCTCCGACCATCGAGCTGACAGGAGCCTCCAGGTCCTGGGGCTCTATCTGTACATCTGACCTGGACGACCTTTCTGATGCTTCTCGCAGAGGTGACCGCGGTCCCGCACTGCTTGCTGGACTGTGCAAGAAAGTGCGATTTTCTCCGGAAACCGACCCGGGTGTGGTAGGTCGAAGACCATCCTTGCTGCGACTAGTGTGTAAATCATGGGTACGAAGCATAGTAGGTCTGGACTCGGGACCTGGCCTTCCATCTCGGGAGGACGGTGGCCGAACATCCAGGTTAGAGACCCCTGAGCTGATTTCGCCAATCTGAGCGGTGTGGCCATTGGACCTCTCCAGTGACCCAGTAGAAGGGGCAACCTGCAGACTTGAAGGGAAGTCCCTACTTCTAGATTCGTGCGGAGGGGGCAGCGGTGCCTTCGGGCCCCTGTGATCTGTTGCCAATCGTTCGGTCGCACGAGGGGGAGGCTGCTCACGATGGTCCGGGGGTATCGGCGGCGGGTGTGGCGGGGGACCGAGTGGTGAAAACCCGCTTTTTGCAGACTGACCAGTGGATGGCCTTGCCATCTGCTCTCGACTCTTCTGACTCCGAAGAGTGTGTTCCTCGGCCGGAGGCCGCTTGGGCCCATCGCGACTAGGGGCACGGCTTGTGTACGGAGACTGGGGTCGACTGCCCTGGGATGAAGGTGGGCGAGGGGGAGGTAAGGTCACATCAGATCGAGAAGGGCCAGGATGAGGGGCTTGAGGGCCAGGCGGTGCAGTCGGAGGGGGCCCAGCCAGCAGTTGTCGTTCACGATCGTCGAATCCGATAAGCGTAGGCACCTTGCCGCCGGTGTATTTGCGATAGATCTTGATCAAACTGCCTATGAAAAAGTCCTTCTCTTTCGAGGTCCGTGCATGCCAATAATAGGGCTTTCCCACGGTGACCACAAATCCGAGATTGAGAGCCCACTGCTTCTGCTGTTGTTCTAATGGAGTCGAGGGTACCAGGGCGTTATACGATTGAATGGCGGATAAGTCGTCCAGCATCCATGTTTTCCCAATCGAGAAAGACCCGTCGTTATTTTCCCTCGCTTTGTGCAAGCGCACTCTGCCCGATCTTCTGACTGCGACAATGATGACTCTAGGCTTTTTGTTTTCGGGCGGCGAGTTCGGGGGAGCGGGGGTAGACGGGTACGCCGCATCTTCAATGATGCGGACATGTGTTATGTAGGACTCGACCACTGGAACAGAGAAAAAGGCAATCAGTTTGGCTCAATACAATTGACCTTGAAGGGGCGGATGTCATACAGGTCCCATCACTATCTTTCTTTGAGAAGCAGCTGTGAATGATCCGCCTCTTTTCGTCCTCAAACTTCTCCGCCCTTGACAAGGAGCCATCCCCGGGCCCGGCAAATCCGCCATTGCGACCATCGCCTCCACGACGCGGATCCCTTTGAGGAGGGAAATCACTCGATGGAGGGCCCCGTGGACGATCACGGCTGCTCATATTTGTCGTTTAAGCACGGAAGCCTGGATCACTCAGGATGTGCCAGACACCAAGTGGACATTGTCGGGGAGGGCAAGGAAGACACGAGAAGGGGCGCAGCGCGACGGGGGGTGGGTGGATTAGAACAGTCCGTGGAAGGATAAAGTCACAGCAAGCCAGAGCTTGGAATAAGGCGGGCACTCTCAGTATAAAGGGGCGAGCGACATATACTCACGTTGAGAGTAATCTCGAATGCGAGAAACAACCAAAGTGGAGGAGGCGGAGAGTTGATTAGGTCATTGATCGGTGGTGAGAGAGTATGGGCGGCAGCGGAAACTAACTGAACTAACTGAACCGCAGCTGTCGCAGGCGGAGAGTCGGAGGAGCTCGTGCGCGGGCAGCGCACACTCGGCACCAGAACGAGGCTGACTCGACATGCATTAACTCGACTCATCATTTGAGGATTCGGGTCGGTTTCCAGGAACACAATATGTAAACCCGAACCCGCCTCACAACTCAGTTTGAGGGATGACAAGTTCATCTTAGTTCTGCATACACATTACGACGATGACCAAAAGTCATCGCTCGGTCTGCTCATCTATATCGAACTGTATCTAAATATGATCCAACAAGTGGAACCTTACCAGTAGAATCAGTTCTCTTGATCTTGCCCTCTTCTAATCATGTGCATTGATTGATTCCTTGACAGTTGTTCCCCACGCGTCGCGGCCAGATGTCATTGGCGAAGAGTGGAGTAGTGTTGCACAGGATGCTTTTAGACTATGAAGGAAGGGACCAATCTAGAACTTGCCCTGGATAGCATTGTTAAGTGAGCTTTCAATGCAGAGGATTGAGAGAGGTGAGGCAGTACTGATTTAGAGATGATGTCCAGATTGAGTTGCCATCACATCAATCTATGAACCCGGTGAACAAATATATTGCCGCAGTCACGCATAGCATTAAGGTAGAACTGCTTTGCTAATTGAACAAGTCTCAGATTGTGAACACACCATAATGAGCAAGCTCAGGACGCGGGGTTTCCAGCTGTTATTTGGCTGTTCATCATGGGCTACTGACTAAGATGAATGATGCATTTCATCGGTCAATCCAGATTGATGTCCAAGTTACAGTACCGGTCAAGTCACGTGACTACCACTCAAGCCTCAGTCACGGGATGCCACGTGAAAGCACAACTTTGACCAACTGTCCAGTCAAAGCGTGACAAACCACTGACCGCCTTCTCCCGGACCGCCGTCCCTTTTTCCCTTCTAAACTTTTTTTTTTCTGTCAGTCCGATAAAGGAAAGATCGAAAACATCCAGTCACTGCCCGAGAGTCTTTGTCTTTCGCTCAAGCCTCAGATTTCCTGCACCAGAGCGCTACAATGGCCGGCAAGAAGGCTCAGAAATCCACTCCCACCAAGATGTCTAAGGACAAGAAGACGGTAAGCAAAAATTGACTCATTTTCGAGATCGGTTAGAATGCGCCGGGCGGGTATACTCACAAATTCTTTACATCACAGGCTCCTGCCCCTCCTGCGCCCCTCGTCGCCGCAATTTCCTCCTTTTTGTCCGAGAATGGACTGTCGAAGACCCACGAGGCTCTGGCCAAAGAGTTGAGCAGCAAGTCCATCAGTGCCGATACCAAGAACGTGCCTTCTTTGTTGGAGCTTTTCAAGACCTGGGAGCAGTCCCAGTCTTCCAAGTCCGACAGCTCGGATGAGTCTAGCTCCTCTTCTTCAGACAGCGACAGCAGCTCGGACGACTCCAGTGATTCCGATGTTGAGATGGATGATGCCCCGAAGACGCAGAAGAAGCAGTCCAGAAGCTCTTCACCCTCTTCTTCTTCTTCTTCTTCTTCTTCTTCCTCGTCCGATTCCGACAGCGATGCGGATGACGAGAAGGAGGAAGGGGTTGCTGCTGCCCCTGCCTCCAAGTCCCAAGGCACCAAGCGCAAGGCCGAATCTAGCTCTTCCGAATCCGAGTCTGAGTCCGAGGCGGAGGAGGCTCCCAAGTCCAAGAAGACCAAGCTCTCTTCTGCTGAGGCCTCATCCTCCTCCGATTCCGAGTCTGATTCTTCTGACTCATCTTCTTCCGAGTCTGAGTCGTCATCTTCCAGCGAAGACGAAAGTTCTTCCGAGTCGAGCTCCGAGTCTGAATCCGAGTCCGACTCTGATTCCTCCAGTGATGAGGAGGAGACGGCCAAGCCTGAAATGAAGAAGAAGACCACCTCGGCCTCTAGCTCTTCTTCCTCCGATTCTGAATCCTCTTCCGAAGAAGAGAGCGGGAAAGCCACTCCTAACTCCGAGAGTAGCGAGACCGTCGAGAACTCCGAATCTGACTCGAAGAAGGCGGCACCCGTTGCTAAAGTGAGCCAGACTCCCTCTGCCAGCGCCAGCCCTGCCCCTGGCAACGACTATCCTAAGAAAAAGCACACCGGTGCCCGCCCCACGCCCTTGGCTCTCCTTAGCGAGCAGCCTTACGACCACCACCCGTCTAACGAGTACATCCCCTACGCGTACGCCGAGAAGGCCTGGGCGGATCTGTCCGTCACCCGCGGCAAGGGTTTCACGAAGGAGAAGAACAAGAAGAAGCGTGGATCTTACCGTGGCGGTCCCATTGACATCTCTGGCGGCAAGTCATTCAAGTTCGATGACTAGACGATGCGTTTCAGTCGTCAAGTCCCCCATTCTGTTCGCTTTTTTTCCGCCATCGATTTGGTCGAGGGGTTTTATGATCAACTTGGTCTAGCTTTCCATGTGCACTGGCCTACATCGCAGAATCTGCTGGACTTGGTCAACGTCAACCGATCCCAGGGAGAAAAAAAGCCATTCTTTGTCACATTATTAGATAATCAGATCTAGATGCTTTTTTTTTTTAGATCATGGGGTCCCTCAAAACTGTTTGCTTCTTGCAGCAAGGCGCTAATGGAGCCGGGTCGGAATTTTGCTTTTTTCTTATTGCTTTTTTCTCAATCAACGTCATTTCTGATTGCCTTTTTCCCCCCCAAATGTATCTGAAACCGTCTTCTGCTGATTTTTCAGCAACCAAAAGAACGAACTTGGTCAACGTCTACCTACAATATTTATGATGGATTGTTCTTTCCAACTTCCCGAGCTCATCCAGTCTATCCATGTAGTTCTTGCTGTTTGACTGTACAGCAAGCGAAACAAACAAAAGGAAAGTTTACCTTTTACCTGAGGTGTATGTAATCCTGTTACCAGAGTCCCCTCTCCCCAACCGGAAACTCAATCCGCATGACGCGCATTCAAGAGCCCTGCTGAACCCCACTCCTCCTCGGATCATACAGCCCGTCGCCAGGAGCTAAAATCTCTCAATTGCGTCCACCGACGATCCCAGCCGGTCGCAAGCTCATCCTCGACGTCCTCGTCCGTGACCGCGTCGAACGGCTGTTGCGTCCGCAGCCGGACTACCGCGGTGCTGTTCGCGGGATCGGGCCGCTCGTACCCCGATAGATCGAGGATGCGGTCCGCGGCGTGATGACGACGACGATGATGACGCGTGGGTTGGGTCGTTGAGGACGAGGACAGGTTGAGGGAGAGCGGGCCCGCGAACCAGGCGCAGTCCGCGCCGGTGGTGAGGTCGTCGGTCGCGACGAAGTCCAGGCGCATCACGCCGTCGGCGACGCCGGTGTAGATGGTCGGGGAACTGGGGAAGGGGGAGCTCATGGTGTAGATGGCGCCGCGGTAGGGGCGGTGGTGCTGGCTGCGGGGTTGGTGGTATGTGGTCGGGGCCGGGTGGGAGAGGTATATGGACATCTCCTTGCGGGAGTTGGGGTTGGTGATGCCGTTGGGGGAGTCGAGAGTTAGGTGGCTGAGTTGGTTGTCGAGGGACTTGGTAGAGGTGGTGGGAGTGGTTCGTCGGGAGGGAGGTGTGAAGCTCCGCATTGTGGGCTTTGCGTCAAGGTAGCTGTAGCCGCGGTCCATGCGGATGTCGAAGATCTTGACAAGGGCTTCGCCGCCGGAGCCGACTACGAAGCGGTGGTGGGTGAAGGGTTGGATGCAGTAGATCGGGTTGTCGTCGGTGGGGTCGCGGTAGGTCAGCTCGTGCTCTTTGTTGGACCGCAGGTCGTGGAGTCTGGATCAAGGAGTTAATGGTTGGGGGGTATGTGTTTGAAGGGGAATGTGTGCTTACCTGACGGCTCGATCGCCCCATCCGGCGAGAAAGACCTGTCCGGTGGTGCTTAAAGGTGCGATGGCGTTGACGTCTGACTTGATCGCCGTAGAGGAATCGAGTCTGTCATAGTCGACCAGGTTCAGGCTGATTTGTCGGTCGAGCGATACACGCTCACTGGTGATAGAGGAGATTGTGATTGCATCGTCGATGCGCCCTGTTCCGATGGCAAGAAGATCAGATGAGAGGAATTTGGAGTATCGATTACGAGCTCTCTTCGCCGGGTCAATCTGAAGACGCGCAAATTCCGAGACTCTCGAGCTCGTTGACACCGTGTTGTACAGCGCGATGGTTCCGTTATTCCAGTGCGCTGCGAGTATCGGCTCCTCTCCGTTGCTCAAGTCTGTGCGCTCAATGCCCAAGCCATACGTTTCGAATACTTGCTGGTAACTATGCGAGGGCTCGTCGTTCGTAATCGTGAGATGATGCAGTTCACCCCGAGCGCGAGCGAAGATCAGATGCTCCTTGCCTTCTTCATAGGCCGGATGGTTTGGTTTCAGAAGGTGTAGGCCGCAAATATCGTCTACACTGCTGATATGCTCGAGATCACTGAAGATAATCCACTGCTCATGGGGTTTCGAGCCCGTATGCTTGACTCGTAGGAAGATTTCGTCTGCTGCACCCCAAGCAAGGACTTCTCGGCGGTCATTCCACGCTAAACCGTTCCATGTCTCGTATGTGTCCAGGGCGGGGCGATAGCCAAGCGTAGGCCTGTCACCCCGGATCGCTTTTTCAGACCCGATTCTGGTTGCCTGGGGCGGAAAGACAAACCTACCTAGAACGGCATGTTTGTCCAAGGCTCGCGAGCGAGACGTGAGCGAGTGAGCTGCTTCCCTCCAGAAATCTGGGACCTTCGAACCGGGGAACTGTTTCTGTACAAAGGCACGAAAGATCCGCCAATTATCAACGGCGATGGTTTCATGCAGACGTCTGCTGGTCCGGGAGAGCTGCACCAATGCATTGACGGTAGGCAAGTGGCATGCAATGAGGTAGAGAATCTCAGCAGGCAGATTTTCTAACATGATGTGGTGTGAAGAAGCCGGAGATTGGTGTTGATACACCAATGCGTTTGGCGGTTCCCAGGCAGATCAGGGCCAGAAATGACGTATGGTGTAATGCAATATTCTTTGCCACGGAGTCAGCTATGCTTGTTGCTGCGCAGTAAGAAGATCATAATACTCACTTCATAGAAGAGACCGAAGTGGTTATTCCTGGTCCTACCGAGTGGATTTGTTATATCCTACCGCGATGGACATGTTGTGGAATGGAAAAAAATATGGGTACCTAGTAAGTAGTAGTCAATCCCTTCACGGGCCTAGAAGGGGATATCTCAAGCCAATGCGCAAATCATTCTGCATGTTGCCAAGCTTGACGAGCTCCAGTCAGAAATGGGAACAAACAACTCGATTTATAACAGCATGTAAGATTGACTCATGAATTGAGTAAAATATACTGTCGCTTGACCTAGAAGAAGAGCACAGAGCCAATAATTCCATCCATGAATAAACATGTGACTCTAGTTATTGGATGACTTATGTCAGCAAGCAGTCATCCACAGGCTCTTATCTACCTATCTTTGGCGACATTGTCTTATCGCAGCACTGCTGCGTCTTTCCCCGCTTAAAGAAGCTTTTTCTGTCTTCAAGTGAGTCATGCTGCACCTGTTTTGGTCTCAGCTTGCTTGCCTGGAAGGATCTTGAAATGGTATACTTCTCGTGCTCTTACTGTACTGTCAAAGGACTATTCAAGGATTAGGCGCAGGGTAGGATTCTTGCGCTTGGTAGCTTCCATACTACTCAGTATACCGGCAAATAGCCGATCTACTTGCGCAAATCTTGTTTGCCGAGGTGCAGTCACAGATTGTCAAAGACCATTACTGGAGGACGCTGCAAACGTCCAGCGCGATCTACACTTGCATCTGAATTCCCACAGCATCATGGCGGTTTCTGCTGTCACTACTGTCGCAGCCCTCACCTGCGTCCTCGTGTTGGCCTACAAACTAATCATATATCCGGCATTCCTATCACCGTTGTCCAAAATCCCCAACGCACATTGGACAGCACCCATATCTCCCGCTTGGATTATCTGGAAAAGATATCGAGCCCTGAACAATCGAACCATCCAGGCAGCTCATGAGAAGCATGGGCCTATTGTGAGACTTGGACCTTCCGAGATCTCAATCAATTGCGTTGATGGCGGCATCAAAAGTGTATACACTGGCGGCTTCGAGAAACATGAATGGTACCCACGTGTATTCGGGTCTTTTGGGTGAGGTCATTACAAGGCCCTCATCATCGTCGAAGTACTAACAGTAGCACCTAGAACCGTAAGCATGTTCACCATGACCGATAACAAGGCACATTCGAGCCGCAAAAGGCTGCTGTCCAACATCTACAGCAAGTCGTTCCTGCAATCATCACCACACATCCACCTGATCTCTGAAACGATCATGCTTGACCGCTTTCTGCCTCTAATCTACAAGGCAGTGTCAGATAATGCCCTGGTGGACATGCACGATCTGAACCAAGGATTGACCATGGACTTCGTATCCTCGTATCTCTACGGGTTGGCCAATGGGTCGAATTTTCTTCAAGATGAGGCCTTCCGCCGCAGGATGCTGCACCTTTACCAATGCAGAAAACCGTTCGAATTTTACCACCAAGAAGTCCCTGACTTGCTGGCATGGACAAAGAAGGTCGGACTCCGTCTCATTCCTAAATGGTGCGATGAGGCCAACGAGGTACTGGACGCATGGGGGCTGGGCTTCTGCGACAAGGCCGACGAATGCATGGCGTCGACCAGGCTGGAAACTGAACCGATGGTATACAAACAGCTCAAGCAAGGTATCCTCAAGCAGCAGAAGGCTACTGGATTGCCAGACGAATATCCCGAGAAACAGAAGTGCGAGATTGCCTGTGAGCTGTACGATCATCTCACAGCTGGCCACGAGACTAGTGCCGTGGCTCTGACCTACCTCTTCTGGGAGCTTTCCAAGCACCCCGAGCTGCAGGAAGAGCTCCGCAAGGAGCTCCTGACTCTTGAGCCAAGACTCACCTATCCCCGGTCTGATTCCTCCCGAGAACTCCCGTCTCCCAAATCGATTGACACATTACCTCTCCTCGAAGCTATCGTTACGGAGACGTTGCGCCTGCATGCGCCGATCCCAGGGATCCAGCCACGCGTGACGCCCTCTCCAAGCTGCACGCTTGCAGGCTACAGCGATATTCCCGCAAACACTCGGGTGAATGCGCAAGCCTATTCGCTGCACCGCAATCCCACGGTCTACCCCGAGCCTGAATCATGGGAACCGAAACGGTGGCTTAAAGACCAAAACTCGGCCGCCGAGCTGGAGGAGCGCAGACGGTGGTTTTGGGCTTTTGGCAGCGGGGGACGGATGTGCGTGGGTAGCAATTTAGCCCTGCAAGGTGAGTCCTTTGTTCTGTAATCTGGGCGGTGCTTGTCTAACGATTTCTCGTCAGAAATGAAACTGGCCGTGGCAGCCATCTACACGAACTTCAAGACCTTTATCGTTGATGACGATGACATTGAGGCGATCGATGCTTACACTGTTAAACCTCGAGGCGAGAAGCTGATCTTGCGGTTCGAAAATGCCTGATAGATCAGATTACTCCAATTGTTTGACCAATTATTCATGGAATATACGCTATGTAACAGTTATTCCGCGTGCCCAGTAACATCACAGTCGGAGTAAAACAACACCACACCATAATTGCACCCGCGTAGTCACCGGTGATCCATCAAAAGTGCAGAAGCCTTTAACCTTGTACTACAGCGACTCAGCCGCAAGACCCCAACTACGCACTAATCGCTATCACAAAACACTTCAAACGTGTCTTTCGAACCATAAAAAAATAAACTCCAGTTAGCACAATAGAATACAGTATGTTCAATCCCCGGCCGCGGCCGCCAGCTGCAAGCCCATATGCCCTGATTCAGCCCGACCAGTCCTATGCACCCGAACCAGCACCGGAGCTCGGTGATCCTGCCCTGACCTACATCCATCCACCTGCATCCCAGCACAACAGAACGTATGTAGCCATAAGCAGCCCGAACCTGGGCCGCCCCGACCCCTTCCCAACCACAGCAGGACCTTTAATGCTCAGCTTGAACTTCGCTCCCAAACACATTGAAAGAACCCAAAAAACAAGAGCGGAAAGCTGCTTAGCCCAAAACACCATCCTTCTTCTGCGGTCCACGGACGTTGGGGAACATTCTCATGAGGTGGTAGTTGATGGTGCTGCGGCCCTGGCGTTTGGGTTTCTGTGGTTTTGTGCGAATACAGCGTTAGCCCAGCCCTCTCTCATCCTGATAAATGAGAGGCAGTATTTGATGACGGGGGATGGAGGGAAATGCGAAGGGGCTGAAACAAGACCCTCGGGAAAAAAAGACAAGGGAAAACGTACAGGAGCATCCATGCACTGTCTCAATTGCTGTTCCAAGGCTGCGCAACCCTCAACGGAACCACCGGCCGAAGCCCAGCAACCTGATCGAATGGGAATGTTAGCTCAGATGGGTTTTCTTGAAGGTGGGGGAGGGCCGGAGTCTGTTTGTCTGGTCATAGCGAATCTCGAAGGCTTGGAGATGATGAGGGCCCCGAAGACTCGGTCGGGCTCAGGCCAGATCTGCGAGAACTTTTTCCTAGGTGATGGATAAGGAGGAAGACGTACTCAGCATCGCGGACATGACATTGACACAGCCGTTGGGCTCATTCTTGTTGGGTCTCCGGACGCGCAGGTGGTTGATGGTCTGGAGACGGATGGGGGTGAGGCGGGTGGAGGCAGGCATGGTGGGCGATTCTTTTGAATGTGCGTAAGACGCTCGAGACGAAGCGGTGTTATCAGAAGAAGAGCGAAAGTAGGAATCGTTGTTGCGACAAGCTCAATGCCAAAGTCGAATATGCTACCGGGTCGAAAAGGGAAGGGCAATCAATCTTGCCAAGACTTTTGGACAATTTTGCCCGCGGAGGTTTGCAATGCATGGAGACGCGCTGACATAATCCCGCCGGCGGCAGCGGCGTTCGCTGGCTGATAAGAAGCTAGGTGCGATGCTTGCGGATGCAACATCCAACGCTCAGCATTGTAAGATCGCTAACACGAACAAGGATGAGCAAAAGGCATGCGTGCACCTTATACGTGAATACTCTTGTTGCGCCGTGGACGACGCGCCACATTCAGCCCTCCCCTTCGACGTTTCGATGTCTTTCCGGCAGCAGTGCGCGGGGGCGGCAAGATGCGGCAACCGCGAAACAGAGCGATGACCGCAGCAGCAGCAATAGCAGCGAACCCCAGAACGAGAAGTCCCCGGAGCAAGGGGCCATGGCTCGTCGACTGTCCGAGATGACCGAGGAAGCTATGCTCGAAGGCGGTCGATCCGCACGCAAGAATCTCGAGTCGGCCGGGTTTTCGGAGGAGCTGAAGAAACAGCTGGAGGAACGGGTGGCGGCGGCGGCTTTCCAGAGCGAGTACGCGAGTGCGCATGCTACAGTCAACACGCCGGTATAGTTTTGCATCCTGTTTTGTAACTATACAGCTTAACGGGGATCGTGAAGTGTTCTACTGCTAATACGAAGAATTGTTATCGCTGTACAGGCTAGCGCTGGACAAGGCACACGAGACATCGCCGGTGGCGAGCCCTGGACCGGCACGGAAAACCTCCACGACGTCACCCTACGCATGCTGGATAGCTCGATCAAACCGATGCGCACGCCCTTCAAGATCCCCAACCCCGTCGACATGCGGATAAAGCCCAAGCCCAACGAGTCGGCCGGCTTGCGGCTCGCCAGGGCGAAGGAGCGCACGGCAACATACACTCAGGCGCAAAGCTCGGGGCCGTCGGAGGAAGAGCGCGAGGCGATGCGTCGGGAGATGAGGGAGCGGTTTTCGCCCGGGGCCAGGCCGATGCCGGCCACGTTGCAAGGACTGACGGCGTTGGCGAATGAGCGGATCGAGGATGCGATCGCGCGCGGGCAATTCAACAAGATCAAAAGGGGCAAAGGGGTGAACGTGACTACTGATCATAATGCGAATAGTCCCTTTATCGACACGACGGAGTACTTCATGAACAAGATCATCCAGAAACAGGAGATCGTGCCGCCTTGGATTGAAAAGCAACAGGATCTGGTGAGGGAGGTCGATCGGTTCCGGTCCCGGCTGAGGGCTGAGTGGCGACGGCACGCTGCCCGACTGATTGCCAGTGAGGGAGGGTCGCTGGAGGCGCAGATGCGTCGGGCGCAGGCGTATGCCGCGGCGGAGGCTCGCTTGGCCGAACGGGCCAAGATCGAGCAAGCTTTTAGAGACCCCAGCAGCAGCAGCAGCGGGAGTAGCGGTGAAGAGCAGGACTCTTCCGATGCGAGTACGACCGAAGCACTAGCCGACGAGATTCCAGAGAAGGAGCCGTTGCCGCATGTCTCGCCTCTGCGTGACCCGCAGTATCTCAATACCGAGCGCTCGTTCCTGGAACTCATGGTTAAGAATCTGAATGCGCAAACACGGTCCTACAATTTAATGGCTCCACCGGTGGCGCAAAAGCCGTATCTCAACCTCGAGCGGGAGCTGAACGCTTGTTATACTGAAGTAGCTCCTGGTCTGGCGGAGGAGATCAAACGACGAGCAATTGAGCGGGCTCGAGGACCGGCTACGGACGAGCCCAAAGCGGCTAGCATCCTAGAGTCTCTGAGTACCTCGAATACGGTGCGGGTGTACGAAGAGGATCACTCGAAGGGCTATGGATTTAAGCAGTTCTGGCGGGACCTCTTTGCCAAGAAAGAATAGACCAGTGTATATGTATATGTGTAATGAATCTGTACCATATTGGATCCACCCATGTCTATACAAGCACAAAGGAGTCTTCTTTTCATCATGAACTACCAAGCTACACTGGCTCCAAAGTCCATGTCCATAGTAAATGAAGACAGCCTATAATCAAATTTCACATACCACAACGACGGCATTGACAAACCAACAAGCAGAATATATGCAAATTTATCTTGTACAATTATAGCTCCAACCATATCTCATACATGCTGAGCAAACCCAAAAAAGGAGGATCAAGCAAACTTATCATGCTTGCCCCTCACCCTCACATCCAGCACCACCTCATGGAAGTCGCCCTCCCTCCTCGCCTTCCGCAGCCTCCGCACCTCATCCTCCTCCAGCCGCCTCCCCACAATCCCCTCCAACTCCTTCCGACTGACCTTCTCCCGCGCCTTGACCTCCTTGCTCGCCTTGATCTTGGGCTTGAACCGGGCCTGCATCCGTACCCGGACGTTGGTATCCGCCGACAGCGTCCCAGTATCCCCGCGCACCTCGAGCTTCACCCCGGACGCCGTCGTCTTCGAGGCTACCTCCGCCACACTGATGAAGGTGCTCTCCTCGGACTCGCTGGTACCCGTCTGAATGGAGAACGTGCGCGGCACCGCGGCGGAATGGACATTGAAGGTTTCGTAATGGGACACGGCGGAGGAGGTTGCGCTCAGGATACCGTGTTTGTCGCTCGACAGATACCTATTTTTTGGGGGAACGATCACACATCACATTAGCACAATCTATATCTCAAACATCCCAGCTCCGCAGACCTCCCTCCCCCACCCGCTTTGAACCAACCCCGCCACACATAGCAGCAGGGCGAACTCATATGACCCAGAAGGAAAAAAAAAACATACCGCCCATGCGACCCCTTAAAACTCCACCCCTCCACGCCCGCCACTTTCGTCGCCACCCACACCTGCCTCACATCGTGCGGTTCCGCCGTACCGGGGTCCCCGTCTATGAGATTCTCGAGCTCCGAGGCGAACACGTTCCCGTGCGCGTCGCTGGCGATGCAGGTCGGCGGTTGGCTGGCGAGGACGAGGAGGATCGGGCCGGCGATGTCGGAGGGCACGTCGGCGGAGACCCACGATTGGTCTTCGGGGTTCTCGTCCTCGTCGTGGTCGGCGGCCACCACCACATCATTGGCGCCGGAGTATTCGGATGCTGGGTGTGTCGAAGAGGGCTTTTTGGCGGTGCTGCTCGGGAGGGAGGGGTCGGCTTTGCGCTTCTTGGATTTGTGGGGCTTGTCGCCTTTGAAGGTTAGGGGTTTGACCATTTTTTCGAGGTATTGGGACAAAGGAGGGGTATGTTTGAGAGGGGCGAGTGTGGAAATTGGAAAGGGAAATTGGAGGCTTGAGCTGGGTTAGAAAGTGAGAAGAAAGATGCAGTGCATGCGGGAGAGCGAGAGAAAGAGAGAAAGTGACGGGTTGGAGTTGCTTATCGATAAGGGAGGTGGATCCACTTGAGCTGTGCTTGACGGGTTTAGAGACGAGTTACACTCGTTTGGATGGACAAATGCTAGTCGATGCAAAAAGAGTAAGCTATGTAAATTAGTTGATTTGGCATAATACTGAACTAGGAAGTTCAATGACTGACCGTGGACAGGTCGTAATTGAGGTCACTGTGATGCAGTCAGGGAAAGGACCTTGGTGACGCCGACCCACCAGCTACTCCTCTATAAATACTACAACACCTTCCCACAGTATCCAAAAATCATCACAGCCTACTGGATCCGTTGTCGACGAGCACACGAGTGTATCATACATATTCATTCGTTAATCATTACTTAGAAGCACAGCCAGCTATGCTAATCTAATCAAAAGTGATAGCCGCCTTGATGGCAGACTTGTTCTTCATGCTCTCCAAGCACTGCTCCCACTCCTCGATCTTGAACACCTTGTTGACAATGCCCTTGACCTTGACCTTGCCAGAATCCAAGTAGTCAATGGCAGCAGGGAACTTGTACACCTCAGAGAAACTACCCAGGATGGTGATCTCGTCGCCGACTATATGAAGCATTAGCACCTGCACTCACTGGAGACAAGACAGGCAAAAAGACTTACAGATCTTGCTAGGAGGCCAAGAAACACGGTCCTTGTTGGAGTACACGCCATACACGACGAGCTTACCACCGCGGCGGACATAGTTGATCGAGTCTTCCAGAATCTTGACGCTACCGGTAGCCTCAACGACAATGTCGAAGCCATAGGGGTTCTCGTCCTTGAGCTTCTGGAACTGGGCGCTGGGGTCGCTGCGGGACAGAGCAATGTACTCATCACCAGCCTCGAGCGACTTGGCCAGATCCATCTTGAGACCCTCAGGGGCAGCAACAACGACACGGCAGCCACCGCATTGACGGAGCAACTGAGCCAGAATCTGAAAGGGGTCAGCCAGATTCGAAATGGACACTTGGGTGCGAGCCACCTACCAGACCAGTGGGGCCAGCACCGAACAGGAGAACGGATGAGCCCATCTTCGGGGCGATCTTGTCGAGACCGTGCGCGGCGCAGGAAGCGGGCTCCAGGAGAGTGGCGTCGACGTCCGAGAGGTTCTTGATCTTGAACACCCTGCCAGCTACGCTGTGTTAGCCAATGCCGTGGTACCAGAAAACTGGACGAGCATACCAGGGTAGGCGCAGTACTCAGCAAAGCCACCGTTCATGGTGACGCCGTGAGCCTGGAAGTTCTCACAGAACAGCTCGTCTCCCCGACGGCAGTAGAAGCACTCGCCGCAAAGCTCAGAGTTGTCGGCCACCACACGCTCACCAATCTCGAAGCCCTTGACCTTGGAGCCGACAGCGGCCACAACACCCACCGTCTCGTGGCCGGGGACGAGAGGGAACTTGGCAATGAATTCACCCTCGTGGATGTGCAAGTCGGTACCGCAGACACCGCAGGCCTTGACCTTGATCTGTTGCGTGTCAGTAGAGGTCTGACACCCTCAATGTCTGTGAGGCTTACCAAGATATCGTTGTCACGAATAGTGGGCAGGGGGACCTCGGCGATGCCGTGCTTCAGGGGCTCCTCATAGCTAGGATCGGATCAGCATTGGTTGAAAGGACAGTCAACAAAGGAGAGCCGTTCAGGACCTACCGGAGGGCCTTCATGGTCTTGGGGAGGTTAGCAGCCATGTTGATCGATGTGAGATAAGCTGTCGAGATGTTAGTCAAGTTGGCCAGGCTGACCGATCATTGGCAGGACAAGAAGTGACCTACAGTATGAAGAAAGGGTATAGAAGGAAAGAGGGAGCGATCAGGTGTGTATCTGTGAAGATGGATGTTGGAGACAGGAAGAAAAGATGAGATGAAGAATGAGCCATAATCGAAGGGAAAGTTGAGGCTATTTGAATACAGGCGAAAAGTCAATAGAGGGTTGAGGGGCCGAAGACTGGGGATGGGAAATGAAGTCAGAGCAGGGACAAGGAGTATAGAGAGTGGGGACAGGAGACTGCCAGTGCATTGCCCCGTTGAATCCAAGACAGACTGTCTGTTTGTCTGTACTGTACGGACGGCTGGTGGTTTCTTTCATCCCGGTCTCATGCATGGGCTGACAGGGTGTGTGTGAGGTCTGGTAGGTTGAGACCAATCGAGAGAACAGCAGTACGGGCAAAATGCCTAATCCCTGACCCCAGAAAAGCTACAGCACATCGGCCCAGCATGACTGTGCATTTTGACAATCAAACTGGCAGTTTGGCATACAAACAAATTGATCGAGAGACATACAAACTCCCAGACACTACTGTTACTGTGTACTGTGTATACAGTACCTCTCGGTACCCGGCAGGACTAATTTCGGAACAGTGACGGCCAGGTCTCGGGAAAGTACACAGTACTTCGGGATTCTGGTAGCATGACTTAATCCCGTGCCGAGACTCAACACTAAACCCAACTCATCCCAAGTCTCTCAACTTAACCCAACTTAAAGAACTTCCCCCCCCCACCAAGTGACTTCATGGCTTCACTTTCAACCCCACTTTCTCTAGCCCTGCCTTGTTTGACTGGCTTCTTCTACTTTCCTCCATGCTCTCCGCGTCGTCTAATTCCTTCGTTCCTGTTCCTGTCTCCAGATCCCATCTGTCCCTAGATCTCCCAAGCAGGAGGCTGATCACGACACTCAGTCGGCGAGTACTGCACACACGATCCCGATGATTCCATTCGACTCTTTCACTTTACAATCCCCATTTCTCGGAAAGAAAGAACAGATGAGCCGATAATTGAGCGGAGGGTTGTTCCCCGACAAAGGAGAAGTCGGGGAAGCCAAACCAACTCGTCCGGAGGGATCTAGATGCTTCCAAAGCAACACTCACCGCTGCTCCACCACAACCGCACTAGTCAGTGGTAAACCAACGGGTCCACGTCTCAGACACTGGCTCTCAGTCTGATTTAGACATTGACTGATGGGAGATGCGACACAAGAGCATGGGGGCCATCCACCCACCCTTCGGAGAGATGCATGCACTACGGACGTGTGTGTACGTATGCACCCACGGTTCAAGCCTGCTGCCTGCCCGTGTCGTCCGACTCGGGTACAGAGCACGCCCAGTTGACAAGACAAACGAGGCTAAGAGAAGAACAAAGGAGCCACTGAGAGTCCTTTCCGCACGACAGGATGTAAGGCTGCCTGGCAAATCAACATATGAGACGGACGATGTCCAGTCAATCAATGCACTAAGATACAATCAACAACAGCCAATCAGCAAACCGGATACTCTTCGCGGATAACTTCATCATACACTCAAGCCGCGGGCTGTGTTTATCATAACTACCAAATATGTGAGAGCATCGGTACATAGGATGGTCACATGATTCCAAGGAACACCTCTCCCGGAAGCTTACCGTCACGAAGCTTGTTGAAGCATCAACGCCATGTGACCCTCTAAAAATGGCTTCTCTTCCGTGCGCATCAATCCTTCTCTTGATCTCGGTGGAAGCACAATATGCCAATATGGTCGTATTCATCTCCTGCACTGCAGACTAGCCCAATGATAATCCACCATGGGGTCTTTCATGCGCAAGGGGACCAGCAGCAAGCCTGCAAGAGTGCATTAGGGGACATTCCATGAAGCCAGCCCCCTTCACTTATAAGTTTAGCAGGGAGCTCTTCCCTCCTGACCTTTCCTCTCCTTTCAGCGGTCAGTATGAGTCTGGACAGTCTTCCTCCCGAGCTTATTTTGTATCTGGGGAATTTTCTCGGCCCCAAATCTCTCGCCGCGTTGACCAGCTCCGCAAAGAGGTTTGCACTGCTGTTGTACCCGCAGCTTTATACCGAATGGATCCAACTCTATTGTGCCAACCCTGTCACCTACCGCTCTTCCTGGAGTAGCATCAAGACCTGGACATCGCAGTATGCAGTTGATTACTTTACTCGGGTCCCAACCCATACTTTTCTGGGCCAAGATTGCTCTACGCTGGTACACCACTTTGCAGGGGCAGGTAATTTGCACCTGCTTGACATCATTATTCGCCAAGGGGCGGACGTCAACGCAAAGAACGAGGATGGAGTCATTCCTCTGCATCTAGCGGCGTATCAGGGCCACCTTGATGTAGTTCAAGCTTTATCAGACCTTGGGGCAGATATCAATGCAGTCGATCGATACTGTCAGACACCATTGCATATGGCGGTCCGTGGGGGTCATCTAGACGTAACGGGGCACTTGCTCAAGCTGGGTGCGGACGTTTTCACAAGTCACGCTGATGGGGCGTCTCCATTTGAAATGGTCGTCATTCACGGCCTGACAGACTTTTCAAGGATTTTCATCTCTAGTATCACCCGCGCTAAGGGCGACATCAACACGCCCGGCGCGCAGGGCTATACCGTGTTGCACTTAGCCTCTTGGCAGGGATACATCCCCATCGTGGAGTACTTGCTTGCTCACCATGCCGACCCTTTCGGGAGGACCTCCACCGGCGATACAGCTTTGAACCTGGCTTGTAAACAAGGGCATACGGAAGTTGTGAAGCTTCTCTTAGAGGCGGGGGCAGAATCGCGCAGTCACATCCTCGCCCCTAATCTCCGGGGCGTCACTCCATTCCACAGCGCCGTTGCCTGCGGGTGTATATCGTTGATTGAGCTACTTCTCGACTCCGATAGCGATCTTCTGGCCGTGGATGTCTATGGCAAAAGTGCCATCGACCGAGCACTAGACGGCCCGGAGGACGTGTTTCAATTGCTTCTCCGTCGAGGCCCGGCGTTCTGGCCGGAGCATCGCTTGCAGCCCCGACTGTCCCTGGATTCACTCTGGTCGCGGCTCTCGACCGAGTTTGGATGGCAAGCAGTCACTCGGATCATAGAACTGGTCAGCACCGGCAGAGCTGCGGTGGATCTATCCGCCCCCTTTGACTCGGAGCGCACAATCCTCCACATCGCATCCAATGGGGCATATATGCATCGTAGGTTTCATAAACTAATTCTATCTTTGGTCAATGCGGGCGCAGACGTCGACATCGCAGAGCACGGAAGCGGCGATACGCCGATTCATATCATGCTGCGTCTGGTGAATGAATGCAGCAAACGGGGAGAGTATATCGAAATCATCCAGAAGATGATCCATGCCAGCAAGGCTCTGCACAAACTCAACAATGAAGGGAATAGCTATCTACATTTCGCAGCTGAGACAGGCGCTGCCGACATAGTGGAACTGCTTTTATCTCTTATGAGAGGGGAGCCGCGATCCGTTCTTGACGACACGGTGGGAGCATCAGCAGATGGAGCCACAGCACTAGGGTTGTCGCGGGGATCATTCGACGTCAACGCTGGCAACTCGGAGGCGATGACAGCGCTACACTGGGCCGCACGCGGGGAGAACTTCCGATGCATACGGCTGCTGGTAGAAGCCGGGGCGAACCCATGGCTTCTGGATGACGCAGGCAATCCGCCCGCGCATTATGCGGTCTGTAGCAAGAACGAGGCGGCGCTGGATTACTTTGCTCACCTCGGAGCGGCGGATCATGAACGATGTGATGTTTGCATGGGGAACACCACTCGGTGGAAGCAGAAGAAGCAGATTCGGTGCGGTGTGGTCGATTGGGGCGCAGACTCCTTGGATATCTCGTACTTGTTTGAGGTCGACACAGCGGCGTGATAGATGGATTCTGGGGATTGTTCATCTGGCTGCCCCTTCTTTGTGAATCCCTTTGTTGATGGTGCGGTATATGCAATAGCGATTCATCACTGACTCATACTTACTCAAGACCGCCATAGAATCCTATATATTTTTCATTGTGGTACATAATTTGACTTGTCTACTACCGCGACCACGCGCGTAACCACTAGTCCATATTCTCTGATATGGTCAGTCACATACATCTGCATCTAATGTGCGAAGACAGCCTCGTCCTCTTCATTTATCAATTCACCTCCAGCGGGAGTGGTTTGGCGAACAGCGCGTCGCAACATTATACTGAGCAGACAACATGAAGCACGATGGGCATGCAGCGATGGTTGCATGTAACCAGGGCCCGAACAAAAACACCGACTATAAGAACCCTGCCCTTGCCAAACCAGTCATGTACAGTTCATGCACTTCCGCACCCCCGAGAGAACCACCCACACCCCCTCCGAGACCAAAGCCACCCTACCAGCTAGCTACTCAGTCCATGCCCTAGGCCAAGACACATCTAAAACCAGCATCCTGGTTATCAAGGGGGGATGAAAGACAGTCGGCGAACGAGGCCACGGCGGTCTCTGGGCTGGCGAGAGGAAGGAAATCTAAACCGCATACGAAAGAGTGTCTGGGTTCGATGTGCAGCAGGCCAAACAGGCACTTGGTAGTGTATCTCTGTCCGTCGTATCTAGGACCAGTTCCACAGCTCTTTGTGTCGGTAGTAATCACTCATATCATAAGCTATTGTACCTGAGAATCAGTGATCCAATCACATACCCCAACCAACCAAGAAATGAGTTGCGCTGTGGTTATACATCGATCTCGAACTGTCATGACAACAGTATACTAGACAACATGCCCGCTAAGTAAAACCACAACATGCAATTCATGTATATACAGTAGTACCAATCTCTTCCAAGTCACCACTCACCCACTCTCCTTGGAAAGAACACAGAAACCGAGTCAACCTCAATAAACAAAACCCAGTCCCTCACCACCAAATCCCTCCCACCCAAGCGAACCCCCTATACCTGAGGTATCTGCAGTCCAGCACCAATCAACCCTCCCCAACAAAATCCCAGCCCAAATCCACAACTCCCCCTCCCCTCGAACCAAAATCCACCGCCCTGGAACCAACCCCTAAATCCGACCGCTAACACGGCGTACCCCCAGGTTCCAAGAATCCACCTACCTTATCACGGCACCACTGAATACAAAGTACACCCCATAACTAATATTAAATAAAACCTCCGCTGACCTACCACCCACATGCACCCAGATACCGAAAACACCCATCTCTCCTTTCTTTTTAGAGGACCCAGATCGACACACGGATCCCTGTTCCTGACTCCAAGAATGTTGGATGACGGAACGCCCACGCGGGGACCACTCATCCAGTGCAGTGCAGGGGCTTATGGAGTGCGAGCCTGGCCTATCCGGAGGCAGGCAGGCAAGGGAGGGAGGGATGGATGCGTGGGGGTATGGCACAGCACAGGCGCAGGTACAGGTAGCGCCGGCAATGGCTTGCTCGGGACTTGGTCCAGGGAAGGGGGGAATGGAATGCGAGGATCGATTGCTTCCTTGGCTACTAGGTACTCTGCACTATGCAGGTAGATGGGGAATGGAAGGACCCAGTAGGCGAGATGAGGGACTACGAACGTACTCACTGGCTGTACTTTACAATCCCGTTGAGGCTGCGCGGTTGGCTGGGTTGGGCATTCTTGGGCTGACGACGGGTCGGTCCTTTGGAATGCGATGTGAGATTACGACGTAGGAGGGTAGGTGTGTTGGATTTCCGGACGGTTAGTATAGTTGCTACTTGGGACTATATGGGTTTAGGAAGCTATCGCTTTAATTGCGTTACATGCATATGCATGCTTCCGGGCTGGATGTTCTTGGGGATACTACCTAGGTTGTAGGAGGTCGGAATTGATGCGGTTTGAGTACTTGTGCATTTCATGGGCGACAGTTTCAGACTATGGGTCATATTGTCACGGATCTAAATGGTATCTTATCTAATTAAGTCAAAGTGTGTATCGTCAAATATCAACCCGCAGTTTCGAAATATGGTGGGTGTTCGAGCTCGCGAAACATCATCACCTGCGATGATAAGCCCTATTCGACGATAGTGAGAGGGGTGACTGGCCCCTCCTTGTGTATACTTTACCGTGGAGAGAGCAGCGACGTTCTGTTCATTCTGAGTCGATGGACTGAATGCTTGCCTCGCTCGACTACCATGGAAGTATACTGTACAGTACATGCATATAAGCAGACGGTCCCAAGTATATGCATCTCCGCGCTGAATACATGCTAGCACCAGGGTAAATACAAGCAAGGAACCGACTGGAGGGTTACGCTTACCTGCAGCACTTACATGCATGTTTAAGTCGATGTAGTACCTGGCATCACCCCCCTGCCCAAGCTGCAGGTGGGAAACCTGGGGCTTACTGCGGAGGATTTCATGCAGGTATATTGATAACTACAGCTTAGGGTTTCAGACCCTATCTTGAAAATTGTTGCAGGGGTATTGTACGACAAAAGGGAAAGAAGGGATAGGTGCTGTGCATTGATTGATACGGTGGGTACGTGCCCTTGCGGAGTTTTTCTTTCGGGCGAAAGAGGGATAGTCCATTCCTCGATATCGGTTGGCTTGCACTGAAGTGAGCCAACACAGGGAATAGACTTGCGGGTGGCGCTGGCGATTATCTTGATCGATCTACCGATCTGTATCTCCTCTTCCACCCCTCTCTCCCCACGACATGGGGTGCAGCGAAGATCTTGGACCAATAGTCGAAAACCATGGAAAGTGGACCAAAGGGGAGGGGAAGAGGGGCAGTGAGAGATAGATAGACTTGCATATAGATTGTTTTAGCTTGATTATTGCGAGGAGCAGCAAGTTGGGGGGTCCCACGAGGGTTGCAAGAAAGGGGGGGCAGGGGGAGGGATCCCTGCAGACCCAATAGTGGCAATGCTATTGAACGTTGAAGCTTCTTCGATAACTCCCTATCAGATTGAGTTCAATTGATTGTTCGGTAGTAGGAACCTTGATTAACTTGCATCACCGGGAGCAAGAAATCAGACATGAGGGAGATCTGTGCATGCCCACACTCGTGGTGCCAACATCCAGAAGCGTTTTACCAGTAGATCTCTAAACAAGGGATAGAAGGGATGGAGAGGTGCATACCTGCATAATCGTCTCTTGTTCACATAAGCTTTCCTTAGTCTTCCGCTGTGCATGGAAGGGGGTTTCCTCTTTAGGGTAAGCGACACCTTTGGAGCCTGTCTAAGTAGAAGAAGTGAGGGTGTATGTAGCGTGATGGAGCCTTGCCCCCAGCATCTGGCGGCTTTTCTGGCCCTACGGTAAAACCGGCACTGGGTGTGACCCATATGGACATTTTAGCCCGGGCACTAGAAGAGGAATCGGGCTCCGGTGGCAAACTCTAAGCCGTTAAAAAAAGGTGGGCATGGTGGGAAGAGGTCTTGGGGCACGCGTGTGGTCCACGGCCGAGAAGTGGCCCGGAGAAATGAAGCAGACAAGTCTGGACTCGGTAGAGACGCGACTACAGTAACTACGTCACCGTTGTTGATCGACTGATTAAAGAGAACGGTATTGTTGTTTTGTTCTGTTTTGTTCTGTCTTGAATTGTTTTGCAGATCAATCGCTCCAATCGCTCCCACGATCGTATCGGAGATGGAATCGCAAGATTGGATACTTTCAAGGTAGGTACGCTATATCGTCATCTGGGAGTGGAAGCGAGAGATTAAGCTTCATGGGAGAAGGTGGGGAATAGACGCGTCGGGGTCGTTATTACCATACGCCGTATTATGTCATGGGAACGGCAAGGAAAAGATAACAAGGAAGGCAAGCAAGGTGAGGACGACGGAGATGAGGGAGAGATAGGGAGAGAGGAAGAGAGGGAGAGAGAGGGAGAGAGGGATAACTGGACTGCCTGGAGGGGGACAAGCAGAGGAAAGAAGGGAGGCTGGGGAAATGTGATGTCATACCAAGCATCCCTCGCGAATAGTGGGAACCTCAGGCAACCGTCACGGGATGGCGTTCGCCGGTCGCGTCACTCACTGTCACTCACTCACTGACTTCCAAGTGTCAGTCAGTTGTCGGGGTACTTCCAGGGTACCATGGCTCACCGTACCCCTTCGATGTTTATGTTTACATCCCAAGCACGTGAAACGCGGAACCAGAAGGATAAACAATGGGGCAGCTATACATACGGATCGTAGACCGACTGACTTCCTGAGGCCAGCCAACACATACATACATCGTACATCAGCATTGGCGGGGAAGAAGCAATCGGCCACTCCTGCAGGTGAGGGACAGAACTGACTTTCTCCCCCTCACTGACATCACGACTGGCGAAACCGGTTGGGAGCACACCAGTCCGTCACTGCAAGTCCATCGACGACATCATTCACTTACTCACTCACTCACTCGCGACGCGCCGTAGCTAAATAAAGTTGCAGACAGTCACGCTGGAGCACGAGCACTAGGGCTGCACTGCTGGTCCAATCAGTGAGCAGATCGGTCTCCATCTAGAACAGAATCCCCCCGCACCAGCGCTTCCTTCATACAATCCAAATTCCTGCTGACCCGCCAAGGCTGCTCACTGGCTGGCTGGCTGGCTGAATGAGCTAGTAGTTTTACGTTCTGTGGTGCTTTTTGAGTGCGCCCGATGCTGGTGCTCGGTCCTCCAGGGTGTCTGGGCGGCCTGCCCGACAGATAACTGCCTGCTAACCCGGCTAACCCTGCTAACAACGCGCACATGGCCATGACACTGCGGCACAGCGTCTCGAGTCAGCCATCCTTGTCAGCGACCCCACCAACTCATCCGAGGTATGAGCACTAGTTTGCCAGGACGGCTCACCGTCGCGCGAATTTCCGCCCATAGCAATGTCCAACGCGGCTGGTCGGCGAATCGACGACTCAGCCGCACGGCGCCGAGCTGACCTTTCGACAAGAGCTCGGAAGCTTACGGATTGACGGGCTGGCGTATCCGCCGACACCTACCACTCGCACCGCAGTGATGCGACGCGAGGCATAAGATAATAGTCATTATTGGGGGCTAGCGCTCCTGCTGGCGGATAAGGCCGACCCTTGAGCCGCAAGTCCGGTTAGGCCTCCTAGCACCGAGATTGTGATTAGAACATGGCTCAATTCTGGACCCTCATGAGCTCCAACGCTAACCCCTCCGATGCGAGAAGGGATTTGCACGGGGGCCGACCGGTGTCTCAGAGATGAGGGGCTTGGGCGTGGGAAAGGATCTGAAGGCCACAGGAGGGGGGCCACCAGGTGTGATCGCTGTGCATACGAGCTTACCGATCTCACCATTTGTGGCGGTGTAAATAGTAACAATTCGAGGCTAAAAATCAAATCGCAATCCTGAGAGGGGTTGATTGGGCAATTGCGGATTTCGGCGCCCACGGGGGGTGAGAGAGGGGCAGCTGTTAGCCTCTGTGCCCTCATCGTGACGATCTGATGCACGATTTATTGACTCCGGGAGAAGTAGACCCAGAAGAGCGGAGACCATGGGACAGAAGGTCTCTCACTCTGCCGAAATAACCGTGAAGATGGCGGGTTTCCAGACTCTCATGGTTGTGACCCGTCCGGCGGAGGAAGAAATAGACTTGTCGGTGACGTCGTCAGAACCTCGGGTACAATGGGCAAGCTTGCGGCATCAGCTTGGGGGAAATTGGCTAACCCCACACCAGGCAAGCGTGCTAGAGCTGGGCTGTCAGACCAGCTCAAGTTCGTTCAGCTGAGATGGGGCCTGACCCGGCTCGGGGATTCTTGCCCATTATCTGCGATAATGATAAGATTTGTAAGATCAACTGGAGAAATCGAGCCGACGATAGATTAAACCACTGATTCTGGGAATCCGAGAGCAGCGCATGCTCGCAGCCGAAGGGAAAAGACCACCCTTGGCCTTGATCGGCGGGAATGTCGAGAGTCGAGACAAATAAGTTAAGGGTTTGGGCGCGTGTCTGGTGAACGGTCCGCCATGCGAACAGTGCGCGGGCGAGCACGGTATTTCTAGACAACTTTTCGTCCGACCACTGGGCACTCAGCCATCGTCATCGCTTGGAAAAATTTTGTTAGCCCAGTAGCTTGATCAAAGCGTCGAACGACTGTGCACCAGGAACCGGGCAAAGGTACCGTAGATGGTTGAGTGGTAGGGTAGATCAAGCGGTTCGCCTAATACATACCTAGTAGACAGTACTGTAATGTACCTACCTCGCTTGAAGGGCGGCTTCCCATTGTCGAGTGACCGAGATAACGGGGAAAATCGGCGGATGGTAATGAGCCTGGAAGATAGACAAGGTAGACAGGAATTTTGCCAAAGTAAATCTACAATGCCGATCGGTACAAGGTTGCTGTCTCACTCAAGGAGAGAAATGATGGTAGAAGCTACCAGCTAACTTACCAGCTATTCTTCAGGTTCAGCCATCGAAGAATTAAGCGCCTGGTATGTTCGGCCGATGTTCTTCCTGAGGCAGGAACTTCCGAATGGGGAATAGAACCCGTTCCTCTGGCTTCCCTACCGGACGACAGTAATGAGCTAACGACGAGTAGCAAATTAGCAACGTAGTTGTCCGGCTAAGTAGGTATGCAGGATCGACAGCAATCTGGAGAAGAAGAGGATTCCCCAAGGCTTCATTCGCCCTTTGCCCTGTTCCACCGGCAGGAATGAATGGAATTGTTCGAAACTTGAATTGTAGAGCCAAGAAGAGGGAAAGGGAGAAGAAGAGACAGAGAGAGAGTCAAGAAAAAAAAGAAAAACGGTCGACACCTTACGTATGAATGACAGCGTTCTCGGTTTTCCACAGCTTCCAATCGAAGGCACTCGTTCCTGAGAAGATACCGGCCGGACAAGCTCTTTTTTCCGACCGAGTGGACCCCGGTGGAGAATTTTATTAGATTCGATCTTCTCTTTTGGGGTTCATGAGAATGATGTATATAGGAATTAAAAAAAAATCCATAAAAAACTCGAACGGCACACACGGGAACAAAATTTATTGATCCAATGCAAAAATTATCCTCAGGCCACATGTCGTCTTACTGGTGGGTTCGTCAACGAGAAAGCCCTCTGCCCCCTCATCTAAATCGAGGTTCGAGACTAGTTAAGGGATTAGGACTCCGTAGACTAACTGTATCGTCGAGGTATCTGGGTCCTGAAAAACCTTAGTAGTGGATAGAGATAGATGTAGAGCCTCCTTCAAAGTGATAGACAGACATGGCCTATGCCAGGAGAATGAAGCGAGCAAGCGACACCGAGTCGAGCTAAAAGTAGAATAGAACCCTCCTCCATACCAGTGCGACGACAGGATGACCGATGATCCCCGAAAGAGGCAGCTGGTCACTGGTCCGGTCGGATTGAAGACCGCAGGTTCTAGGTTCTAGTGCAGTGCTGTGCTGATAGCGCTGCTGGTGCTGCTGGTGCTGCTGGTACTACTGGGCAAATGTCAAACATGGACAACGGTTTCTACAGCAATTGTAGTGCGACTGTTACACAGATGAAACCTGTCAGAAAAAAAATTGAGAATACCACCGGGGCGACCCAGTGTGGTGTTAGTAATAGAAAGCAAAGAAGGCGGAAAGAAAAAGGAAAGAAAAGTCCACCAAAGTCCACAAGAGGGGACAGATGGAGACACCTCGATTCTGTGTGGTCTTTGGAGGTGTGGTCTCCGACATGGGCCCTCTTGTCCTCTTCCTCTCTGGACGACTGTTCGGTGATGAGACAGGCACGATCCATGCATCGGCCAGCGAAAAAGGGAGTGTAAGGACGCTGATAGGCGGGGGGTTGCTGAGCAGCGGCTAGCGTTTATAATGGCGGCAAGGGAGTCCCGGCAACGAGGATGAGTATGAATAAGTACTACTCAAGTACTGTACGGGTACCTACCGAACTCTCTTACTTACTATACATACATCTGTACTGTACGAGTACATAACCTAATTCCCCAGCAACTGTACGTACCGGTAGGCAAAATTCAGATCCAGATGGAGAAATTTTCTGCTCATCAAAAAATTCGAAAGGGGAAGAGAAAAAGAAAATGTCAAATGCAAAAATTCAAATATTGCAGAAATGATTATTGGATGGATCTTCTTTTTTGCCCCGAACTGGTACCTACAGGTGTCAGGTCAGTAGTATGAAGTCAATTGCTATAAGTTAAGGGCACAGGGAATTACCCCCCCACAGCAGGGCAACCTGGAAGGACTAGAAAACTAGTTTCATGAAAGAAGGGGAAGAATCGAAAGGATGGAAGCATAGTAGATTGGAAGAAAGGGAAGAAAGGGAAGAAAGGGAACTACTCGTTGTCGAACCAAGGCCTGGGGCCTTATGCGGTCATTCATTCATTCATTCATTCATTCATTCACTATTCAATCATGGATTGGTCTTCGACCACCCCCAAACCGGTTCGACCATTTAGCCTTAGTGACCTAGGTCAGTTACTAGGTCAGTTACCTAGATTAGTGACTAGTACTAAACCTACCTTACTATGTAACTGCTATACTAGGTACCAGTACTACCAGTTACTTACTGTAACTACTCCTCCGTAGTCGTTTCTGACACAACCAAAAGCCCCAAACCAAAACCCAGCCCAGCCCAGCCCAGGAAGCACTAAACCCATCGTCGCTTAAGCTCTCTCTCGAGTATCTGGAGATCCCTCCCCACTTTTGCGTTGCCATTGCAACAAGGGCATCCCTTCAGCTTCACTTTCTCCATTGTCTTTTTTCTTCTTCTCTTCTTCTTCTCCTTCTCTTCCTTCTCTACCCCAGACAGCTCTCTTCCTTCTTCATAAGAGCCTCTGCCCTTCCGTTGCATTGCATTCTCATGCTTCAGGTCCGATCCCGTCTTCAGCCCTCGTCCCTTCGGTAACCTTTCCCTCCCAGTGCATTAGCGTACCATATCTATGCTGCCAATCCCCCCCCCTCTTCATTCACCACCCACCTCCTCCCTGGTACTGGCTGAGATCTCTCGACTATTGCTGACTTGATCCTGTCGTATCTTTAGCCCTTCCTCCCGTCCGGCCTACTTCCTGTTTCAACCTATATCCTATCCGAAAGCACCTTGATCTAGTTCCCGTCAGCCAGCCATGTCGCTTTAAACGCTTGTCCCCCGTCTGCGAGAGAAGTCTGGGTACAGGCTGGTTAGCTGAAACAACATACAAAAGCCGGCACCACGATTTCCGAGGTTGGATCTCCCACTTTGACAGTTGGGAAACGAAGGGGAAAAAAGAGGAGCTCCGTGGTGGTCAATCTAGATCGGCTCCCATTGTCCCCGCATCTGCCGTGCATTGCATACAAGGGGGAGAGACACTCGCCGCGCTGTGACGACTAGTGATCGACTTGGACCCAATCCGTGCGTGTGAATGATCGGCAAGGAAGAACTACAAGGAACCTGGGCCGGCTACAATGGAACACTCGTCCCCGTTGGCTGCAATGCAGCCGCCGTCTGTGATGTTCGGCCATTGCTTTCGTCCCGATGCCTCGACAGCCTATGCGTCCTTCAGTCCCATGGCTGGATTGGCACATAGCACCTTCAATTTTAAGGAACTGTCCATGAAGAAGGCCCATGGGGACTACTTCAATGTGAAACCTGTGCGGGGCTCATCACCAACTGCGAGTCTTGCGGCCGACCTCTCTCAGAATTTTCATATTGATCAAAGGTTTGTCGCATGTCGTTGGCCTTTGTTAGGCCATGTGTGTGTGTTCATGGACAAAGGGTTCGCTGACCAAAAATAGTCCGCAATTGGCCACGCCCCGGCGGTCTTTGTTCTCCTCCAGCCTGCTGGGAAAAGCCAATCGGTGTGGTAAGTGATACTCACTCCATGTGTTTAAAATGTGCTATCAGCTCACAATTCTTTTTTTCTCGATTCGATAGAGTCAATGACCACACCACCGCTTCCCTCCTCGCCAGCTCCCATGATGGACGCTATGGAAATGTCTCCCTTGCCGCACAAGCCAGCATTCGGGCTGGTCAACGAAGTCGAGCTGGAATCGCCCTCTCTAGATTCTTCGATGGATACACCTATGATCTCGGCCGCCCCGAGCCCGTTGGAAGAGTCACCGCTGGTGAACTCGAAAGACGGTCTACAAGAGTAAGAGAGGCAGCCCAAGACTGGAGTCATTGTAGGCCTGCGTGGATCTAATCACATGGTTATCTGTAGGAGAAAGCGTCCAACATTTCTACGACCGAGTTTAGCACGGAGCAAAGCACAGAGTTTCCAACTAGGAATGAACAAGCCGGCCCCAGAGAGTCAAGCCCCGCCGTTCAAGTTTCAGAGCCGGGGAAACAGGACGTCGCTCAGCGCATCTGCATCGTTGGAGGATCTGTTTTGCGAGTCACCCCAAAGAGAACGTCCGTCGTTGAAGAACCACTCGACCGGCAATCTGTTGAGCAGCTCTCGTCTCAAACCACCATTTGGCAGTAGCAACAGCCACGTGCGGGGAAATGGATCCCCGTCCGCGGCGTCAGTCCGCAAGAATTCACACCCCACGATGCGCCCACGCAAGCAGTGTAGACGTTCGTTGAGCATGTTTGAGCATCCCGAGGATGTAGTCGTCGAAAAAGAGGCAACTTTAGTTACAAATGCACCACTCCCGTCGATCATCGACATTGAAGGATCCCCCAGCCTGCAGCTTCCTCACGTCTTTTCGGAGGACCAGGCAGATACATTGCCTCGTATCGACAAAAACATCCTGGTGGAGCTCCTGGATGGGAAATACAACGATCGTTTTGACAACGTGATGATCATCGACTGCCGCTTTGAATATGAGTACGAGGGAGGCCATATCAATGGCGCTGTCAACTACAACGACAAGGACCACCTGGCCGCCGAGCTCTTCACCGCACCCAAGCCGCGGACGGCCTTGATCCTCCACTGCGAATACTCGGCCCATCGCGCCCCGATTATGGCCAAGTACATTCGTCACCAGGATCGCGCTTTCAACGCGGACCACTACCCGCAACTCACCTACCCCGATCTGTATGTCCTGGACGGTGGTTACAGTTCCTTCTTCTCCAAGCACCGCTCGCTGTGCTACCCGCAGAACTATGTCGAGATGTCTGCCAAGGAGCACGAATTCGCTTGCGAGCGAGGCCTCGGCAAGGTGAAGCAACGGTCCAAGTTGAATCGGGCTCAGACTTTTGCGTTCGGGGAGAATTCGCCTCAAATGGAAGACAGCCCGACCGGACGGTGTCGCAATGGCCCCGGGGAGCGAAACCGATTTTTGGGATCCCCGTTTGCCGAAAGCCCCGCATCCAGTCGACTCTCCGGCCGTCGGATGCTCTCTTACTAAAGTTACGAAACCTTGGTGCAGTGCACCGTGCACCACGCAATGATGTTATGACCGACTTGGAACAAGCCACGCTGCGACCACCTGATGGCCTTTCTTTTGCACCTGGCTCTTTTCTTCTGCCCTTCAGCGTTTCCTAAAAATGGCCAGTGCAGGTCAATTGGCTGAACGTGTGCATTTGCGAGTTTTGGCGCAAAAGGGTTTGCATCCTTGGGCTTTGGAGGGAGACGCATTGGACCTTGGGAAAGGTAGCGTCTCACCTGACCAGCCCGTTCCGCTCATTTTGATTCTCGGTTTCTTTCCTATTTCCTTGGGATGATGTGGTGAAGAAGAAATTGGATTCGGCACTTTTGATGACACCCCAAGCTTCGACCTTCCTTACTCGGTTCGTTCTCATACCTACAGTGATAATTTTACCCTCGAACACGACACAGAATACCTCCCAATCACGACTTATCTGAACCGACATCCCTCTCACCGATCACTCCCTTCGGACCTTTTCCTATGTTTGTTTTGAACGAGGCACCCTCAGGATGATTCTTATCTGCATCCGAGGGACTTCCCTCCACCGATGATACCTCGCCGTCCGGCAATTTCCTTTTCGAAGACTTTTTTCCTATTTTCCTTTACCGTCTTTAATCATCCTCCCGGTTCCCTGTACAATCCCGAGGGAGTGTCACACTGCTCGCCGTACGAAGTATATATCGATGTACGGCTCGTCTTGCCAGACGATAATTATTGTTGTGCGCGGCGGCCTCGTCAACACGGCGCTGACTTGGTTTGGATGAAGCATTCGGAGTCAGACTAATAAGTGATTGACGGAGGCTGCCAGTGCAGCTGTACATAGATGAAGCGTTGGTCGGCTATGGCCCGGCTATTAATGGAGGGGGGAGTTCAAGATTAGAGACAGATTTCCTTTGTTGGAATGAAGAAACGAATTACTTCTACATGGTTCTTGAGTAATACGGAGTAGAGAGAGTAGAGAGAGTAGAGAGAGTAGAGAGGGTAGATCCCTGAGTACCAAGGTGATCACTCGGGGCCTATACTGAGTACTAGGGTGGAACTAAAGCCTGAGGCATCCACAAGCGGGGCGGTGATCTCTTTGACTCGGAGATTCCGCCTCCGCTCCGCTCCTCTCTTTCTTCTGCTCCTGCCCATAACTAATCACGACTCAACCGTTTGACACCAACTACCCTCAGCGGGGAGTCAATGCACCGACCGCCATGGATATTGACGACATTCTCGCCTCCGTGGACCGCCACGACCCGACCACCCCGGAGTCCACGGCGCTGGACCACCAATTGCTGACGCGGTTCTGGGTGGCCGAGCGCGGCGTCTCGGAGCTGCTTCCCTGGCCGGGGCCCTTGATGGACCGCATGATGGACCGCGTTCGACGACAGGTACCTATTCTGCCTTCGCACTCCCCGTCCCCCACCTTCCCCTTCCCCACCAGACTCAGTCTTAGTCTTGTATCCAGTATACAACCCCATTGACAATTCCAAATTCCAGATCGAAACAATCGAAGACCTAGCCGCAACCTCCGCCGACCCCCTCCCCAGCACCAGCACCACCACAAACCTCCAAACCACCACCACCAACACCAACACCACAATAAACCTTACCCTCTCAATTCTCCAAACCGACCTCTCCCGCACCCAATACACCCTCCGCAGCCTCCTCCGGCAGCGTCTCTCCAAACTCACAAAACACAGCATGCACTACCTCCTCCGCATCTCGCCGCCCACCACCCAACAAACCCAATCGCAATCCCAAACGGCAGAGCACGACCTCCGCCCCGAGGACTCCATCCCCACCGTGGGCCAAGAAGCCCCACACCCGCCTCTCTCGGCCCCCGAGGTGAGGTTCCTGGTCGCGCATCAGCACCTCCTGGCCAAGCACTACGGGGACGCGTTCCTGGGGTCGTTCCCGCCGCAGCTGCGTCGGTTGGATGATAACGCCGGCGGGACGAGTATGGTGCAGGGGCCGGAGGTGCGGGAGGTGGTGTTTGTGCGGTGTTTGGTGGAGGAGGTGCGGGTGGTGGTGCCGCCGGGGGATGGGGTCGAGGAGGAGGTGGTGGGCGGCACGGCGATGCGGATGGGGGATGTTTGGGCGGTCAGGTGGGAGGGGGTCAGGGATGCGTGGCGCAGGGGCGAGGTGGAGGTTCTTTAGTATTGGGTTCTGAGGTTGGGGATGTGAGATGGGGCCAAGGAGGAGGTCAGGATGAGCTTCTTTGTATGTTATGTTGGACTGTTGGCAAGGTTCGGGCTCGGGACATGGTTGTATACCAATGTGCATGGTTGCATGGTGCATGGTGCATGGTGGCGTTGCAAGCTTCTTTTCGTTGATTGTTGTTATGTTTCCTGATGATACCTACTGCATACATCGCTTCTACATTTACTGCATACATGCTTTCACATTTACTGCATATGACAGTGTATACTGCACTGCACAAGTGACAGACTTCATTTCATATGTCTGACCATTCTTGGACTGAACAATTCCTAAGGCTCAGGCTCAGGCTCAGGCTCAGGCTCAATCCCACCACGCCTACAACCTGCAAACTAAACCCAGAAAATGCATTAAACAAAAGCAGAACCCCCTGCCGGTGGAAATGCAACAAGACAGAAAAAAGTCTATATGGTTCGCCTTTGCGCCCTCAACGCTAAGCTCAAGACCCATTTCGTTCCCTGCTCTCAATTCGCTTCGATGGCGATAACTAAAACCCACAAGAAGAAAAAAAAACCAACATTCAAAGATCATTCCAATCATGCGACGTATCCGTACGTGGGAGGATCTTCCTCAACACGCTCCAAATACTCGCGGTCAATTAAGCTCTCGATGCGCTTCTTGATCATGTTGACATCGGGCACAAACCGCGCAGACAGCTGACTCAGGACTTCCGTCATGAGTTTGGAATGGGTTAAGGATTTGCGTTGCCTGTCCCAGAAGATTAGCACCACCTTGATGAAATAATGGCTTGCGATGCAGTGCAAACTTACTTCATGATCCGCACAATAGCGGCCTCGATGCTGGCGCCACGCTCTTCGCTCATCTTCTTCTCCGTCTCCTTCCGCTGATCCTGACTCTCGACCTTGTTGGCACTGCCGCTCACGACGCCGATGCGGACCTTCAAGAATGGGCTCTGGAAGTCGTTGTTGAAGAAGAACTTGTCCGTGGATTTGACATCTCTGCTCATCGGCTCTTTGCGCAGGACCCGGGTCTTCTGCGCCACCGCAAGTGCTTGCAGGTTGCGAATGAGGTCATGGTCGGTAATCCGCGTGCGCTCTTTGATATCGGTGTAGGTCAAGAATTCGCCCGTGGGCACATCGTTAAACAAAAGCAAGATGACCATGGCGTATGTGGAAACGTTGAGCTCGTGTCTTTGAATCTTGCCGTTCGATCGCGGGAACTCTAGACGGATGTCCGCAGTGCCCATGGTGGGTTGCCATGAGAGCTTGCGCCCGCTGTGTTTGCCCAAGTAATACTGCTCGAAGCTCTGTTTGACGCTCTCTACTTCTTTCGGGTAGATGCAGCCCAGTTGCACGTTATCACGGGTGGCACTGGCCATGATCTCCATGGGCCACATAGTGCTAGTGAGGACGTTGATGTCCAGGTCGATGCGCTTCGTGTTGGGGTCACCAGTCTTCTTGGCGTGTTCTTTGTAGCTGGCCGTCAGATCCTCCGAGATCGTCATGTCCTTGAACATCGCTTCCAAGCGCTGTGTGAACTGATTGCCAACCTCCAATTTCATCTTCGAGATCATCTGCCGCTCCGCGTCCATGCTTACCGAGCGCTTCATGAGCAGACGACGGGAAAGATGTTTCTTGTAGTACGCCTCGAACATGTCTTTGTCTTTGACATAGCGAAGCAGCGTGATGCCGTTGTCCAGCAACGAGTCAACCTCTGTTTCTGTTTTCCCCTTAATGCCCTTCTTCAGATTCTCATCGAAGAACAGAGACAGGTACTCCGAGCTGCGCGATTCAGAATTGATGAATTCCGAGAAACTGGTAGTAATCGCACTCTGCATGACATGGTCCGATTGGAACGAGTCCTCCCAGATGTTATCGAACTTCTTCTTCAAACCCAGAATGTCGTCCACCCATTTGATAGCGGCAGCCGTCTGCTGGTTGACCGGTTTCTCTTTCTCGGCCGGCTTCTTTGCTTTTTCGCCCTTGTCTGCCGGTTTCTTAGGCTCTGCCGGTGTTTGTGCCAATTCGACTGCCCCAGCGTTGATCTCCTTGCCCATTTCCACGATGCGCTTCTGGACCGCCGTTGTGAGAGGGGACTTCTTCGGATCGACTCGTGCGCTCAGCACATAGATACTCCGCAAGCTATCCAGGCGATCATTGTCGAGCATCTGCCGGACCCCCGTGCCTTCCAGATTGACCACCTCCGCGATATTATTCTCGATCAGTTCTCGATCCAGAACCTCCTTGATCTTCGGCGCGGTGGATGATGCGAGGGTGTACATGCACCGCTCCGTCTCTTCGGCGAGGCGGTCTGTGGCAACCTTACAAAATGTCGCGGCATCGCCCGTCTCCAGCAAGCGTCGTCCTTCCGCCTGGTAAAACCTTTTGCTTGCGTCCAGGAACGCCGGCTCGAATAAGGTCAGGTAGAGCTTCGACGACTCCTCCTCGGTGATTGTCTCGTATAGTCCTTCCAGCATGGTGACGCAATGGCTGATCAATGGGCGGTCGATGATCTGCCCGGACCGTTCGAGCTGGATCATGAAAAGGATGGTCGACTCGAGCACATCCACTACCGTCGTCTTGGCATCCGATCGGATCGGCGACCGTAATACATGGTCTCGGAATAGTGCCATGGCTGCCGCGTAAATCGACGGCTTGCGGTGGTCGGTCGACATGACTCGATCCTAGAGCCCAGAAAGGTCAGCTACCAATAGTCAAGCCTTCCGTCCGATCTCAATATTTGGAACATACCATATACATGAGCACGTCCGTGATCATACCCATGCACAGCTGATGGTCCTCAAAGGCCTCCCTCATGGCGGCCAGAAACCTCTCCCCGGCCTCCCGACGCTCATTGGCCTGATCTTGCACCTCCGCAAGCTCTTTCGCGAGCAGCAGGCTGGACGAGATTGCCGCCGTCACCCGGGTCTTGACCTCATCGTCGAGCCAGTCTTGTTCCAATTTCTTGATTCGTTCGTAGAGGTCCTCCCCGCGCATCATCAGGACGATATTATAGGAGTTGCGATACAGTTGCTCGAAAGAGAGGTTGGAGGCATCTTTGGTGTGGATCTTCTTCAACGAGGTCGAGAGGTCGGCCCAATTCGTCTCAAAATCGTCGCCTTTATTCGCTGTGAGGCCCTATATTTCTTCCAGTCAGCGAAGATGTCGGGTGGGTATGGCTGGAGGTCAAGTTGTCACGGCGGAGTCGGTCGTTGATCGCCACCTGCTACTGACCACTTGTTCCGCGCCAGAGATTACTCTTGACTTGAGATAATAGACGACAGAGATACAAGAGGATAATAATCAGAAAATGTAACTCACCCTTCGCGGAGCGCGAATCCGCTGTCGTGCTCTCATGGCCATCTCAATTTGACTGACGTTGTATACTCGGGCGTTGGCATGCGCGGGGCAAAGCTCCGGAGTGGATAAGATTTGGATAAGATTCCGAGAGGAGACAGAGTGAGTGCCTTAGGGAACGGAGAAAAGTAGCTAACGAGAGTGGCGAGAGGGGATCATCCAGATGCCCAGGTTAGCGCTGGAGAAGAACAAGGGTATAGTCAAAGCAGGTTAACACATCAAGGTGATTTGCGAGCAAATCAAGCTCGAGGAAATGAGATATGAGAATGGATAGATAGATAGATAGTATTGTACAGTAAAGTCAGTCAAGTCAAGTCAAGTAAAGTAAAGTAAAGTGACGAGCAGGGGAAAGACCCGCCGAGGGGCCTGGAAAAACCTATCTCCGATGTAAACTCCGCGGCGCGGAAATTCCGTCATTCTCCCGCTTTCTACAACCTTTGGAGGTATTCACTCCAATCTTTTTTTTTCTTTCTTTCTTCGATTGTCCTTCACTAAATCTACACCACCTCCCTCTCTCAATACCTTTCAACGCCAAACAGACAATAATGCGCTCAATCCAATCCCTCTCCCACTGCCTCCGCGCCCTCACCCAGCGCTCCCTCCCCCGCGCAGCAACCATCTCCAACGCCAGCGCCAGCGCAAGCGCCACTTTTCTCACACCCGCATCCTCATTTTCATCCATATCAGCATCAGCGTCATCGCGCACATTCATCCACCTCACCTCTCCCTCCCCAATCGCAACCACAAGAACCACAACTAAAACCACCGCACTCCTCTCCGCGCGCCACAACTCCACCACCACCACCAGCCAACCAGATCCCACCGCCACCACCGAGGAGAGCAACACCAGCACCAACGAAAGCAACACCAACACCCTCACCGACCGCCACGGCGACGCCGCCACCGACGCGGCGCACGCGGAGCAGAACCGCCTCCGTCGCGAGCAGGAGCCCGCCTACCAGATCACCTTCACCTGCAAGCCGTGCGGCGGGCGGTCGTCGCACCGCATGTCCAAGCACGGCTACCACCGCGGCACCGTGCTGATCCAGTGCCCCACCTGCAGCAACCGGCACGTCATCGCCGACCACCTGAACATCTTCTTCGACGAGAAGAGCACCCTCGAGGATATCCTGGCGCGTCAGGGGGACAAGCTGATGCGCGGGTACACCAATGGGGATATGGAGTTCTGGGAGAATGGGAAGGTGAAGGAGGCGGAGGCTGCGGATGGAAAGAACAAGGGTGGGGAGGCTGGGCAGGCGCAGGGTCGGATTGCTTGATTTCTTTTCCGGGCTGAGGTTGTGCTGTATGATCAACTGAAAGGGGGAAAAAGAAAAGTTGGGGTTGTGAAATTCTGCTGGAGGTATTCCGCAAAGCGTGGAGCGTGGTGCTAGAGGCGTTTTGGATCCTTGTCTGTCATGGACGTGTTTGGGTTGGGCTACTTGCTTCTGTGGATAGAATTTTGGGGAGGTTCAGGTGCAATGACACTCTGCTCTACATACTTACTTTGAGGCTGGACTCGGAAGATGATGGAAGCAAAGAAGGAAAGAAATCATGTAATATAATATACTAGAACGAAAAAAAGAAATCTCCTATCCTCTCCGTCAACGCCGTGGACTTTTTATATGACAGCTCCAGAAGATGAGAAAAAGGAAACAATTCGCTTAGCAAATCACCCACTCCTCTTACCAACCACGTCTCTTGCCGCGGTGCTCGGCTCCTCGTTCCTTGCGCTTCTCGCGCTTGCGGTCGTTCCTCCTCCTCTTGTCCTTCTCGTATCTCTCGGGTTCGGCAACCGCCTCGATGCGTCGCTTAACGCGTCTGCCTTCACGTCGCTCCTTGATTGCATCCTGGACTTCGCCCATCTGCTTCACGAACTCGGTGGTACCGAGCTTCTTCTGCAGAATATCGAGCACTTCGTGGCAGTTGGCCACCAGGGATTTGTACGACTCGCGGAACGCCTCGTCCGAGGAGCGGGGCGCCGGGATGGTGTTGTCCGTCATGTGCTGGAGAGGGAGCAGGATGACCGCGAGAGATCCGCTGAGCTGGTCAACCTCGAGATGGCGGCACAGCGAAGCGAGAAGACCGATGGCAGCGGTCTTGGGAATCAAGGACTCCGCCCGTGTGGTGATGAGTTCTCGGCGGAGAATGGAAGACGTCTGCTCGAAGATATACCGAATGGCAGGCTTGGACTTGGGAGAGGACGACCGCTGGGCTTCCTCGTCATCTTCGTGCTCACTGTCACTAGCGTCCGACTCTGCGTCCTTGCCACCCGACCGCGTGAACTCCAACCCGTTCTGAGCGCAGCAGCGACCCAGGAATATAAGATTGCGGACGGATTGCATGGCAAGCTCCTCGCTGACTGCCGGGGTGTGGAGACAGCGCAAGCTGGCACGGATCAGCTGCAACATAGCATCTTTGTCGAGGGACAACCCCGTGGAACCAGCCAGCGGGATTGAGGCGTAGCCATTGGTGGCGTTGAAGCGTGCTAGGTCCGCGAACCATGTGCCAACCAGATTTGAGGCGCAGGTTTTGACCCAGGCGTGGGTGTAGAAGAGACTCTCGCGGACGGCAGCCCAGATCGGCGCACGCTCCGGGGAAAGCGCCAGAGCGGGGACGGTCTTGCAGAGCTTCGAGAAAAGCTGAAGAGCGAAGTACAGCGTCTGCCAATTCTCATTATCGTCGGCTTTGAGGACTGGCTGCATGATGGACGGCAAGATATCCAGAACGAATCGAGCCTCCTTGTCTTTCTCCGTCGCCTCGACTTCGAAGTAGATTCTCATGGCCTGTAGGCCAGTGCTGTTCAAGAGCATGTTTTCCGTCTGTTCTAGCCACGAGTGTAGAGGCGTAAGCATAGACTTCATCTGTTCCCTATCGGCCCTGGAGTACAACTCGCCCAATAGGTGACCAGCCATCTCCCTGCACTCAGGCGCATCGTCATTCGACATCACAATGACAATGGGCAGGAAGAACGTGCTGACAATGTCTTGAGCCAGCTCATCGCCCGTCTTAGACAGCAACAAGTGAATGGCCTCCATGACTGATTGGCGCCCTTCTTGATGCTTATATTCCAGGTTCTTGGCCAAGAAACTAAGCTGTTTGGTCCATCTGTTCTTGGCTTGCGGGTATTCAATCAAGAAGTGGACGTACGTGCCCCGTGCTAAATCACGAGCGGCGCGAGTCTGGTTGGTGACCATCATGGTAGCGATGCTATCAGCCAGTTCATACATTTCAGGCACCACAAACTTGCGAGACATCACTGCACGGACGAAGTTGAAGGCTATACCTTGACGGTCAGGCTCCTCAATATCTGAGTTGAGACGTTGGAGGAGATAGGCAAGGTGACCGTCCCTGATTTTGGTGCTCTTTCGTTCTCGTAGCATTGCCGTAATCAGTTTCAAGGACGCTTGCGCAGCCTCCGTATTGGTGCTCGGTGCCTCCTTGACGACCTTGACAGCTTCTGTGATATACACATGATGATTGGCATCAATTTCCGGAATCGGAAGCTTGATGATTGTCGACAACAAGCGGAGAGCTGAAGTCTTAACTTCCTCATGTGCCTGGACCAGTGAATCGCCGATGACAGGAATGAACCCAGCCAGATTTCCGGGCGTGAGCAAGGAATTGTACTTGTTCAAGACAGTACGCAGGACATCGAGAGAGAAGCGCGTCAACTTGTAAAGATAAGAAGTCGTGCTTCCTTTCTTGTCGCTTCGCTTGTGGAACTTGAGGTCAATCAACAGATTTTCTTCCTGTGCCGATTTGACTGTCTTGTTCTCCGCTTGAATGGGTCCTTTGTACGTCTCCTTGATGATTTCGTAGCAGAACATCAGGATGTCGCGACTTTCCACTCCAGGGTTCCTCAAAAGACCCACGCCAATTCTTCGCAGTAGCTCGTCGACTTTCCTGATAATGTTGGAGTTGAGCTTCTCCAGAAGAAGCGATTGCAGAGGTCGGAGGAGCCTGGCAAGGTTGGGAACAGTAGCATTCTTTGCTAAGAGCTCCATCGAATCGTAGCTCTTGCTGCTCTTGACTTCCGTCATCTTGCTCACATACTCTTCTGCCTCCTTCTCCTGGCCCACAGCGCCAAACGTGTCGTCCATGATAATAGAGCCCAGTTCTGTCAGGCAGTCGTCCAGATCGCCCTGTTTGAACACGTCTGTCGTACCGACGAGTATAGAGTGAACAGTGAATGAAAGCACGTGACGCTGATAGCCCTTGGTCAAAGTGGTACGCAGTTCCTTCAGGATGTATCTGAGGTAACCAGGACCCAGCAGGAGCGCAATCTCATTGAGTGTCTTTCTAGCAGTGTCTCGTGAATCCTGAGCCTTACTCTTAAGAATGCTGCAAACATCCAGCAGAACTGGGGGCAAACGGATGGCCATGTCTTCCTCAGGCAGCAACTTCAAAAGCTTGATGGTCGTGACCGCAGCTGGCAGACGTAGACTCATCTGCGCTTCATCCTTGTGGTGAATGAAGTTGGTCAACTGAGGGATGAAATTAGAAGTAAGCTCGTTCGCAACCTTTGCGGCTGAAGGGATGGTTCGTGCGAGAGTGGAGGTCGGCTCTGACGTCTCAAGACCGTCCATCCCACTCTGAGCAGCATCCTTGATAGCTTTATGCTGTTTCATGGCGTTGGTCAACGAGTCAGACATCTTACCAAGAAGTCTCAAAATGCTCTTCTCCAATTCCGACTTGCTTTGCATGTAGCCACGATATCTCCGGAAGATGGCACGGAACTGGGGCCACTCCAAAGATTCTGCCAGAGTGCCAATGGTATTCACAGCCTCGGCGGTCAAGTTGTGAGCCGCCTCATCGACCTCTTCGTCAAACACAAAGTGTTCATTGAGAGGAATGAAGATGGTGCTAATGTTGGACGCCTGAAGATTGCCCTTGGCTGCTTCGCCTGCCAAACGGCGCAGTGCACGCAGACGACGATGTTGTTGGATGTGCAGGACATTGTTGAAGAACGAGGCTTCTTCATCGTCACCCACAAGCAAGACATGCATGTCTTTCACGGTTGGGCGTTCAGGGTTCAGCTTGATGAAATATCCGAGCGCAGCCACAAATTCGGCGCGGATAAGCTCTGACTTCTGGCGAACACCGGCCTGCAAAGCAGGGAACAAGATATCGGTTACAAGCACTTCCATTTCGTCTTGGTCATTGGGAAGAATGGCTCGCTCCATGAATCGCTTCAGGCCGAAAGCAGCACTCGTTCGGATCGCGAGTTCTTCCTCGTCTTTGACTTGATACAACACGTTGTAGAGCAGCGGGCGCCACTGCTTAGCGTCAAGCTTGCCCCACAAATTGTCGTTGATTTCTCTGAAAGCTTGCAGTCGGCGTTCGTAATCGACTTCCAGCTTCTTTCTAGAGATGGAGTTCAAGTCCTCACACAGACTAGCAACCTTGGTAAGATCAGAGTCGTGGGTGGCAAACGCCGTGAAGACTCTGGACAGAACCTCTCTGTTCGCATCGTCCCGGAAGTAATCGAAAAGGGACGAGATGGCCTCAAAAACGGCCTTGGTGAGCTCAAGATCCTCCTGGGTGTTGAATAAGGGTAGGAAATGCTCCAGGGAGCGCAGGAGGCCGGATTTAGTTTTAGGGGAGACTCTGTCGGGGGGTTGGCGGAGAAGATAGGTAGTGATGCTGATAAGGCTGTATGTCTCCTTCGAAGATTCAACGCAGGGCGAGATGAGAGAAAGAGTTTGAACACCCGAGACGAGCAAAGTACGGGAGGGGCCACGTTTGAGGAGCTGAGCCAAGTGAGACAGAATGTGCTCAATATAAGGACCCAAAACCTGGGACCTAATTTCGTCCGCAGGAATATCACTCATGGTCTCGTTATCCTGAAGCGTCTTTCCAGTGGCCAGCCCGATCAAGGGATTCAAGACCTCATCCATGACGAAAGCCTTGACTTCATCTCGTGCGGAGTCGACACCAAGGATATCCACCACCTTCGTCAACAAGGCATCGTTGAATTTGGTGAGATAGAATGACGATTTCGGGGAAGTAGCCCAGGTATGGAAGAGCTTGAGGAGACCGGATACACCCTGAGCGGTTTCAATGGCGAAACCTTCCAGTCTTGAATTGATCACCTCGTCAAAAATGATGCGAACGTAAGACGACCAGTCAGTGTCGAGAGACATGGCAAAGATGAGGTCGAGACAGCGTATGCACGTGTAGCGAATATTACGCAGCACTGTCAGCTGCCGTTCTTCTTGCGAGTCTGCAGCTGACGCCGTCTGCGCCTTCTCAAGCTCCCGGCATGCTCGCACAAGACAATAAAGCACCACGTTCATGGATCTCTCCGCATAGGGGACCATTCGGTTTTGAAGTGTTTCGAAGACAGTTTCAATCATCTTCAGCAGACCCATTTGCTTCCTCGGACTAGCCAGAGATTGCTCGAAAGCTTGCTGCTCAATTTGACCATCGCGGACAAGACTGACATCGCTAAGAGGACCGAAGGAGACTTGCATGAAGACCTCGAATTCCTTATCAGGTAGTTGTGACAAGGTTCTCAAAATGGCCTTTCTCCGACCCGTTTGCCCTGCCTGGCTAGAAGTCGCGCCAGCCTTCGAGATCATACGACCATACAATACACGGAGGAGAACAGGAACGAGCTCAGGCCGGTGTGCTTCCTCGATCAAGCTATCTTCACCACCAACGCGAACGAACACAGAAAGCTCATCCCTAAAGCGGTTTTCATCCATGATATTCATAAGATTCTCTTGGTAAGGGACAATACTTGGTGACTTCCAAGTAAAAAGAGCTTTGAGTGCGCATTTTTGAATGTCCGAGTTACCATGGCAAAGCAATCCCAGAATAGCATCATGAATCTCAGGAGCCCTGTATAGAACACGAGGATTGACGAATTGACCAAGAAGCCTGAGGAATGCCAGACGATCGAGGAAACCCCAGGGGATGAAGTCTTCGTCCGAGGAACTCTCGTCGTCATCACGCGAAGCCCACTGGAGAAACAAGGGCGCGATTTGGCGGAATCGTTTCTCTGCGATATTGGGGATGGCGTTCAGAACACGAAGAGCATGGGTTCGGGGAGAAGCTGGTAGTGCATCCGTGAAGGTATGATCCTTGCTGTACTCGTCCTCTAGCATTGAATCGGGTTGCTCAGGGCCTTGGAAGTATTTAGCGGATATATCTTCAATCCTGGCCGCGTTAAAGCACTGGAAATAACCAGACCGGTAGTCAGGGGTTTCTTCCTCTTGCTCATCTGCACTCGTGTCCAAAGAGCCCCGTTCGAGGAGCCACTTCATGGCAAGATCCGAAATGATCTTCTCACCCTCGGGATTCTCGCTCATTGATTTCAAGGCCTCCGCAGAATCGTCCCACAACGGAGTCATCTTCTTGGAAAAGAGTCCAAAACAGAAGTTGGGAATCAACCTAGCCATCCACCTGCGGGGGACCACCTGTGGATAAGCTAGAGCAAGTTTACGCACTTGCATTGCCAAAACTCTATGGCTATGAAGCGTCAACTGACTCTCTTCAATCTCAATGGCGAGAGAGACCATCTCAGCATCGTCGCCCAACGCTTGAACCAGTTCTCTAAGGATCTTCAAAGACAATAACCTGAGTTTCTGAGACGGGCCGTTGAGATTTGTAATGAGCACATCCGCAAAGTCTTCGACGGTGGAGTCATTGAGGTCGATGTCTCCGTTCAGAGCCGAGATATAAGCCAGCGTCGCTTCGAGGAACACCGGGAGACGAGAGTACGTTGCGGCTACTGCGCTGATCTGCTTCCAGAGAGAGCGGTCGAGTTTCTCGGACTGCAAGGCAAGTTCCACATATGCCTTGAAGCCTTGGCCCAAGTAGAATTTGGTTCTCGCAGACGTATCCACATTCTTCTTGTTCTTCTTCAAGGTGCGAAGCAGATGACCGTGCAAGGTTTGTACCATATCAGGCAACAAAGTCGGTTCCGTTGACAAAGATATCGCATTCGGAAGCTTAGAATATGCGTTGACAAGGCTCAGTTCTGTAGCATTGTGTGTGGGCTTGCTTAGTGTATCCTTGACACGGGATTTCCACGTTGCAGGGCAGGTAATATAACCAGGCTTCGAGGCTTCTGATGTAATGCAGCCAGCCTGGTTCAGTCGCAACAAGGCCAGGCAGAGCTCATGCTCGTGCTCCTGCCACAATGTGTTGACGAATTTCTGGAAATAAGGCAGGACGACGCTGTGGAATCTCTCGGGACCCCACTCCGAGAAGGTAGCACAAAACGGCAGGAAGAAGGATGTAAGTTTGTCGTTGGTCACAGCATCCATGAGTGAACGCATGTATGGCAACATCTCGTCCATTGGAGAGACTTGAAGTGCATATGCGACAGCAGTCAGAAGCTGCGGGGCAGCCTCAGCGTACGCCTCCGGCGCTTCTGCAGCCTTCTTGAGCAGACGAAGGAGGATATTATGAACAGGCTTCCAGACCTTGACTCGAGAACCCTTGCGAGTGGCGATACACTGGAATATCAAGCGACAGCATGCGTTCGCATGTTGCTTGTCGGTCTTGGAGCAGGATGATTCGATGTAAGAGCGGACGGTATCCAGGATGGGTTCATAGGTCTCGGCCGTCGTATTGTGCATTAAGTTGATAAGCAATCCGCAAGTGACGTCTAGCGCCAGACTGCTTTGTAGATCATCACCGTTGCAGATATGTTCCAGAATGCAAGTCAGGATATCAGTTCCGTTAGAGTGAATGCCATTCTTGACACCCTTGATGGCGTCGGAGAACATGGCCATAAGTCCGTCCTTGTAGATATCGACATTCTTGTCGTCACCAGCTGCTTGACGTAGATCCTCCAGTAGGAACGAGACCGCACGTTGAAGGGGAGTGGGATTCTTGTAATAGACCAGACCCGCCTTGCGAATAAGGAAGGACATGGACTCGGCGGCGAATCGGGCAACATGTGTCTTTTGTCGTTCTTTGCCGAGATAGGGAGTCATGATGCCCAACAGCTGCCGAAGGTCTGGGACCAAAAGTCGCGAAAGGAACTTGAAGATCCATGCCAAGCAGCTGAAGCTCCATTCGACAACTTCGACGTCAGTGTGGGTGGCTGCAACGGATGCGACGAGGGTGACGGCCGTGGCGAAGTGCTTCTCGAAGCGTACACCCAGATCTCGTGCAAATTGGGCAAGAAGAGCCAAGAGTGGCTCTATCGACAACTGATCCCTCTTCTCGATGAACTCCACCAGCAGGTTCATAATCTTGTCCTCGTGGTACAGGATCTGGGCCAGACTCTCGCACAGCGGGTTGACTCGACGGGCGAATTGTACGAAATTCTCGGACAGGTTCAACTCCACCCAGTGATCGAAGGCCGAACGAAAGTAGGAGGAGGTCTCGTCGCCTTCTTCACCGAAGCTGGGGCGGCGCACGCGATGGATGGGATCGATCTTGAGCTTTGCGACGCGCTGCGAAAACGGTTCGAATCGATGCGACTTTGTTGTCTCTGTCCCTCCCTTGACCCGCTTCACGGGCTTTGACCGCGAAGAAGACGACGCTGCTACCATCCTGACGTATGATGGTGACTGAATTAAGCAGCGCCGCTGTGTATATGAAGTTAACAATATCAAATTAATGGGGGACTGGTTCCATCACCGCCCCTCTTTGCCGTATAGACAAAAAAATTCATCGGTGCCGCAGCAACCTTGTTCCGGGTGCGGAGATTGTCTCTTCTAGCGCCGGGGTTAACAACTGGCAAGGCCTATCACGTGGGACGCAGTGGGCCCAAGCTTCCTGCCGCTCCATTTTTGGCGATCCAGCCCAGTCTCCAGGCTTCATTCCATTTAATTCAATTCAATCTACAATAGTCGATTGGATTCATTGCGGAATTGGAGTAACAATTGAACAACACCACCACTATACTTCTCCGACTCTCATTGCGCAAAATACAGATCACAAAAGGCTGGAGTCCATAGAACCCTGACTGAGTCCAGTGCGGCTCCAATTGCGCCAGCCTCGATTCTTGCATCATAGTATCGAATCGCAACATGGCTTCCAAGATGTGAGTGCGCCAGCCACAGTCCTGTCACTTAATCACTAACAGCTCCCAGAGTCGTCATCGGAGGTGTCAACTGTGAGCTCCAAGACGTCTTCACAAAACTTGCGAAGCTACATGTCAAGCAGAATTTCTCCTTCGCCATCATCGTTGGAGACCTCTTCGGCGACTGCTCGACGGAGCATGAGTTGGAGCAGATCTCGGCCCTGCTCTCAGGTAGCATCGCCGTACCCCTTCCAACATACTTCTCCCTGGGCAGCCGGCCTCTTCCCACGCGAGTGATCGAGGCGATCGAGGCCAACGATGAAGTCTGCCCTAACCTGTACTTTCTGGGCCGCCGCGGCACCCTGAAGACCGCCGAGGGCATCCGCATCGTCACCCTGGGGGGCAAGCTTTCGACAGACAACCAGGCCTCCTCCGACAAGTACCAACCCAATTACACCGAATCCGACGCCCGCACCCTCCACGGCGCGCACTCCGCTGACATCCTCATCACCAACCAATGGCCCAAGGGAATCCGCACGGGCTCCACGGCACCCTTCCCCGAAGAAGCCGCGACGACGGCGCCCCCGGACGAAGTCCAATGCATCTCCGACCTCTGCGCGACGCTCAAACCGCGCTACCACCTCACCTCGACGCCGGACTTCTTCTTCGAGCGCGAACCCTTCTTCCACCTCCCCACCTCCGAGGACGACAACCCGGACACCAAGCCACTGACCCGCTTCATCAGCCTGGCCTCCTACCGCAAGGCCAGCAAACAGAAATGGATGTACGCCTTCACGCTGGACCCGAAAGCCGCCGCGCCGCTCACCGTTCCCGCCGGCGCAACCGCCTCCCCCTTCCCCGCACCCGCCCACCTCAAACGCAAGCCCCTCGACAGCCAACACGACAGCTTCCAACGCTTCGACCAGAGCCACAACCAGCAGCACGAGCACCGGCCCCGCAAACGGGCCCGCAACCACGGCGGCCTGCCACCCCCCGGCCCGGACCAATGCTTCTTCTGCCTCTCCAACCCCAACATCGCCACCCACCTCATCACCTCCATCGGCGAAGAGAGCTACTTGACCACCGCCAAGGGCCCACTCCCCACCGCCCGCACCTTCGCCCAGCACGACCTCAACTTCCCCGGCCACATGCTCATCATCCCCTTCACGCACACCCCGACCCTGCCCGCCATCACCGACGACTCCTCCCGCCGCGCCACCTACGCCGAGATGACCCGCTACCGCACCGCGCTGCACGCCATGCTCCAGCGCCGCGCCGCCGGCGCCCTCGGCGCTGTCACCTGGGAGGTCAGCCGCGGGAACGGCATCCACGTGCACTGGCAGTTCCTGCCCGTGCCGGCGGCCCTCATCCAGCGGGGCCTCGTCGAGGCCGCCTTCAAGGTCGAGGCCGAGAACCTCAAATACCCGCGCTTCGAAGCCCCCACCGCCACCGCGGACCCCAGCAGCGAGCCCGGCGACTTCTTCCGGGTCTGGATCTGGAGTCCCTCTCCTGCTGACTCAGACAAACAAAACAACAACAACAACAACCCAGCAGAAAACCCAGAACCCAACGAAAAAACAACCACAACCACAACCACCGGCACCGACAAAACGATCCTCCTCCCCCTCGGCCCGGAGTTCCGGTTCGATCTCCAATTCGGCCGCCGGGTCATGGCCAAGTTGATGGAGTTGGAGAAGCGAATCGACTGGCGCAAGGATGTCCAGTCGCAGGAGCAGGAGGAGGCCGATGCGGTGGCCTTCAAGGAGGCCTTCAAGGAGTTTGATTTCACCTTATAGACCAAAAGCGAGGTAGGAGTCTAAGGAATCGGGAAGTAAAAAAGCTGAAAGGACCCTTTTATTTTGAGTCCAGGCGCAAAATAGAAGTGTATTTTTACGGGGCTTCACATCCCAATACCCAGTCAACTTATTTTGCGGATGGAGTTTGTCTCCGCATGTTACTCGACTATACCGTGTGTATCACAGGGGATTTAGGTTGGCGGTACTCTGTAGTTGGATGACATTTACTCGGTGGCTAGCCAGATGTGGGAATGGTTACCTTGGCATGTATTACGAGATACCGTAGCGAGGACGGGACATCCAAGAGATAGCATGGGCCCAGGTATGTCTGTAGCTTTGGACTCCTAACTCGCCGAACCATAGAAGATCAAATATTAAGGCAGGACACAGGATGGTACGGCAGTAGCCATCCCACTTCATCAAATTGACAATCATAGATATCAAATATACATCATGCAGGATTCTGTCCAGGCGGGCCACATCGGACCAAGTATGATACAAGGGAAGGTATATACAAGGTCATGCACGGGCGAAATGAGAGTGGGGCTTATAGTGTGGCATTCCGATGACAAGAAAGAGCAAGGGCCCTCTGATAGCCAAAGAGGAATGCAAGAAGCAGATACGCAGCGCAGGGCTGAGTCACTTTTCAGCGTGAAACTCGGCCTTGACTGCTTGCGTGGGGGGATGGGCTTGTCTAGAGGTTTTCAGATATCATGGTAGCTCCTCGTTCTACCTAAATCTGTTCAGGTCATGTTGATTTGCGTGATAATGGCTTCGACATTTAGGGTCATCAGGAATTCTTGAAATGAAGTTCAAAACACAGGCGGGTATCAATCCGGGGTCATAACGAAGTTTTACACGTCCCGGTAAGAGTTGGGCACCGGCCTCCGTCCGCTCTGCAGGAGACTCGGGGGCCTGCCCGGGTCACTAGCTTCGTGAGGAGTCGGCGCGGCAGCGAAAGACGGTGGTGAGGGAGGTGTGACCGGGGAGACTCCCTGGTAAGGTATGTATTGACTGATCGCCGGGGAAGGTTGGCGGTACGGTACGGGCCGAGGGGCATTCATGGCCGATGAGAGAGCGGGAGCCGGAGATCGTGTTCGGTCCATTGGCATATATGGAGGGAGTGGGGTTTCCGATGGCATATAATAAGGCTGCGAATGCTCCGCTGGTGCATGAGCGGGCTGCGTGGTGTAGGTTGGAGCCGGTGACATCGTATGATACCGTTCTTCATGGGGGAAGCCATGATTGTAAGGCTGCTCATCGTATGGAGAAATGGGAGGAGGCGATCTGGGGCCATTGTGGTTGTACCCGTATGTGTTCTGAGCATCGTACCCATGCGGGGTTTGCGCATTGTAGTCTTGAGGCTCGGGGTAGTGGCCAGGAATGTCTGTTCTGTCAAGGTGATGACCAGGAGTGCCCGTCCTCTCTGGGTATTGCCCGGGAGTGCCGGTCCGAATGGGATATTGACCAGGCGTGCCGGTCCGAATGGGATATTGACCAGGAGTACCAGCTCTAACCGGCGGAGGGCCCATGTAGCCTCCACCACCCACCCCTCCCCCATTCATTCTAGGCGCAGACGGCATCCGACGAGGCTCGCGATTGACATGATTCATAGACTCCAACTCGACTGCCTCCACATGGGGGCCAGTATCTTCCACCCTCTTGGTCACAGCATTATCCCAGCTGGGCATGGCAGGCAACGCATCCTCGTTGAACTTCGACCCTGCAGGGCTCGTCGGGGCATCAAAGCGAGCGACTTCCGTTCCTCGATACACGGGCGGCGGCTGCGGAGCTTGATATGGAGACTTTACTGGCATCGGAGGCGGCATAGTCCCTGGCATAGCCCCCGGCATATCTGGGGGTGGGTACGGATCGTCCAAGTGCTTAGGCTTGCGTTGCCTGTTTCGAGGCGACGGGCAGCACATTGAACAACATCCGCAACATCCTTTGCAGCATTGAATACCGCAGCATAGACAGTTGACAATACACGCAATGACGGACAGAACAATCAGCCCGCCGACGATGATAGCAGCAATGACAGGCCACCTAAGAACTCTGGTCAGTTTCTGGAAGTATTGTACTGTGTTCATATAACATACTTGCAGTAAGCCTTGGACATGCAACTATCCCAACTCGAGAAGGTAGAAGAGGCAGACTTGAGATCGCTGACTATATCTCGCGCCCACAATGGGGCGGGGACCGTATCCACCGGACTCATTATTATGGCCCTGGCAGTCCGTGTGCTCTAACCTTGCCGCTAGTCTATCCAAAAACACCCCACTCTTGTTCAAGGACCGGGTAAAACGAATGTGAACGGTCAAAGTTATAGAGTCTGTTTTGTAAGCGTGTTCCTGACACGTCGGATGCGATCATGTAATTTGCAGCGTGATGATAACAAAAGGAGCGGTATCGACCCGGATAGCGATCGTGGGCGTCGTTTCGGAGTGATTGGGGTCGGAAATAGCAACAATGCCGAAGAGTATGAATGAATGTATGCGTTGTTCATGTGTCCATCCGCTCCTTCGGTCTGGGTGCAATGAGTGACTCGGTTTGCGACTTTACGCGATGCCGGATTTGCGCAAGGTGGAATCGAATGGTGTGTTTCAAAAGGGCACCGGATATGCAAAACCTGTATTCGCACAATGGCCCGATTGACGCGACAGTGTAATAAAGACTGGATGGATGGATAATGATCTTTGTTTTGAGTGTTGTGCGTGCGCTCAAAGAGCACTCACTGCCTTTAGGGGGAAGGAGGGAAAGGAACGATCAGATGTAGACTTTTAGGCACCTGCAAGGCAATGGTTCCCTTTCCAGGATTGGGAAGTAGGGAGCCGGATAGAACGAAAGGCGCCGCTAGGAAGTCCCTAAGCGACCGGGGGGAAGATGATTAGAAGCCAAAACGAAGGAGAAGAAGAGAAGGGAGGAGGAGGAGGCAGGGAGAGGAGTTGGATGAAGCGGAACGAAAGAGAGAAAGGAAAGAACTTCAGTTCAGAGATCGGCGTTCCATTGAGTGAGGAGAGAACAACCATCAACCATCAACCATCAACCATCAACCATCAATCAACCGATCAAACACCACAAACCTCGTATTTGCGGCCCCATCTCGCCCTGATCACTAAGTAAAGTCAACTAACTCGACTGACCTGCACTTGAAACTGTCGTTTCCCCCCCCCTTCCTCGGTCGCACTCCACCAGTGTCGATCGAAACGAAGGTGAAACCCCTTCATTGGCAGTCGCAGGGCCCACTGAACCTCCGTGGCATCATGTACTCAAGTACTTTGGTAAATTACCATCATACTGACTAACAGTCTACGTACCTTATAAAAACTACAAAAGGAGATTACCTAGTATAACCCTGTCTTGAGCTGATCGAGTTTCTTCAGACTTCGAATCAGAAACTAAGAAGTATGATTGTGAAGCGCGAGGGAGACCCCAAGGCAGAGCAATGGCAGAACTCGGCTGCCTAAACCCAATGCATGGCCTGCGGTGCCCTCTTGTTCTCTCTCCCCTTGAACTCCCAAACCAAAATAAGTTCCCAGAAACGGACAAGATAGGCAGCATCGGCAAAATCGACCGGGCTATCTTGATTTGATTCCAGATCCACTGCGCAACACATGGTCTCTCAGGGGTTCATTTATATGCATTAGATATGAAGCGATATTGGTGTAGAAGACATGCCACGGCGAAGAAGCAGGAGGACCGTATGACACAAATAAAAATAATAGGTGCAATAGAAGGTATCGAAACGTCATGCAAACCAGGCTCCCAATAGTGACAAGGAAAAAGAAAGAAAGAAAAAAAAGAAACCATAGATCAACACCCCCGACAAAGTCATTAAAATACGGGTAGGAAATAGGGAATACAACACAAAGATACTCATGAGTCCCGTCACACATTTTGCTCGTAACAGCCTCTCCTCGAGTTGGTCGCGAGGTGAAGGGCGACATATTCCAGTGGCGCGACGGAAACCAACCGACTGGACGATTATTTAAACGGCCGATCAAGAGACTCCTTGAGAATAGACATAGTATTTCATTTCGTTGGTTGAAAAGCGAACGCAGGTGGGATTAGACCTTGGAGGCCGGAGGAGGACCCGGCGGGGGTTGATATACACGTTCGCCACCATTGTGATAGGCATTCTGTGGCTGTTGCAGTTCAATGCCCGTTTGCTGCTGGCCCCCGAAGTAGCCATACTGAGGATGAGGAGAGTATTGCGGCGGCGGGGCAGGCTGGTAGTAGGGGTCTGCGTAGTACGGTTGTCCAGGCTGTTGCTGTTGCTGCGATTGCTGAAAGGTCGGCGGAGGGCCCGCAAGCCATGCGGTGCCGGGATGAGGACGAAGGCCTTGTCTGCGCCGACGGCGAGCATTGAAACAACTGCCAAAATAATTAGTCTTCTGACTTGTTCTTGCACAGGGGGTTAGGGATAACATACGCGAAGAGGAAAAAGACAAGTAAAGCTACTCCAACAATGACAGCGAAGGCGATCCATCGACCCCAATCGTACCAGCTATTGCCATCGCAGACATAGCCATTATATGTCTCCCGGCTAGATAGTTGTTAGGAATTTTGAGAAAATCTTGTGGATCCATGGCGTACATCCATAAGATGTGAATGTAGCCGATACCATGGTGTGTTGAGTTTACATACCAATCTCGACGTAGCAGGACACCCATGGTGGCTGAACCTCTTGATGCGAGGCGATACTCTGGGGAAGGCGGCGGAGGATGACGTCGATCAGCAGGCGTAGAGAACTAACGAAACGAGTGCAAGATGAGTTAAGATGAACTGATGTCGAATCAAACGGGTTTGAGAGAGGTTTGGGCAAGCAAAGAAACTTGGGCCAGGAACAATGTAAAGGGAGAGAAGAAGAGAGTGAGAAGTGAGTTGAGTGAGTGAAGAAGTTCTTCTTGGGGCGGGTACCAGAAGGCAGCAGCCAAAAGTTGAGTGAAAGGAACTGCACGGCTAGTAAGAGTAAGTGGTTTAACTAGTCTATTGGGTAGGGCTGTGGCCTGTGGCTAAAAGAAGTGGGTTCCTCCGTTTAGTGTAAGGAATTGGAACTTATCAACTGTTTTCAGGATGGCTGGGGGGATAGTCTTGGAGAAATTAGAACTAGTCAGGTTCCTCCCCTTCTTGGCCTTTCCAGAATTGAAACAAGAATAAGTCAGAGATTGAATGGTAGCATCATCGACTGTGAAATTGTATCAATTCGAGTCCCATCGAGATTTTTCCTTTTCGCAAGAGCACCCTGAGTAATGAAGTCATCGTTGCTCCCAACGACCGCCGTATACTACTGGTACTGTACCTTATCGTAACTTATATGTATGCACCATAGATTCAGCCACACCTCATCACCGCATGTGGGGACCAACAACTGCATAATTTTGTACACACTAAAAGCTACAATGAAGTCCGTCTTATTCATTCTAGACTAGATCCATCTCTCCTCACCTTCACAGTAATAATCCTTGATCCTTTCGCCCTTCTTCACACCTTATTCGACCTCATTCGAAATCAAATTTTGGTGCCTGCTTGCCATACCTTACTATGTCCAGTACAGTTTTCTAGCATGGCATCGGATACCTCGGATGACCGCCACCCGCAATCAACGGTCGGATGGAAAAAAAGATTCCCAGTTGCATGGCAGAACAACTACAAGTTCAAGTCAACATCACATCACGAGCTTACTCTCTCAAGCTTACATCTCGTGATCCCGGTGCCACGAGTAAATTACCCGTTCGATTCGCACTACTCCGTACCGTGGACGGACACCTCCAACACACTTTTTTGAGGCTGTGCTGTCTCGGCATGATATCATCCACCGCAAGGCAGACCAGAGCAGAAACCAGAGCAATGGGATCCATAGCAGTATTTACGCCGACGTTCTGCAACGTACAGTACTGTAGTGTCAGTAAAGTGAATGCCACTTTACGGAATATGGAAGAAGCTTTTATGCACCCAAGTGGCAGTGCAGTCAGTGATTTTACCGAGTTTGTTGGGCCCAAAGGAATTGCTGGCATCTGCTCCGTGTGCCATTCCAAATCCCGGTATACCGGTAGGGATTTGTAGTTGGCAGCCGTTCTACAACGCGGCGGGCGAAGAGGAAGAATTAGACCGATACAGCGACGCTCACTACATACAAGTCCATGCTTAATCCAGTGTGAATACTCCTAAGCTTAGTCACTCACCATATTGATCATTATAGCTCAAATGAGAGGGGACTACTCTAATCCAGTCAAGTCTGAATGATGACTACTCTATACTAGGTAGCTAACGAACACAACTTCAAAGAATACTACTAACTAACCACCCCCACCCCATTATGAATCACCCACATCCTAATCACTGGAAGTGCCGTGCGATGACAGCGCGCAAACGCACAAGGGCCACTGAACCTTCGCTGGACCCTGTTGGCGGGGGCTAGGATTTGCTGGAAAGACATGGGAAGGGCTTGCTTAGTTCCCGTCTTCGCAGCTGCAATGCCAACGCATCACTTGGTCTGTGTGCGTGCGTGTGTGTGTCTGACCTTCTTTTGTTTGGTTTGCCCTGTCGTTGTCTCTTTCCTTCCCTCCCCCCCTTCTCCCTCATTTCCCCTCGATCAACATTCTCCTAAATGTTCTAAATAAGAAGAATGCCATGTCCTTGAATCGACAAGTGCCGATGTTCCAGTTATTGCAATGTGCCTGGCGCAGTGAAGTGCGCGACTGACGGCGCTCTCTACGTCTTTCCCTTCTATACTTGAATCAACCTTCTATACTTGGATCAAACCGAGGCGCATCACCAGATTCTACATCTCTTACGCACCACGCACATTCTCCACCTCAGATCTCTTTCTGGAGTTGGGGTGGGCCGGTCACCGCACCGGTCTTCTCGATCGATGGTCTGCTCTCTTCGATATGATGATAGATTACATGCAAGATATGCGGCAACAACTCCAAAGACTATCTCATTAACATAACATCCATGAAACAGAAAGCTTCGCTAGAATTCGAACAATGTGCCTGGCTCACAAAAAACGTTCACATCGTTACAACTAGGCCGCCAGCCGCGAACAACGGCTGCAGTCTACGATCTCCAATCTCGCGGACGAGATGAAGAATAGAAGGGCGATGAGGGTCCGATCACTCGCTCATTTTTCTCGGGGGCCATCCTTGGATCAGTCACCTCTACCGGCTGGCACGGGCGATTAACCAATGCAGAACTGCATCGAGGTTGGTTTCTTCTTTTGCGCTGATACCATAGCAGCTCACCTCCCGGTGGGTAATGGATTTCAGGTCCATCGCTTCGATCAGATCATCCACCGACAACTTATTGGGGAGGTCCGATTTATTCCCCAGCACGAGGAGGGGGATCCCATCGAGCGTGGACTTTTTCATCAGGTCATGCAGCTCTTCCGTCGCGACTGGCAGAGCGGCGCGATCTGCCGCATCCACAATGTAACTAAATGGTGGGAGTCAGTGACGTCCATCGCCTGACGTTGACGTCCAGGAGAGAAGGATGCTTTACACGATCGCATTAACGCCTCGACAATACCGCTCCCACATCGGTCGGAATCGCGGCTGGCCCCCCAGATCCCAGCTGCACTGAATATTAGCCGCAACACTGACGACTTATGCGATAGCTCGATACCAGATCAGGGCACCCACCACTTAAGAGTCACATGCCCTTTTTGGACACGCTTTGTGTTGAACCCAATGGTGGGGATCGAACTACCAGTGTGCATTAGCGATCGGCTGACTCTGCGCCATCTTTGAGCCAGGCCTGATGCGGTCGGACTTACTCTACAGTGAACTCGCCGCCCTGTGAATGTGATTAGCGATAGTTTCGGCTGGATCATGATGGCCAAGACATACCGCAAGAACACGCAACAAAGAAGACTTTCCTGCATTTTGGAGCCCAATCATGGTGACATCCATCTCCGTTGCCCTACAGAGGCATCATATACAAGTGATCTTAGCAAATCATCCTATGCCTTCTCGGCGGGGGACGGGCCGCAGGATGGAGGGACCATCTCCGGGGAGAAACCGATTTACTTAGTCGGGGAGGGGGGGCGGCGACGGCCCACTTACCAGAACATCCTCAAAAGCCAGTCATAGATCGTTCGAAAGATACCCGCCATATTGGTAGAGAGAAGTTGAGAAGGAAAAGTGGTGGTCGGAATTTGCTAAGAAGTTGTGTTGCGAAAAGAGCAAGTGGAAAACCGCAGCTTGGCTTGGCTGGTGGGCGATCGACAACCGGGGTGTGGGCGGTGATATCGAGTTTCCAAGGACACACGGACGTTGTGTACGGTGTGCTAAGGTGCTGGGACACCGTGGGGTGGGGATTGCCGTTCGAAGGGAGAGCCGCCTTGTTCCAACAAAAGAGGAGAAGAAAAGGAGTAGGACGGTAGAAGTCAGTCGCAGCGAGCAGAAGAACCGTAAGGATATGAAGACGAGAAGAGAACGGCGTAGAAGAGCAACAACCTGTGACCTGAAGATGCAAGTCGGGATTTCGCCAGACTGCGGCAGATTGTTGTTGTCGTATTATTATTGTTGTAGAGGGTCAAGGCTGGTGGGAAAAGAAGAAAGTCAAATTCACTAAGCACCGATAAAGGCGGCAAGTTTCCAAGTTTTCTGGACAAGCCTCAAGGCGGGTGTAGTGACAGAGGGAAGTAATAAGAATAATTTCTTCTTTTGAAGCCTTATTCTTTTTCCTTTCCCGCGTTGTGGTGAGACCGAGCAGCGTTGATGGATGGATCGATCTACTAAGTACGAGTATGTGCACGCATGACCGATCGCTCTTGCGCCTGCGCCGCCGCCGCCGCCGCCGCGGCTGGAGAAGAAGGAGGGAGGGTGAGGAAGGGAGGGAGGGGAGCGCCTACTAGTCAGTGCTCTCTCGCTCTCTCTCTCTCTAGTGCAGGCAGTACAGTACGTAGTAGTGAACTAAGGTAAGGTAGTCCTGGTCCTGCCCAGTCAGTCAGTCCCCTGTCAGGTCTGTGTCGGTGTCTGTGCCTGTGTCAAGTCTGTCAGAACTCTGCTCGAATGCTCAGAGTAGTATGACGGCCTATCTTCCAGTCGCAGCTTTTTTTTTTCTTTCATAAGAGTTGATCGGTGAAGATGAACGACATTCCGACTAACCATCTAAGTTACCTTAACTTTAAGCAGACTGATAAGTCTGCGATTAGTTAGTTAGTGAGGCCGGTCAGTGACTAAGAAGTAGCCAGCGTGGAAAATGTATCCAAAGGAATGACGGCGATTCCCGGGAGCATTTGTTAGCTAAGATCAAACAGATTAATAAAACAATGGCCGGTCACGCTGTTCGCTCATGTCGGCGACGGGCTTCTCGTACTCGGTATAATTGTCGCCAAAAGGACCAAGACTGACTGTACAGTACGAAGTCAGTCTCAAATCATCCCTTTGGCTTATCTCTCTGACTGTTCGAAAAACCCAGGAGACAAAATACTCCATCAGCGCAGGAACTGGGAACATCCAGCAGGCTGGCGTCCACTTAGACTCGACCTCGAATCGATAGTTCCATGCTAAAAGCACGACCATCAATGACGAGGGAGGATGGGTCCGCCGCCGCCATTGATTGTGGATTGATTGATTGGCATTGATTGATTGTCTGGCTATGAAGAGGCCCCGCCCGGGTCCGGCAGGCTCTTTGCCTTGTTGCCTAAGGTGGTAAGGCGGAACTTCTGTCCCGTGCGTTAGTCCCGTGATGCGAATGGCGGTCTGCATTTTCTGCCAGCACTTTCTGCCCTTCCCCTCAGTCCCGTGATCTCTGCCTCAGGCCACCAAGTATCTACCTGCACGGCTATCAGCACGTGATGATATCTGTCCGTCGGGTCCACCTCGAAAAATTTCCCCGTCGGTCGAGGATGAGGCTTCGTCCGTTCCTCAGACTGAACTTGGGGTCTCACTCCAGTCTTCTGGGTATTATCAAAGAGCGCTTCTACTGCGCCAGACGCTTCTCTCACCATGGCTCCCACAGCGGCGACAGACACCAATTGGTCTGTCAACTACGATACCCTGAAGCGGGAGAAGCTCTTCAGGAACCCTCCCACCGACCATACCGCATACCCAGCGTTGGCCGCCTCCATCCGGCCGCACGTCGATTCTTTCAATGCGCTCTTCGACGGTCCCAAGACCCTGGAAGAGGCCCTGAAGGACATTGGCACCAAGACTTTCCTCGACGGCGATGCTGAAACACCCGAACAGAAGAAGGCTCGCATTGCGGAGGGCCGCAAGGCTCCGAGACGCAACCGGCTCAACGTTCGGATCAGTGAAGTTTTTCTCGAGAAGCCCGCACTGCCCCCTACCAACAAGTTCGCGACTCGCAACCGCAATATCTATCCCTCGGAATGCCGTGAGAGACACGCGACGTATCGCGGGAAGCTGCGCGCTCGCATCGAGTGGCAGGTCAACAATGGCGATTGGATGGAGTCGGTCCGAGAATTGGGCCAGGTCCCCATTATGCTGAGGGTAAGTTGACGACGAGCTGGACTTTGTCTGTCTGTCCGGTGACGGTCCGCAGTTACTGACCACGCTGGCAGACCAACCGGTGCCATCTCGAGAAGGCGACCCCTCATGAACTCGTCGAGCACAAGGAAGAATCGGAGGAGCTGGGTGGTTATTTCATTGTCAACGGAAACGAGAAGCTCATTCGAATGCTGGTGGTCGGAAAGCGAAACTACCCCATGGCGATCATCCGTGGTTCCTTCGTCAAGCGTGGCCACACATACACCAAATACGGTATCCAGATCCGGTCCGTAAGGCCAGATCAGACATCGCAAACGAACTCTCTACACTACTTGACCGACGGCAACCTGACCTTCCGTTTCTCCTGGAGAAAGAACGAGTACCTCATCCCGGTGATGATGATCCTCAAGGCCTTGGTAGAGACGAACGATCGCGAGATCTTCGAGGGAATCGTGGGCGGCGCCTCGTCTGAGGGCATCAAGAACACATTCATCACGGATCGTGTGGAGTTGCTGCTTCGGACATACAAGGCATACAACAAGCACAGCCGCTCGGCCTGCCGATCATATCTCGGAGAGAAGTTCAAACCTGTTCTTGGAGTCGCGGCCGACATGTCCAACGAAGATGCTGGTACCGAGTTCCTCCGCAAAGTTGTCCTCCCCCACCTGGGCTGCCACAACGTCACCGAAACCCAGGATTACGACAAGTTCAAGATGATCCTGTTCATGATTCGAAAGCTCTATGCATTGGTTGCCGGAGATTGCGCTCCGGACAATCCGGATGCGGTCTCCAACCAAGAAATCCTTCTTGGTGGTTTCCTCTACGGAATGCTTCTCAAGGAAAGGCTCGAGGAATGGGTGAGGTCTTTCAGCCCAATTCTCAGGGACTGGTCCAACCGCAACAGCGGAGCCAAGTTCACCGATTCCGCATTCGAGAGGGACTTCCTCAGCAAGGTTGTGAAGCGGTCCAACGAGAACATCGGAGGAGCTCTTGAATATTTCCTTTCCACCGGTAACCTGGTCAGTCCCACTGGTCTTGATTTACAGCAGGCATCCGGTTACACTGTCATGGCAGAAAAGATCAACTTCTACCGGTTCATCAGTCACTTCCGCATGATTCACAGAGGTAGCTTCTTCGCACAGCTCAAGACCACCACGGTCCGTAAGCTGTTGCCTGAGAGTTGGGGTTTCTTCTGCCCTGTACACACTCCTGATGGAGCTCCTTGTGGTCTGCTTAACCATCTTGCGCACAAGTGCTTGATCGCCACTAGTGACGTTGATGTATCAAAGATTCCCAAGGTACTGGTGCAGTTGGGTGTTCGTTCTGAGTCGTCTGTTTCTGTGGAGGAGAGCGTGACTGTCCAGCTGGACGGACGCGTTATTGGATACTGCTCCCCCAAGCAGGCCGGCGCAATTGCCAACACGCTAAGACGCTGGAAGGTGGCAGGAGACGACCGTATCCCTCTCGAGCTGGAGATCGGCTACGTCCCCAACTCCAATGGCGGTCAGTATCCTGGTATCTACATGTTCTCGCAAGCCGCCAGAATGTTCAGACCCGTCAAGTACCTGCCCCTGGGCAAGCTCGACTACGTCGGCCCATTCGAGCAGCCCTTCATGGAGATTGCCTGCATGCCCAACGATCTTATCTCGGGTGTCTCCACTCACATCGAGTTCACTCCCACGAACATGTTCTCCATTGTCGCCAATATGACGCCATTCTCCGATCAGAACCAATCCCCTCGTAACATGTACCAGTGTCAGATGAGCAAACAGACAATGGGTACGCCTGGTACTGCGATCGATTACCGCACCGACAACAAGCTGTATCGGTTGCAGACAGGTCAGACCCCGATCGTGCGGTCGCCGCTCTACAACGCCTACGGTCTGGACAACTTCCCCAACGGTACGAACGCTATTGTTGCTATTATCTCCTACACCGGTTACGACATGGACGACGCTATGATCATCAACAAATCCTCTCACGAACGTGGTTTCGGTCACGGTACGATCTACAAGACCAAGGTCCATGGCCTTGACGACAACGACTCCCGCCGGGGCAAGTCTCGCCGTGAGATCACCAAGCTCTTCGGTTTTGCCCCCGGTGACCAGATCAAGGCCGAGTGGCGTGCCACCCTCGATGAAGACGGTCTGCCTCACATTGGCGCCCGAGTCAAGGAAGGCAGCTATGTTGCGGCGTGGCACAACGTGCGGTATGACGCCGCCAGCGACTCGTACGTGAACGTGGATGGCGTCACCCACTTCGTGAAGTACAAGGACGCGGAAGAAGGATACATCGACAGCCTGCGCATCCTGGGAGCCGAATCCGGTGTCGAGCCCTGCCAATCGATCAGCGTCAAGTACCGCATTCCCCGTAAGCCGATCATCGGTGACAAGTTCTCCTCTCGTCACGGACAGAAGGGTGTTTGCTCGCAGCTCTGGCCCGCGGTGGACATGCCCTTCTCCGAAAGTGGCATCCAGCCCGACCTGATCATCAACCCTCACGCTTTCCCTTCCCGTAAGCTCTTCCCCCGTCCCTCTTCCCCTAACCTCTTACACCCCTTCCTCAACATTCATCTAACCGCTCTTTCCAAACAGGTATGACAATCGCCCAGATGGTCGAATCCATGGCCGGTAAGGCCGGTGCCCTCCACGGCCACCCGCAAGACTGCACGCCGTTCCAGTTCTCCGAGGAGAACACGGCGGTGGACTACTTCGGGCAGCAGCTCCGCAAGGCCGGATACAACTACTTCGGCAACGAGCCCCTGTACAGCGGGATCACGGGCAAGGAGTTCGCGGCGGACATCTTCATCGGCGTGGTCCACTACCAGCGTCTGCGTCACATGGTCAACGACAAGTTCCAGGTCCGCACCACGGGCCCCGTCAACAACCTGACCGGCCAGCCCGTCAAGGGCCGTGCCAAGGGCGGTGGTATCCGTGTCGGCGAGATGGAGCGCGACTCGCTGATCGCCCACGGCGCCGCCTTCCTCCTGCAGGACCGTCTCATGAACTGCTCCGACTCCACCCGCTCCTGGATCTGCCGCGACTGCGGCTCCTTCCTCTCCACCCAGGTCGTCGCCTCCGCCGCCGGCTCCAGCAAGGCCCGCATCGCCGCCGCCAAGGCCGCTTCCTCCCAGTCCGCCAGCAGCAACAAAGACCACCACGGCCCCAGCGGCCTGTCCGGCCTCGTCCGCTGCCGTCGCTGCGCCCGCGAGGCCGTCTTCGATGACTCCCGCGCCGTCGTCTGGGAGGACGGGGACGGCCGTCGCTACGTCGGCGGCGATAACGTCACCGTCGTCGCCGTGCCGGGTGTGCTGCGGTACCTGGACGTCGAACTCGCTGCCATGGGTATCCGGATGAAATTCCGGGTGGATAACTAGGTCGCCAGCCGCCAGCCGCCGGCCCCCGCTAGGACAGAATGTGTCTTTTTTAAATCCCTCCTACAAAAAAAAAGCATTGATTGTCGTATTTTGTTTTTCCTTTTTTTTTGTCATAGGTGGGCGTATTTCAGCAACTTTTTTAATTTTCTGCTTAGTTCTTGGAGACGAACGTTTGTATGCTACTTCACCACACTCACACATATGGTATGGATCTGTTATGTAGTGCATGTTGCTGTGAATAAGATTTTTTCTTTTTTTTCCATTCTGTTTCAACTGCTATGGTTGGGTGTGACATACGGGCTAGTCGCTATCTAGTAGGTACCTAATCACTATCATGGGTGTCGTCGGTGCATGTCTGTCTGTTACGCTATTCGTCTCCAGGCTATCATCTTCTCTCTGGAAAAGTACACACCCTAGCCGGCAAACCTGCTACCCTACGCCAGTTTGGGAATAACTACGGTTTCACTGCCATACCCAGAACTCAGGAAAGCAAACCGACAGAAGTATCAAAGTTTGATCATTTCATAAAGTTATCCACACCCCATACGAAAGACCGGAAAAAAACTACCACTCAAGAGCGCGGGGGGTTTGGTAAACCTGCCTAGAGAGCCTAGAATCTATCTACTAGGTAGCCAGCCACCGACCCATCCTGTTCTATAGACCGAGCTACAACTCCGACGTGACGTTCGAGAACTCGCCCTTCTCCAGCTTCGTCTTCCAGAATATGGGGTTCATATCGTTGAAGCCGTGGTGGACCCAGCCTTCCTCCTTGACGTGGTACAGGTTGATGAAGCCACCGGAGTAGGCGTCGCGGTGCATGGCGGCCAGGATACTGCGGCGGCCGAGCTCGAGGGCCTCCTGCTCGGTCAGGTCGTACCGGTAGTTGGCGTCCAGCACGCCGTAGGCGAAGGTCTGGCCGGAGCCGACGCAGAAGAGGTTGCCGGCCAGCCGGGTGCCGTCGGAGTCGATGTAGTAGAGGGCGGGGCCTTCTTGCGGGGTCATCTGTATTCGGTCCAAAAGTGTTAGAGCATGATCCCATGGGTTCAAGGGATATGAATGGGGCCAAGGAGGGCCGGAGGGGGATGATGGGCTAAAACGTACGCCTGCTAACATCGTTCCCATGCTCAGACCCATCCCCTTGTACGCGTATGTTAGGTTGGCGAGGATTTTCGAGGCCGCGGCGACGGTGATACGGCGCTTGTGTCGGATTTCTATGCAACCCGAAAGGTTAGTGGTTGTGCCTCCGAGAAAGAGGGGGGGGGGGGGAAACCTACCGTGAAGTGTGCATTGCTGGCTCAGATATCTCAACCAATATTGACAATCCTGGGCGGCAAGCGCATGCCGTCAGCATTTTGCACTGCAAAAAAAAAGTCTCGCAAACCGGGCAGCACATACAGCAGCACCACCAGCCATGGTCCCCAGCAGACCCGGAGTCGGCTCGTTCGTCGGCTTATCTTCGCCGCGACTCAACCGCGAAACAGGGATAACCTTCTTCACTGTCTGACTGGCGATCCAGTTTCCAGCCGTGGCTCTGGAATCGGTCGCGACGATCTTATTGCAGAAACAAATCCGTCAGTTATCATTCTCTCGAGGCAAAGGATGTGGAAACTGGTGGAGAATGACCGCATACAATTCCGCCCTGGAACCGGAAAGCCAGCGTCGTCGTTCCGTGGGCAAGTTTGATGGGGCAGCTGGGGTTCGAGTGGTCATCGGTCATGGCACGGAGGAAGGCTCTGGACTGGATTCTGGGGTTAGCTGGTCGATCGTGGACTTCGTGAGAGGGGGGACAATTCATAGTGTCTAGTCGGGCGGCGACAGCGGCGGCGGCGTCGACTCCGAACATAGTCCGTATCGACGTCCACCAAGAGAGGGAGGCCCAAGTAGCACGCGGAGTCTGATGGCACAGTGCTCACATTATCGACGGGAGGAAGGCTGAACTTCAAGGACAGAGGTGGAAGGCTCTCGGTGAGATCACGCTGTTCTTGCTCGGAGTAGAACTCATTCTGGTGCGGCGCCCGCGTGTATTGGGCGACCAATTTATCCATGATGTGCGAGGGATGGTTATTGGGTTCGAAATGAATGGCAAGACGGGTGGTGAGGAAGAAAGGACACGGCAAATGGCGGAGGGAGGATGGAGAAGTATGAGATGGGAGATGGCAGATGCAGCTCGGGAGCTCTGATGATTGATGATGCTGGGGGTGGAAGCTCCAATCCCTCCGTCCGCGTCACGCTGGTCGCCTGGATCACGTGCTGTCTACCGTCTAGTTAACTGATCCACAGCAATTATGTGCTACTTCCTACTTGAATCTATTAAAACTTACTGGTCTTTTCACAAACGCAAGGTCAATAATCGCATTGCTACTTGTACAGAATCAAACTAACGGAGCAAACTCAATCTATGTTTACATTTTTCATCTTCTTGTTCGCTGATCCGACCTAAACCGTCATTCTCATAGTAACAGAACTTAAGACATGCAAGAGACCCAAAATCCAAACCGAACATGAACAGGTAAGAATCAAATCGGAACGGCAACTGGATGCGCAGGAATAGGGCTCGATACATAGGGAACCTCAGAGCCACGAGAGATATGCGCCGACTGCAGGTCCTCTGATGTCCGCGGCAGCTCTTCGCTGGTCTTGCCAACGGGTTCGGAAACAACCCCGTTAGCCGTCTGTCCCTGGACTTCCTCACTAGTGTACTTCTCTGGAGCAGGAATACTGCTGGACTGCGCTTCGGTTCCACTAATGACGGCTGGGTCTTGAGCTGTACCGGTGGTATAGCGTTCTTCAGCAGCATTGGTAGTTGCGGGCTCCGGGGCGGAGGTGTCAGCATACAGCTCAGAGCCGGCGCCGTCGATGTAGCGGTCATGATCCGTTCCATTAGCATACGTATCCCGATGGGCTGCATCAGGATATGCCTCAGTACCGTGACCGTTCGCATACGGCTCGGCGGGGGTCTCGCGAGCATATCCATTTGCCCCAGTGTCGTTGCCGTTAGCATACGGCTCGGCGGGGGTATCACGGGCATATCCGTTCGCCCCAGTTCCTTGGGCATACGACCCCTCTGCGGAACCGTTCACGTCTCGCACGGAGTCCGAGGCAGTTGTTTCAACTGCATAAGCTCCTTGCGAGTCACGCACGCCACGACCGGACCGTGGCAAAAGGGTGCTGTCCAGGGCGTCCCCGGCTGAAGTATGAATGGGCTCTGCGCTGCTCTCCCACGCGCGAAGTTCATTCTCAGCATCCTCAATGACCTGTCTTGTGGCCGAAATCTGGTCATACTCCCGAGGGGAGTCTCCCGGGACGACCGGAGTGTCATCTAGATGGTTGAGCAACCGGCGTGCGTGACGGGCTAGCAGGATCTGCTTTTCTCCGCGCTCGATAACCGCCGCCAGGTGTATATCGTACGCCTCCTTGAACTTCGACCGAGTCTATACACCTCACAGTCAATATCTCTCAGCCCTTCATTTGAAAGGAAGTTTCGGAAAACATACCACATTAGTCAACTGCGCCTCAGCCACCAGACTCTGCGCCTCGGCCCGAACGAGCTCCTGCTCCAGGATATCGATCCGGTTGCTCTGCGGCTCCTTCCACTTGAGCTTCTGGATCTCGTCGGCGATCTTGGCGCGCTGGTCGCGCGACGGCTGCACCGAGTTCTCGGTGTCCCGGATGTGCTTCAGGACCACGCGCGACTCCTCGAGGTACTGGGCGAAGTTGTCCTCCTGCTCGCCCATCTCCGCCATCAGGACGGCGAGCTTGTCCGTGATGTCCGAGACGGCGTCGTCCTCCGTCCACTCGCCCCAGTCGGACAGCTGGTTGGCGATGGAGACGCGCTCCCGGCCGGCCTTCTCGTGGGCGCCGATGGCCGCGTTCTCGTTCTTGATGAGCTGGTTGAGTCGCCGGCTGGTCTCGGGCTGCTGGTGGCCGCGCAGGGTCGAGAAGCTGAACCGGGTCCGGTTGGGCGCGGAGTTCCTCCGGCCCCGGATGGACATGTTGCGGTGCCTGAGCGAGGTAGCGGTCAGCCGCGCGAAAAGTCTACATGCATCGAGAGTGCTCGAAGGGCTGGCTTGCGTACATGATTGCCATGATACTATTCAGTGTCGTTACTTGTTTTTTGAGGGACCATACAGTTAAGAGAAGAGGTTGTACTGGAGAGCGTAGTGGTCGGATGCTTGGAAGCAGGAAACAGGGACGAAATGATGTTCGAGATAAGATCGCTCCTTCCCTGGACGTACAGATTTACTTGTTTGTTTGAAAGAGGTAGTAAGCACTCAATGTGAGCAAGGCAGTCAGTTGCAGATTGTTCGAGGTAGAGTAGAGTAAAGTAGAGTAGTATTGTGTCGAGATCTGAAACACGGGATTCAGATAGATAATGTCACAGATCGATCAGCGGTGGAGTTTTAAGACCGACGAACCTCGCCGGGGAAGTGGTTCATGCGGTGGGCACTTCTTGTGAGTGATGTGATTGTCTCGATGGCGTATGTACGAGAGTCCAATGCAGTGACGTCATGCGGGCATGGACGGATGCTGTAGGCTGTGAGCTGTTGAAGTCATTGTCCGCTTGCAGAATCTCTCGATCCCATGGGTGGGATGGAGTTTAATCTCCTTCGGTGATCGGGGCAGTGGAGGGAATCATGTGCTTGTAGAACTAAAGCTCAAACCGACTAAGTATACCATCAGACAAAAAACAACAACCCCCAATGCGACACTTGAAACAACACCCCAGAGATAAGCACAAACCAAAGCAGAACCACAGCACGCATACACACAGTCTGGCCATATCCTCAGCAATCACAAAACACAGCGAGGCCCAAGCCCCCCCGGTCTAACACCGAGCAGGAATATACTCCACCTCAACCTCGCATTCTCTCTCCCTCTCCACCTCCAATTCCCAAACCCGCCCACAACGCCCCCATCCACCCACCACAAGACACTCCTCCGGCTCCACGATCTCAATGCACTCCACCGCCCTCGCCCTCGCCGGGATATACCGGTACGCACGACGCACATCCACCCACGCCGGCCGCGGCCGTTCCACCTGGATGGGGATCAGGGATTCTTCGATGGTCTGGCACCGAGACCGGCTTCTGCGGACGGTCGTGTAGGAGGGAGCAGCAGGAGCGGCCGCAGGACGACGACATCGCGGGGAGTAGCACCGCGGTGGGGGGCGGATGGGACTGCTGCTGCTACTGCTGCTGCTACTGTGTCCGTGACGAGAGCGGCTGCGGCTGCGGCTTCGGTAATCCCTGAAACAGACGCTGCAGGTTTCCTCGGTGCATTCCGTGAAGCACATCGCGTCACGTTCGCGTTGCTGTATACATATACGTATACCGTCGACTTTAGTATCGTATGGCGTATAGCGTATGGAAAGCGCACGGCGGCTAGGAATGAGGGTGTAGATCTAGATGTGGTAGCAAGAGCAAGAGCGGTAATTTGCGGTTGTGCTTGCTCAGGCTACGCTGAAACTCTAGAACTGGTGGATTTGCTCGACCTTATGCACCACTCCAACAGATCAGCCTCGGGACTCTTATACCCAGGCTAGGGCACAGGAATACCTAGGAACCTCAAATTTGGGGGACTGGGTGTGTTTCAGATTCGGTGGCACAGCCCGCACACTGGGGTGCAGTTTCCCTGGATATCATTTCTCTTAAAGACAGACCTTAACTTCTCAAAGATCGTTTGGAGGGGGGGTCCTGAGTGAGAGTTGGGACGTTTGGTGTGTTCTGCGTCCTCGGGGAATGGGATCACTTGACCCGCGCACCTGCGGGTGATCGGGCCCGGTGATGGGGGATGAGGTTCTCAACTTTTAGGCTTGAAGTTCGGGGGAGTAATATGATATTCAGAGGGGGTGTTCGTTCCTCTGACTTTTGAGGTATGACTGATACGGAGAATCGAATTGAGGGTCAGTGGCTGGTGATGTGGCGATGTGACGGACTGGTCTGCTGTAACCTAATATTGGAGGCGTGGGTGTGCCTTGAGGTGGAAATAACTACCTCTCCGGGAGTAGCACGAGGGCTGCTTTTCTACTCGACGAATCTCTGGCAGTCTGCTGATGATGTGAGAATCCGGAATGGCTGTTGAGGTGGGATACCATAGTAGTACTATCCAGGGATACCAGAGACCAGTCTTAATTTCTGTAGAGCACCGGGGAGATCATTTAGATCATGAATATGAAAAGGATTATAAGTAGATTTGAAACCCTGTCACCTTATTGATTCGGATCCAGGAGACAACAGCAACGGCATATCCCTATCTCTACACCGGTCTCCACCTCGACCTATACGTGACAGCGCTTGGAAGGCCGGAAGACGACCACAAGAAACAAATTTAGCGCCAGACCAAGCGGTTAAATACCATACCAACAACACCGCACCGATTCATTACAAGACATCTAGAACTATCCCGAAACACCCAGGTCGGCAGCCGACTCTCTTAGGACATGTCGTCGGCATCGTGATGGTGGGTATTTTCATTATCCGACGCATGGAAAGCGTCTCCGAAGGCGGAGTTCTCCAGGTCGGGAAGATCAAGCCCATCATTCTGCTCGGTGTATGCGGCGAGTGCGTCGCCAGCGCTGTCCATGTTGGTAAAGTCGAAGTTGGCCCCGTCCAGACCATTGTCCCCGGAACTGCCTGCGTTGCCGGGGGTTAATCCTTGGAGGCCGCTGCCCGGAGTATCGACGCCAGGTAAAGAGCTTTCGCCAGGTACAGTCTGGTCCTTCTTCTCTTCGTTGACCATCACCCAGTCTCCAGTCTCCCCAGCGGCACTCGCAGGTTGCTGGTCGCCCATATCCATTTCGATGTCCAAAGAGGTTGAGGGGCCCTGCTGAGGGACGTGCGCTGCCGGTTGAGGCTGTTGTGGGACTGCCCCACCCGCTCCAGGTGCGCCGGCCGGGTTAGGAACATGTGTTGGCCCAGTCTGGCCGGCATCCTGCATTGTTGACGAGACACCTGGAGCTGTTCCCGGTGAGCCCAGCTGATCCAAAAAGTGGCTGTCGGCATTTTCCATATCAATGTCCCCCTCAGGTTGAGACTCGGGCTTCTGCTCCGGTTCGATTTTCTCGAGCAGACCACCTTTCTGCACACAAGAGACTCGAGGCTCCGGCACAATCTGCCTCTGCCACACTTTCTCCACGTCCCGCACAATATCGTCAACTTTGTACTTGGCCGGGTTCTCAATGTGAGCCGCCTGCGAGTCATCCTCTTCCGAGGGAAGCACCAGGCGACCTTCCAATCTCCATGGCTCCGAGCCTGTCTCTGCGGGATCCGCTGCGGCTTCCCGGAGACGGAGTTCTGCGTCCTTGAGGAGAGATGTGCGGTTGAACTTCTCCATTCGACGTGCGTGGCGCTTTTTTAGCTTCTCGATCTCCGCCGTCATATCCGCGACCTTCTTAGCAACCCGATCAGCGAACTCCTCGGCCTTGGCGGGTTCCAACTTCTCAGCCTGCGAGGTGGCGGTGGCATCTTTTGTTTCTCCGTTGGTAGGTCCGACCGGTGCATCAAAGAAGCCGGCCGTCAATGATTCGAGTGCACCTTTCCGGCCTAGGCCCAGAGAGACGGGCGTGATCTGACTGATGGCATAAGGCGAAGCGAATATCTCCTCCATCCACTCATGATGTTGCGTGTAGCGCACTTTACTGATCTCGCGAGGTGTGAGGAGATCCATGATGTCCCCAGTCGAGACGTCTTCATCCTCCAGGGCAAAATCTGTGGTGGCAGCGTTCACCGCGGTGGAAGAAGCACGATGCCCGCGGGGGGCCTTGGCCGGCGGGGCAGCGGCGGGAGGCGGCACGCCTGGTCCGGGTGGAGGGTAGAATGGCTGACGTCCGACGATAGCACTCGGGTAAGCTCCAGGCATCTGCGGGAAGCCCTGGGGCGCCATGTGTGGGGGGAAGTTGATGGCGGGCCAGTTGTTCCGATCGTGCAGCATGAAGTCCTTGCGGGCAAGCTGGCCTTGGCTCTGCAAGAAGCGCCGCTGAGCTAGCATGTTCTGCACCTGAGGTATGACGGGAATCCGGCTCGCAGGAATGTGGTCTTGAGGAGGTGCTCTCGTGTAGTGGACGATCCACAAGGCGGGATCGGGGTTGGGCAGGTTGGGGTTGGGAACCTTCGGAGGCAGCAGACGATACCGGCGACGGCAATGCATCGCCATGGATTCGTTCGGAGGGTGATATCCGCTACGGTGTAGCCACATCTCGACTGTCTGTTGTGTTCTTATGTTAGTGATCAATATGTCTGCGCGCAGGGCAGCTCTGGATGGGGAGTGATGTTGACGTACATAGCCACGAGCATCAAAGGTGAAGGCCTGTTCGACATCGGCCCAAACATATCCATCACTAGCGAAATTGGTTCCGAGTTGGTTGAGTGGCTGCCATGTAAGCATAACCGACCCATCTTGAGGCGCATCGAGGAAGGTCCAGTGCATTGGTTGCTGTTCGCGCACGACCTTGGCTGCGCCGAGCAGGTATTCGACAACAGTGTCTGTAGGCATCATATGCATCAATGGATAGCGTTGCCGCGACACCAGATGCATGTGCGGCAGCTGGAGTGGTCAACATGGTGTCGGGTTAGTGCTCAAGCTCCATACTGATTCACTGCATTCGAAGGATTAACGTAACGTACCAGCTGCGCGGGAACACGGGTCGCCGGGTCGTCCATGTTGACTGAGCAGCCTCGATGGCGGAGGATCGCAGGCACTAAGTCTGTCGCAAAATGATGGGAGTGGGGGGTATTGAACAGTTCAGACACAGAAGATTGAGAAGCGAGAAGGCCTGTCAGCGATCACGCAGCGACGTATACTGAGCGAAGACACCGAATCCTTAACGCGACGCGGAAATTTGAGGTTCCTCAGCAATTCAGTTGGTTGCGGTACGGGAGTCCATAGAGTCCTCAAGCACACTCTGACGCCTGAATCCCCAGGCATCAAGTAAATACCCGATCAGGACTAGTGTCGGGGTCGGAGCGCTTTTACTCTTTCCAGCTGGAGATCGTCTCATTCCCCGCAATGTGGACGGACTGCTTGAAGAAGGTTTCCTGATCTACATACAATCCATACATCCTCGACTCGCTTACCCACCCCCCCCCCAAATGACTCGCACGGGCTGTTCTTTGCTTTACCTTTTACGGGTGCTTTGACAAACGAGTCTCTTTCGATCTCCTGGCCAAACGTGCATCCGTCACTGTATACTTGTTAATGCTGGGAGAAGCATGCATCAGAATGCGCAAGGGGGATGAAACAAATCAGACCGGGATATCCAGCCTCTTTCACCTCGGCTATCATCCAATGCTATCACTCAGTCTCTGACCAAGCCTTGCGCCCGCTCGGATGGTTTGATCTCAAGCTTTGGCCCGCCACCCATGAACCGATGGGTTTGTCTCCGCATACTCCCTAATCGGGTGTGCGAAAGCATGTCATCATATCCCCGAGGAGCGAGCCCCATGCGTCCATTCTGCCAATTTCCTGCACATTCAGTATGGTGTATCTTTCACTCTCTCGGATGATTGGGTGTGAGCTCTGTCCCACGTATCACACACAGCTCCCTTAGAAAGTGACCTCAATCCGCTCGGCATGACACTCCACTCATCGACTACACCCCCTCCCTCGTTTCCTCAAATTTTCACGTCACCCCTCGCTAGCTCGACGTCTAAACTGTGTGGTCTGGGGGAAACTCGCAGGTCAGGCTGGTAGCCTTTTGTCCAATCGTCTAAATCCGTGCCAAACCATAAACAGCGTAGAGGCTTTGGTGCGGACGCGTTCATAAAGCAGTGTGCTCCCCTCTCCACAACATAGAAGTCACCATTACACCTCTGTTGCTATCATCAATCTTCTGTCACTCCGCATCGCGACACTTCAAAGTCGACCATGGGGCTGTTCGGGAAGAAAGTCACCCCAAGCAGTCCTGCTGAGGATGTCGACGCCATTGTCGAGGCTCCGAGTCACGATGCGGAAAAGCAGCAGCCCATGCACAAGGAAGAAACCCACACCGCGCTCCCGCAGATGCCTCAAACTACAATGTCGATAGATCCTGCATTGGAAGCTCGAGTGCTGAGAAAGTTGGACCTCAGAGTTCCGACCTTGCTAGGGTTTCTTTGTATGCTGCGTCCTGCCTAATTCATCTCCTGCACGATTGCACATGATTCCTTCTCAGATCAGTACACTCGATTCCTTATCTGACTTGACGGCTTCGCACAGATCTCTTATCGCTGCTCGACAGGAGCAACATCGGGTAGGCTTGAACGCACAATATACATTAATCTCCATTGGGCTAATGAGCAAGCAGGAATGCCAAAATTGCGGGAATGGAAGAGGATCTCAACCTCACGGGAAATCGATACTCATGGCTCCTGACAATCTTCTACATTTCGTATACTCTTTTTGAGTTCCTGGCGCTGATGTGGAAGATAATGCCTCCGCACAGATGGGCAGCTATTACCGTCCTGAGTTGGTACGTTCAGACTCGACTTATACCTCCCATGTCTTGAGTCGGAGCCTTATGCTGTATAGGGGTATTGTGGCAACTTGTCAGGCGGCAGTGCAGAATTGGGGAGGATTGATGGCCCTGCGGTTTCTGTTGGGCATGTCGGAAGCTGCCTTCGGCCCAGGAAGTCCATACCTGCTATCATTCTTTTATCGGCGCCATGAGTTAGGACTTCGATGCGGCATGTTTTTGTCGGCAGCCCCTTTGGCAAACACCTTTGCAGGCGCTCTCGCTTATGCTATCACCTCCGGCCATGCTAAGATAGCGAATTGGCGGCTGTTGTTCCTGGTGGAAGGGAGCCCGTCACTCTTGGCGGCCATTCTGGCTTGGTTTTACCTGCCAGATCACCCGTCGTCCGCACGTTTCCTGACCGAAGAAGAGAAAGAAGTCACACGGGCCAGATCGCTTCGACGGAGTGGTGAGAGCGAGCGAGTTAGTGGGATCGACTGGAAAGAATTAGGCCATACTTTGCTGGATGCGAAGGCGTGGATCTTGGCAGTATGTTCCCAGACCAGCCGCCTTCGCCTGCGGTGTATGCTGACAACAATTTTAGTTCATGTACTTCAGCTGCAACGTGAGCTTCTCATCATTGCCCGTTTTTTTGCCGACGATCCTGGAAGATATGGGGTTTACCTCCATCAACGCTCAGGGGCTGACGGCACCGCCATTCTTTGCGTCCTTCCTCGTCACGATCGCTACGACATGGGTTGCTGATCGGATTCAGCAGCGGGGCCTGGTGATTGCTTGTGCCTCTCTAGTCGGTGCTGTTGGCTACGTATTACTTGCGGCTTGCAACTCTGTTGGCGTTCGCTACCTTGGCGTGTTCCTTGCTGCTATCGGGGTGTTCCCGTCTATCGCCAACATTCTTCCCTGGGCTCTGAGTAGGTCAACTGCCCTAGCAAGTGATGATACACGCACTAATATGGCTTTTATAGACAACCAAGGCTCGGATAGCCGACGAGGCATGGGCATTGTCATTCTGAACGTCATCGGCCAGTGTGGTCCCTTTTTGGGGACCAATGTTTTCCCATCCAGCGATTCACCTCGCTACACTCGCGGGTTGTCTATCTGCGCCGCTTTCATGTTTTTCAACACGATTCTTGCACTGTCTTTGCGAGTTCTCCTGGCCTGGGAGAATCGCCGTTTGGATCAGCGGTATGGTGCAGTGGCGGAATGGACAGCTGGGGCCAAGGATAATACGGCTGTGGGGGAGGAGAATTATGGGGCGGGCTTCCGATATGTGTTGTAGGTTGTGGTGTTTTTTAGCGTGTTTGGTCTATTGCTATTTGTTGCGATAAGTCATGCTCTTTGGCGAACTAGAAGTATGCTGAGCCTAGATTGGAAAGCAATTGCATGGTGTTGAGATTATTGGTGAAACTGAATGTACTAGGGCATGTTTGCGGTGATCACCGGGGGGGGGTTAGTAGTGTACTTCAAGATTGTAGACTCCACCTCAGCGGGGATATATCTTGGCTACGTCAACCCAATCGTCAACACAACACCAGCATCTCGCAACCTCGCTTCTGTTACCTTCATTTTATTACCCCCCTTTAAGCCGTACTGCTGACAGCATAGTCGACTACATTACCACCTTTTGCCCTGCGCTAGCAGCCTCACAACCAAGCTAGCCACACACACACCAAAACCATGCGCCTAAGGTCTTGACCACCGCAGCACTTACCGTTTTACCGTGTTGACCTCACTCACATTTGAGAACCTCATTCCACTCCGGTGCCCACTGAGCCCCAGAAACCGATCCCAGCATGACCGAACCAACAACCACGAACCCGAATCTCTACGGGATTGTGGATATGGGAAGGTGAGTCAGTCAGTCCCCCACACAACCCATCAACTACATAACACCCTCGATACCCCCTCAAACCAAAAGCACTAAACCTCCCAAACCCACAGCAACGGCATCCGCTTCTCAATCACCGACCTCTCCCCCCCCACCGCCCGCCTCCTGCCCACCGTCTACCAATCCCGCGCCGCAATTTCTCTCTACGATGCCCAATTCTCCCCGCAGACAGAAACAGAAACGCGAACGCGAACGCAAACGCGGGGCCCGATCCCGGACACAACCATCGCCCAAGTCCTCGACCACCTGCGCCACTTCCAATCCACATGCAGCGACTTCGGGGTGAGGGCGACCAACATCCACGTGCTGGCGACGGAGGCGACGCGGACGGCGCCGAACGCGGCGGCGTTCTGTGGTGCGATCCGCGCGCACACCGGCTGGGAGGTGCGGCTGCTGACCAAGGAGGAGGAAGGGCGGATTGGCGCCTTGGGGGTCGCGAGCTCTTCGGCGAGGGTGGCCGGGATCGCCATGGATTTGGGCGGCGGGAGTACCCAGATTACGTGGGTTGTGGAGGAGGACGGTGGGGCAGTGCGGACGAGTCCTCGGGGCGCGTTCAGTTTTCCGTACGGCGCGGCGGCGTTGGGTCGGTTGCTTCGGGAGGCTGAGGCTGAGGCTGATACCAAGTCGAGCGATGATGGAACGACGGCGTTGGGGGCGCTCAAGGCCGAGATGACCCGCCAGTTCCAGACGGCGTATCGCGAGCTCGAGGTGCCAGATTCCCTTTTGCTCGGGACCCAGGGGGAAGGAGGCTGCCAACGCAGTCTATATCTCTGCGGCGGCGGGTTCCGCGGCTGGGGGTACGTGCTCATGAAGACGTACTCCGACAAACAGAGCGAGGGCGAGGGCGAGGCGTACCCGATCCCCATCATCAACGGGTTCCGGGTCCCGCGGGCGGAATTCCACGACACCGCCGCGGTGCTGCAGGAAGTTGCAGACACCAACACTACTGCAACCACCACGACGACCAAAATCTACGGCGTGTCGCGGCGCCGCGCCGCGCAGATCCCCGCCGTCGCGTTTTTGGTGAACGTCATCATGGACGCGCTGCCCGCCGAGGCCATCACGCACATCCAGTTCTGCCAAGGCGGCGTCCGCGAGGGCTTCCTGTACGACCGGCTCCCGCCGGCGGTGCGCGCCCAGGACCCCCTCCTCGCCGCGACGCGGCCGTATGCGCCGCCGTCGGCGGACGTGCTGCGCGATCTGCTGCGGGCGGCGCTGCCGGACACGCCGTCACCGCGGGACGCGGACTCGTTCCATCTGCCCCAGTCATTCTGGGCGACGAATCTGCTGGCGGCGCTGGCGGATTTGCTGTTCGCGCATGCGAAGGTGCCCCGCGAGTCGCGCGCCGCCGCCGCGCTGCATAGCACCGCGACGGGGATCCTGGCGGCCACGAACTGTCTGTCGCATGTGGAGCGCGCGCTGATCGCGCTGGTGCTCTGTGAGCGCTGGGACGGGGAGCTCGCCCCGACCGATGAGGCGTACCAGCGGCAGCTGGTGCGGTGCGTGTCGCGCGAGGAGGCGTGGTGGTCTCGGTACCTGGGGCGCGTGGCGGCCTTGGTCGGGGATGTGTATCCTGCCGGCCGGGAGCCGGAGGAGGGCCGTTGGAGGGTGCGGTTCGAGACGGAGTGGAGCGCGGTCGTGAAGAAACAGGGAAGGGAAGTGCGCGACGTGCTGCACCTGACGGTGCGGCGTGGGGACGCTGCCACTACGTCCATGCTACAGGAGATACTGACGGACAGGGCGGACGGCTTGGAGAAGGTGGGCAAGAAGAAGAATTGGGTTCATGGGCGCGGGGTGAAGGTCAAGGTCACTGTCGTGTAGTATGGAGACTGGAAAGCGAGCTATGCGAAGTATGGTTCGACAGCCAGCCAGCTACGAAGTTACATGTGCCCTGATCCACGTCTCTCTACAGGTTGGCGTGTCCGACATATCGCAGACAGTTTGATAGACAAACCTCCCCAGAGCTTGGGAAATGAAGTATCAAATTGCGTAGCTCACAAGGACCCTTGACCATAGCCAGCGAAATGGAGCCTGATTCGCCACTGGCCTTGGACTCAGACCCCCGGCCTTGAAATGCAGGAAAGCAGGATGAAACCCGAACCATCTACTAGAGATCGCAGCACGCAGATTGCAACCGTCGATTATGCATGCATGCATGCATGCAAAGTGCCCAGCAAGAGCAAAAAACCAGCAATAAGAGGGACTTGAAAATAGTGATGGTATTGCATCGCCAGATGTAAAAAAGTCCGATTACTCGTCCTTTCCTGCTATCAAGTAAGAAAAACAAGACACTTCCATTACACTCGCCTTCCCCCACGTCAAGAAATCCGTAATCCGCGAAATTCCGTCGTAAGTTGGGGAGGAACCGTGCTTTGATTTTTCCTGATCGAAAAGGAGTGGTAGCCTTCCGATCGCAAATAGCCGCATCACCAGATCCTCAAGCCTCTTCCATTCACGCCACCTTCAAAACCCGGGGAATCGTCGTTGCTCAAAAAGTCATCGAGTTCTTCTTCTTGTATCAAATTATTCGAAGAGGATTTTTGTTCGTGAAGATGCTTCCGTTTAAGCGGTGGGGTTGGCGTTCATCTGTATTGAGGGAGTTGTGTAAGCCCTTCCGTTTGTGATCATAGCACACAGCACTTTTCCAGACGTATTCATCGAGACAGCCGTGTCCCTTCCATGTCTTCCCTTGTATCCCAGGCTGATCGTGGTGGATTTTTCATACCTTGCGCTTGCCACCGGTGAGGGTGACGTTGACGAAACGGCGGGTGTAGACGACACGCTTGTAGGCACGGCCCTTGGGCTGCTTGGCCTTCTCCTGCTTCTCGACCTTGGGAGTGGCGGCCTTGACCTTACCGGCACGAGCGAGCTGTAGTCGAGAAATAAAGGGTCAGATATCTTTCATTCTTTTCATGCTGGTCATAGTAGTTTTTCGACTTTTCGATGGTCGTTGTGTCCGGTCGTCGATGGGGCGAACGTGATAAGAGAGGAGAGAGGGGAGCGCTTACAGATCCGTGAACCTATTTTCATCCAGATGTTAGTCTTTTCTGTTTCTCATCCTGAGGACATTTTTTCCAGGAGCATCTCTTTTGATAACTTACCTTACCCATTTTGGCGTTATGTGATGATCTTCAAGAACAACGAAAAAGGGATCCTGTCGAGATTTGTCGTACGGGGCGGGAAGTGCGAGGGCGATTTGGGGGAGGGGGAATTTTGGCGGTTTCGTCGACGGGATTGCAAGTCACGCGTTTGTGCGGCGGTTCAACTTTGCCCCACCCCGGTTTCGGTTAGCCTCGTTACATAAGGGTGGATGACTCATGTGTGTGCATAATTTGGGTTATGCTGGGCTGTGCTATGTATGCTATGTCATTCTAGACTTTGAGTAGTTAACTATTGCAGGTGGTATCCGAATATCACAATAATGAGGCTACTCAAGAAGACGGTAGAGTGATGGATCTAATAGGTGGTAGGATATAATTTCAAACAATGCATTTTCATGAAGCTATTCTCAACGATACTCATAATACTGAGTACATGAGGTTGGTGAAGGAAGAATGAAGCAAGCGGGGGGGAAGAAGGGTCCCTAGTCCCGAGTCACCCCCGCCGACTCCCCAACAATATGGAAGGCAGTTCCCCCGGCCGGGCCTATCCTCGCACTTGCCGCCTCCGTATGGACTACTGAGTCACAGTACCAATGGATGACTCTACCCTGATCACTTCCTGGGGCTCATCTTTCGCTAACCTCCCTCTTTCTCCATGCGACTGGCTCAACTATCCGGAGACAAGCCTCCGCATGCATCGTGCAAACCCCCATATAACAACTGTGATAGACTTGATTGTATAACGCCTGGCGCCTTCAGCATATAGCGCACCATAACACATGCAATAACGCCCCATTTCGATCCTAATCCTCACCCCCTCCACCCAGTAGAGTGCGAATGCGAAGGCTAGTGTGACCTCGAATGCAACCGAGTGCCATGTTTCGAGCCCGAGCGCCTTCCATGTCCATGATGAGCATGTCTGTGTCGGCGCCCTTGCCCATGCCCTTGCCCATGCCCCAGCCTAGCCTCATCAGCACCGACTTTACCCACTTCCCTGGTCATAATCCCAACAAACACCAAAACCATCGCCGCGAGCAGCTCGGGGAGAAACCCCAACACAACACGAACCGCCAAACTCCCTGTCGTCGGGTTTAGGTCCGCGTGTTGAGTAAGTTGCGCGACAAGCATGTAGATTGCTGAAATCTCGACGAGGGAAAGGGCGAGGAGGGTGCCGGTTAGGAGCTGTGCCTTGCCTCGAGGCAGCTTTGTGTTAGCACATGAACCATTCCTCCGTATGGATCCAAATCCAGATAGTATCAACGATCTGGGAGATGGCAAGGGATGAACGCACCAACCACCCCTCCCTCCCGGCCAAGCTCGCTGGTGCACCCCTCCCATTCCAACGAGTCCACAGTCCCCACAAAGCGAGCACGCCCCACGCAACCTCCAACAGCACCATGCCGACCTTGATATTGGATAAATCATTGGGCTGTGGCGTATCGCCCAGAAGCCCGCCTGCACCAACCCCAACCATTGCCACCCCCGTCGCCACGAGGACATGGATGAGCGCCATGAACGTCCATTCAGTTCGTTTATTAGGGGATAAACAGTAGACTCTCCTAGAACACCATCAGAACATATGAGATATATTGCTCTTGCTCTTGCTAAGGGGAAAACTTACGCCTCATGCAACACCCCGTCTATCGAAAGCAGCAGCGGTGAGAGCCCGATACTGGATATGATCTGGGCGCCGGTGTTATGCGGGTTGTGGAGGCCCATGGCGGCCCCGGTCACGCGAAGAACGCAGAAGGCGAGGAGGTAGAGCCAGGCGAGGAGGCCGTGGCGGCCATGGCTGAAGACGAGGTAGAAGGTTGGAAGTGTTAGGGGGGCGTAGAGGGCGAGTTGCGAGACGAGGAGTCCGGACGTCATGTTCAGTCACTCAGTGTACAGGCTGGGAGAAACGGGGGGGGGGGGGGGAGGTTTGGGTAAAAAGGTACAAGGTACTATATCTATACGCATTCTAGGCAACAAATCTCGGGCATATAGTTAAGACGCAGGGCCGAGATGCAGGCCCGGACGCTACTAAACGAGACCGAGAATCCTTGTCTATTAGAGCCAATCATCTGCGAGGCCTCAGGCAATATGATTCTCAAGGCTAGGTATGCCTCTGTGCTTGTGGAGACGTCGCCGGGGTAGTTAGGCGCGATGCCCCAGGAGCCTTCGGCGTTTTGCTGCGAGAGCAGCCATTGGCGGTATTGGCTGCCTTCGTCGGGGTCGATTTGTTGGTAGAGCACATATGTACAGAAAATGTGTTCGCAGGTCACGGTCACATTAGACTCGAGCTCGCCGCACCAGTGGCGGTTGGAGAAGATCTCCCAGGCGGAATAGCGGCTTGTGTTTGCTGTGGTGCACAAGATATAATCATCTCTACTGGCCAGGACATTAGGCGTTGATATGCGCGACGGCCCCTCGATATGCTTCTAGCGCCGTATCGTTGTCCTCGTCGCCGGGCGCAGTCGGAAGCAGGAAGGAAAATGCCCCAGCATCAGAACTCGTCCGCAAGGGGATAGGAAAGGTATCAATAATACACCAGATACTCGCGGAATGAGTATCATGCCTCGCAATCTCCAAGGCCGCGTCAAAGACAGCGACCGACCCGCGCAATAGACGCATCCATTCACTGACGTGCTCGGAAGAAACAACAGTATGATTCTGTAAGGTAGCAAATACGTCGACCTGTAACAGGATGCTTGTAAAGCACACCGCATCCGCGGTCTGCGTAGTTATGCCGCCGATACAGAGTCGATGTTCGCGCAAAGCCTGCTCGAGGAAGTTGCAGTGGATGTCCAGCAAGCCAGCTTCGTCTGGATTGGCTTTGGACAGATGCAGGGCCGAGATTGCGAAGACGGCGTGCAGGAGCGGCTTATAACCGAATGCAAGTCGAGGCACGTCGATCGACCAACAGTCTTTGACACGCTTCAATTGGGCCCCAGGCAGAGTGGCACTGGCGAATAGGGTAAAATGATGCAGCAAGCGCAACTCTATATTACTGAGATCCGATGAACTGGGCTGGAGTGGGCGAGATTGGATCTCCTCCGCGGGCCTGTCATAGACACAGGGGATCCCATGACGATGGCAGTCGCGACACACAGGTCGCGCTTCATCACACTATCACACTAAATCAGTCAGGACACATGTGGTGGCCAGTGGTAACTTGAAATGAATTCCATCTACCTTTACTCGTCGGGCGCGACATCGCTGACATCCGGTCCTGGACTTGCGGTGGGCGAGACGGGGACCCTTGCGCTTTTTGCGGTTGGACGAGTCCCTTTCGCTTTGACTGTGGCCTCGTGGCGAAGAGGACGGGTTACTTTCTGGGATGGCCGAGGAGGTCATCTTGCTTCGGTCCCACTTGTCATGGCGATGGGTTTCAAAGCAGCGATGACTTATCCCGGGGTCTTTCGGATTCAGTGAAGAGGAGCGAAGCCTTCCTCAGTTGGTCGACCTGTCACTATTTACCTCAATGATGTTAAGACGGGCCAGGGAGAAGGGACGAAACGGCAGATAAGTCGCCCGGATGTTGAGGATTTTCTCGAAGTAAGCAGTCATAGACAGGTGTAGGCCGCGAGTTATTGACTGCAACGAAGGTTCCTAGGAGATGGACGCGGGCCGCCCTCACTAAAGACTCCCGGTCTTGTACGGAGTATACTGTAAAACCTTAGGTCACCTAACTATGAGTAGGTCTGAATGATCAATTGAGATTTGGGGCACGCGTTCCCGACTGAGGCCTCCCATTATACATAGAAGCTAGGAAGACAATAACTAAAGTATACCAGTATACCAGTATACCAGTATACCAGCCCTGAGGTGAACAGAGATCATGTGACTATACTCTGACCCCCGCGGACTACAGTACTCCCTCGAAGCTCATAGTTGCCTGCCATGACAATGTAGAGCATATCATAGGCTAGTATTCGAAAGTCATCATGATCGTCGTATTGATTGACTCACCCAGTCAATCATGTACTTTACTCCTTGGGTTCACCGGTCTACCGGTCTAAACATCTCCGGGCAGAATCGGAGGGACAGGAAGTTAAATGATCGTCGAGGAGGAGAAGGAGGAGCATGTCATGGTCATTACGTCTTCTGGCCTGCCTGTCTATTTAAGCTGCCCCTCCTTCCCTCCTCTCAACCCCGCTTCTTTTCTTCTCTTTCTCTTCTCCCCAACACAATTTCTCGTCCCATCTTCATCCATCTTCATCCATCTTCGACAGATACTACCACTATCTCCAGAGGTCGTGATCCCTTTCATTCAATTGAATCTCCCCCAGTCATGGGAAGAGCTTTAACTAACCTATCTACAGGAACTCAATTCGTCCAATGTAAACACCACCTACCACGGCCCCTCGCGGGTCTTGACGGTGGAAGTCATGCAATGCCTTTGAAGCTGGGCAACTCATTGATCAGGTACCTCAGGTAACTTTGGCCATGGACCGGTGTTCGTTCCTATCTGCCAGCGTAATTCGCGCTGGTGGCTCTGGGTTCGTTCTGAGAATATACGGTTAAACTTGATCTGGATAATACCAGCGAAAGGATCATGCCTTCCCTCGTGCCCCCTTCATTGATGGAATAACTAACAATCCTCAGTCACTACCGTGACTTGATCCCTCACTTGAACAACCCCCAAAGAACATCATGTCTCCCCCAGCTGCCTTGCTCGAGTCCCCCGTGGCCCCTACCGCCGGTCTCAAGGGAAAGGTCATTGTTCCTGAGATTACTCCCATGATGGGAGGAGACTCGCAGACCAAGCTGCTCGACCACTTCGGCGGCAAGTGGGATGACTTCAAGTTTGAACCGATCCGTGAGAGTCAGGTGTCTCGCGCCATGACCCGACGCTACTTCCAGGATCTGGACAAGTATGCCGAGAGTGACATTGTCATTGTCGGCGCTGGTTCCTGTGGTCTGAGCACCGCGTACGTGCTGGCGAACGCGCGCCCTGATTTGAAGATTGCCATCATCGAGGCCAATGTTTCTCCTGGTTCGTACAACTGAATGATTAGCAGCATTACAACATCAACTAACCCCGTACTCTAGGTGGTGGTGCTTGGCTGGGTGGCCAGCTCTTCTCTGCGATGGTCATGCGTCGGCCCGCGGAGGTCTTTTTGAATGCACTGGGCGTGCCTTACGAGGAAGACCCATCGAACCCCAGCTATGTCGTCGTGAAACATGCGTCCTTGTTCACCTCGACCTTGCTGTCCAAGGTCCTCTCCTTCCCAAACGTCAAGCTCTTCAACGCCACCAGCGTGGAGGACTTGGTGACTCGTCCCTCCCCCAACGGAGATCCCAAGGAGACCCGCATCGCGGGTGTAGTCACCAACTGGACGCTGGTGACTCTGCACCACGATGACCACTCCTGCATGGACCCCAACACCATCAACGCGCCTCTTGTGATCAGCACCACCGGACACGACGGCCCGTTCGGAGCCTTCTCGGCCAAGCGCCTGGTCTCGATGGCGACCGTTGACAAGCTGGGCGGCATGCGGGGTCTGGACATGAACTCCGCCGAGGATGCGATCGTCAAGAACACTCGTGAGGTCACCAAGGGCCTGATCATCGGCGGCATGGAGCTGTCGGAGATCGACGGCTTCAACCGCATGGGCCCGACCTTTGGTGCGATGGTGCTCAGCGGTGTCAAGGCGGCCGAGGAGGCCCTCAAGGTCTTTGATGAGCGCCAGCGTGAGTGTGCCGAGTAAGATGATCGTATTGTCGAGCTGCAACTCTACGAATGAGATGTCTACGAAGCTGCCGGTGATTTTCTTTCGGAATGTTCGGTGACTTTTGTTTCGTTATCAAGAAATGTCCACAAATTGAAACGAATGCGCTTGATAGCTAAATATGAACACTCGTTTAACTAGAAAGTTGAATCTGTGGTGTATCCACAAATGTAGAAAACATGCTAGTAAAACTCGAGAGCCTTTTCTTCATCACCGACACCTTCCATTGCCTCTGATACAGAGGTAAAATACATATGATTAAATTCTGTAACCATCAACATTATCGCTATACAACCCACCCAACCGACCGCCAAGACGCGGGAGAATCTGACGTCGGCGGGTGCGTATCGCATCCCCGATCTGGACCACTTCTTCTCCGCCGCAGGCAATTTACCCACTGCATCAACCTTCCCCAGCTCCCACTTTTTTCCCTCTCACACAGCTTACATCTCAAACAAAATCTCCAGAAATGCAACATCCCTAATCCATCCTCAGCATTGGAAACCACAAACCACAACCCCCCGCCTCACCAACAAACGAACCTACACCCAACCATCGCGCAAAAACCAACATGAACAACGACCAATTCCGCCGCCTCGTCCTCGACACCCCGACCAGCAGCAGCAGCAGTAGCAACACCAACAAAAATGCGCGCACCACCACCAACCCAGGTGCAACACCCTCACCCTCCGCCGCAGCGCTGGGCTCGCGCCTACGCTCGAGCATCCCCATGACGCCGTACGTATGCCCCCCACAAACTGTCCTGGAAGGTTCTATGGCGGGAAACTTGCTAATTGCTTTCCGGGTGTACACAGCCGCGCACTCAACACCACGAAATCATCCCTGCACAACGAATTCGCGCGCCAACTCGCCGATCATCGCCGGGAGCAGATGGGCGGCGCCGGCGGTCCTCCGGCGAAACGGTTCAAGTCGTCGGCTGCGCCGAAGGGGACGAGGTTGCCGGAGGGGTATCGAGATCGGGCGGCTTTGTTGAGGGGGGTGGAGCAGCAGGGGGAGAAGGATGGGGATGGGGATGGGGATGGGGGTAAGGCTGGTGGAGACGGGGGGGATGGTGATGAGTTGGAGAAGCGCGTGAAGGCGTTGGAGGAGATGGTGAAGTTGGGGCAGATTGATCAGGGGACGTTTGAGGGGTTGATGAGGGAGATGGGCGTTGGTGGGGATTTGGAGAGTACGCATATGGTTAAGGGGTTGGATTGGGAACTGTTGAAGAGGGTGAGGTCCGGGGAGGATGTTACGGGGCCCAAGGGGGGGGATAGTCGGAGTGTTGAGGCTGAGAAGGTGGGGGATGTTGATGATGAGTTGGATCAGGTGCTTGGCGAGGAGGAAGCCGGGGTCGATGGGTTGCCTTCTGCTCCCAGGGAACAGAAGGTCAAGAAGAAGGGGATCATGGCGCCGCCGCCGCCTCCGCCTCCGCCTAGACTGGAGCAGGTGGAGCCTGGGGTGCCCAGGTCCAGGGATGAGATTTTGAGGCAGTTGAAGGCTAGTCGTGCTGCTGCTGCTGCTGCTGCTGCTGCGGAGGCTGAAGCTGAGATGGAGGAGCAGCGGCCGGTTGAGCCCGCGCTGGGGAATAGATTCAAGAGGATCGGGAGTGAGTCGAAGGTCGAGAAGAAGCGGTGGATCGAGCAGGATGAGACTGGTCGCCGGAAAGAGATTCTCCAGATCACGGATGCGCAGGGCAAGGTCAAGCGCAAGGTGCGATGGCTGGATAAGCCGGGCGAGGCGCCGGCGCCTGCTCCTGCCGCTAAACCGCTGGGCATGGAGGTTCCGCCTGAGTTCGCGGCCAAGGCTGCGCCGACCCCGGCGGAGGAGGAAGACGACGACGATATCTTTGCTGGAGTGGGAGCGGACTACAACCCGTTGGCAGACTTAGGCGACGAGGACGGTTCATCGTCGTCGGATGAAAGTGAAGACGGCGAGGTCGCTCAGAAGAAGTCGGTGGGCACAGACACTGCTCCAGCGGAGGCTACTGCGGATACGGAGAAGAAACCTGTCGAGGACACGACAGGCCGGCCACGCAACTACTTCGCTACATCGACGACGGAAGAAGTCCCCGAGATCGATCGCTCCAATCCCCTGGCTAAGGATGCTACGCTACTGGCCGCTCTCAAACGGGCGGCGGCCTTGCGTCAATCCGAGGAGGCTGCTGGGGAGGGAGAGGAGGATGTCGATGCGGAAACAGCCTTGCGGCGCAAGAAGTTCCTGGAGGAGGCGCGACGGCGTGAGGCGTTGGATGCGATGGATATGGACATGGGCTTTGGAGGCAGTCGGGTGGGCGATGAAGAGGACGACGAAGAGGTCGTGCTCGAGGGCGAGGGCCGGGGTGGGAAGAAGAGGAAACGAGGGCCCAAGAAGAAGAAGGGCGATAAGAACAGCGCGTCAGATGTCTTGCGTGTTATGGAAGGTCGGAAGCAGGGGCAGTGAATGTATGATGGGACTGGCGGTCGGTGAATCTCGGTGAATCTCAGTGAATCTTGTGTTATGATACCAGTGAATGGAAATGAATTCCAGGCACCTTCCAGGAAATCTTTGGCTATAAAACCCCCCTCATCTCTCCTTCCTCTTCTTCCTTCTCTCTCTCTCTCTCTCTCTCTCTCTCTCTTCTTCTTCTTCCTCCTCTTTCCCCAGACTCTTCCTTCTTCCCATCTTCCTTCTTCCCTCATCCTCATCTCCATCCATCTTCGTCATCCCCTCAGCTTGACTATCTTCCTGTATACCAACCTGTCTATGTAAAGAAGCCGTCAAGATGAACACATCATGATCAGCTTCCTCACTTTCGATCAGATTCTGTCCCCCAGCGCAGACATTTCTTCTCTTCATGCCTCCTCCTACCTTCTCCTCTCTCCATCTTTTCTCATCAACACTACCACCACCACCACCACCACCACCACCACCACCACCACCACACACACATTCCTCTGAGAAGACAACACCTTCAGAGCTTCAGACCAGAATCAACAGGTAAGAACCCGAAGCTATCTACCCCAGAACAGCCCAACTCCTACTCCTTTCTTCACCCCCATCCCCCTTTCTTCCCGTCGAACCTCCTCTGGGGCCAGGACGGTGGCCTGCCGCGCCTCAGGAAAAGTATGATTTCCCTGTCTCTCTTTCCAAACATTCCTCCATCCTCTTTTCCAGAAGCTCGCAGTTTGTCTTCCAGTTTGGGTCTGGGCTTTGCTACTACCGAGGGGCCCCTCGGTGCAGCATGAGCTACAGAAACACTAGGGCATCTTGTGAAACACCGGAAGGAGGACAGGAAACACACTGGAAAGACTGAGGCACATTTCAAATCTCGATCCTAAATCCTGAGGACGGTAAGGTCTACCCGAGCAAATGGTATTCTTCTCACTTTCCAAAGTGGTTGAACTGGACAAAACCCCGGGCTTGATCAGAAGGAGTCATCACCCTTCTCGTATCTGTTGTGAAGTCTCCGTGGGCGAACGCCGATCCATAGCGGGAGTAGTGGGCTTTGATCAAGGACGGTCCCGAGGAAGGTTGGTGTGATCCAAGGGGATGCCGCTTGTTTTCTCCTCGAAGTTAAACAGCCGCTGTGGTTGCACTTTGGGCTATGGATCCGGAGGGTCTTACTCAGTGGCGTTTGTCGCTGAATGATGTGTTCTTATTTTTAGGTTCCATGCGATGCGATGCGATGATCTCGACGACGACGATGACAACAACGACAACGACAACGACAACGACAACAACGAAGGTGAGGGTGGGACCATGGGTAGTATGGGGCATGAGAGACCATGTATATAGAGCATATAGATCGTGGTGTCGGTGTGCATATCAATATAGCATCAACTCCTGCTGATCTAATTCTTCGCAACGAATTATTCCTTTCAGTAAACTCTTTGTAAGCATATCATGCATGCAAAAACTTGATCAGCTCATCAATCTCAGCCTAGTAAACATTAACTTATATACAAAGACCACACATATTATACACACAATCATACAAGAAAGCTCATCCCGCCCTCTTCGACGTCCCAGCAGCAGCAGCCGCCTCGGCGATCTGCTTCGCGTTCCGAACCTCCCACTCAAACTCCTTCAGCGCGCGCAGCTCGCTGGACATAAATAACCCTCCAATCAATCCATCCAGGATTCCCGCGCCAAAGTTCAACGTGCTCACGAACAGCAGGATGAAGGCCACATATGGCAGGTGGTCGCCGGTCCACCAAACGCCCACCATACAGCCGATCGACACAAACACGGAGGCGACAAAGTGTGCGAGTCGCCAGCGTCGCTGCGAGCGTTCCCGCTGGACATACTTGTCGATCATCTCGATGATGCGGTCATAGGTCTCTGGCTCGAGGGTGGTGTTGGGAGCGAGTGACGAGCCATCAGCAGCCGTAGCAGCGGCAGCAGCGCTACTCCCTTCAGCCTCCAGCTTAGCAGACTGCTCCTGCGCCTCCTCGCGCGTGATGACCGCCTCCACGGCGAAGTGATCGCTCAGCGAGCATCGCAGCGTCGGATGGCGCTCCATCATACTCAACTGGACCGACTTGACGGTCCATTGTGGGACTGACGGAGACCGCAACCCACCACCACCACCACCACCACCACTTCCATCTCCAACAAAGATATAATCGAGTCGCTTGCCGCGCGGACACGGGGCCTCGGGATCGACCTCGATCTCCTCACCCTTTTTGAGCAACCGCTTCTGATCCTCCTTACTCCAGCGCCAAGTATTGAACCGTCCATCGCAGGTGGCCCCATTCTCTGTGACATTGAACCGCGCCGAGGGGACGGGCTTCCCGCGCGCCTGCTCGACGGGGTCGATGGCGGCGCCCAGGGAGGAATCCGGATGCAGGACCTGCCAGACGTCGCGGACGGGGCTGTGGGCCTGGATGAGACGGTGCGCGAACGACGAGGGCAGCATGTTGAAGTCGCCCAGGCCGATGACGAGGTGGCCGCGCTCGGCGGCGCCGCGCATCAGCTTGGCGATCTCCCACGCCTGCGCCGTCCGGTGGCAGATGTACGAGTCGTTGGGCTCGCGCTCGTACGGCGCGTGCAGGTGCGTGCAGAACACCTCGGCCACTTCCTGGGGAGCGGCCCCAACCCGCACACGCGCGCACGCCACCCCTTTCCCCACGTACCAGTCCCCGCGGAAGAAGGCCGTCGGCCGCCCGTTCAGCGGGTACCCCACCATGCTGCTCTCCTCGATCGGCCACCGCGACAGGATCGCCAGCCCCGCGCCCCAGATGCCCCCGTGGTAGAACTTGCCGTGCGGCAGGATGTGGCGCGTCTGCTGCCGGATGCTCTCGTAGTCCGCCTGCGTCCAGCATTCTTGCAGCCCGACGATCTCGGGCGGTGGGGTGGCGATGGCCAGCCGTCGGCCGATCTCGGTGAGGCGCTCATGCCGCAGTTTGGCGATGTATTTGAGGCCCCAGCAGTTGAGGGTGAGGATGCGGATGGAGGTGGGGGAGGACGAGGGGGGATTAGTGGTTGCGGTGGTTGCGGTGGAGGGAGGGGAGGGTTGTTGTTGTGGTTGTTGTGGTTTTTCGGAGAGCGTATCGGCCATTGTGAAGGGGTTTTAGGTCAATGCAATTGTCATCATGAGCTTACTGGATAAGTTGCATGGAGAGTTTGCGTGTGAGTGTCCAGACAGAAAAGAGACAACAAGCAACAAGCAACAAGCAACAAGCAACACCTATGGAAGTATAGTTAGCCTCCGCAATGATTTCATCATTTTCCGGGCGGACTCACCGCCCGGCCTCGACCCGCCCGGCTTCGCGCCGACCGCCTTCCCAAAACCCGCGCGATCGTCACGAGGGATGGGCGAAATTCCAATGAAAGAAATCCGAGAATCGCGCAAAAGATTCCCCAGAAAAAAACAACATTGCTTCCTTTTTTTTTTCTTTCTTTCTTTGGTCGTGTGCTCCTCTCTCTTTTCCGTCTTTTTCTCTTCCTTTCAATCATCTTTTTTGCCGTCTGGGTAAATCTCCACTCGATAACTACCTACCTACCTTACCTCCCAAACTCATGACCCAGACCCAGCCACAACCACAGCCATCATCCCCTTAACACCGCAATCCAATTCCTTTCCCTTGAACCCAGTTAAACCAGTTGAAACCAATCTCCATCGCATCCCCTTCAATCCCCACAATAGGGCATCCATCATCCATCATCCAGCATGGACGGACCATCCTCCACCCACCACCGCCCCAAGCGCCGTCGCCTGGACATGCCGGATAAACATGCCCAACACCAGCACCAGCACAACCACCTCTCGCACAAGAAAAACACCACCACGCCACTCAGCGCCAGCACAAAGCACAACGGCTACGCCCACGCCCACCCCCACAAACTCCAATCCCTGGTCCCGCCACCACCACCAGCCGCAAGGCGACCCTCCAAAGATGACGACGACGACGACAACGACAACGACAACGATGAAGACGTCTCTGATTCCTCGGACGAACTGGCCGCGGGCTCCGAGCACGACGAGGCCGAGGAACGCCGCCGCCGCGCCAGCTGGAGTCTCCAGAAACAGAAAAATGTGTATACGCCGCAGAGGCCGTATCGTCCGCCGCTGAGGCGGAGTTCGAGTGGCTCCGAGAGTCCGGATGAGTTGACGATTGATGCGGAGGAGTATTGGCGGTCGACGAGGAAGCGTGGGTCGATTGGGGTTGTGGGGGGCGCGGTTGGGCAGGGGGTGCAGGGGAGGGGGAGCGGGAGTGGCATTGGAAGTGGGAGTGGGAGGAGGTCGGTGGGGGGCGGAGCTGCGGGCGCGACGGCTGTGGCGGTCGCGGTGGATGTTCCGTGGGGGACGGGGAAGGGGAGGAGGTCTTTGTCTGGGTTACGGGGGGAGGTTAAGGTTGAGGATGAGGTGGAGGTGGAGGGGTCTGAGGAGGAGGATGAGGAGGGGGAGGGGGAGGATGAAGATGGGGATGAGGAGGAGGATGTGGATGTGGATGTGGATGTGGAGGTTGATGAGGGTGAGGGTGAAGGTGAGGGTGAGGTGGGTGCTGATGCCGATGCTGCTGCGCCTGATGGGGATGAAGCTGAGACTGCAAATGCGGAGGTGGAGGTGGCCGTGGAGGTTCAGGTCGAGGAGCGGAATCTGGAGAATTCAGATGGCAAGGATCAGGATCAGGATCAAGATCAGGCTCAGGCTCAGGCTCAGGCTCAGGCCCAGGATCAGGCTCAAGCTCAGCCTCAGCCTCAGCCTCAGCCTCATGATCAGAGTCAGGGGGTACAAGACGAAAAAGAAGATGTGGATGAAGGAGAGGATATGAAGGTGGACGAGTTCGATCACAATTTCAATGTCGCTACGGCCCCCTCTACCGTCGCAGAAGCCGCCGCCGATGCTCCTCCGCTCGAAGAAGAACAAGATGCACCTGAAGACGACGAAAAAGTGTCTCGCGACAGCATCAATCACGACAACAACGATGACGTGAATGCGCGTGAGGATGACGAACCCCTCCACGACAACTACCCCGGAGACAATGAAGACGAGGAGATGGTCAACGCCGATGATGGCCTTGATGTCGACGAACCGGAACCCACCACGAATGGCGACCTTGTGGAAGAAACCCCAGAATCGTACCGCGACCGGTCGCCTACGCCCGTCTCCCAACCGCCGCCACCGCCACCGAAACCGGATAAGGTGGAATATCGCGCGAAGTTCCTACTTCGCGGTCATCTGCGGGGAGTGTCCGCCGTGCGGTTCTCGCCAGATGCGTCGATGATCGCAAGTGGAGGTGAGATTTGTCTTTTCGTGAGATATCCCATGGGAGGCTAGACTAACCATGTCTGTGATGTAGGGGCGGACGGGGCTGTCAAAGTGTGGGACACCGTGACCGGGAAATTGATCCATTCGTTCGAGGGCCATTTGGCGGGTATCTCTACGATCTCGTGGAGCCCGGATGGGGCGACCATCGCATCTGGATCGGACGACAAGACGATCCGACTGTGGAACGTCCTGACGGTATGGAAGACACTACGATCCAGCGCCGGCTGTCATTGAGGCTAATCACTCTACGTGCTTTAGGGCAAGGCGCATCCGATCCCGTTCGTCGGTCACCACAATTACGTCTACCAGATCGCATTCTCCCCGAAAGGCAACATGCTCGTCAGCGGATCCTACGATGAGGCGGTCTTCCTGTGGGACGTGCGGTCGGCGCAGGTGATGCGGTCGCTGCCGGCGCATTCGGACCCGGTGGGCGGCATCGACGTGGTCTGGGACGGGACGCTGATCGCCTCGTGCGCGACGGACGGGCTGATCCGCATCTGGGATACGGCGTCGGGCCAGTGTCTGCGCACGCTGGTGCACGAGGACAACCCGCCCGTCACGGCGGTCAAGTTCTCCCCGAACGGGAAGTACGTGTTGGCGTGGACGCTGGACGACTGCGTGCGACTGTGGGACTACGTGGCCGGCCGGTGCATCAAGACCTACCAGGGTCACAGCAACCGGAAGTACAGCCTGCAGGGCGGGTTTGGCACGTACGGCGGAGAGTCGGGGAACGGCAGCGGCAGCGGGATGCCGGTGTATGCCTTTGCGGTCAGCGGCAGCGAGGACGGTGCCGTCTTGTGCTGGGACGTGGTGAGCAAGCAGGTCCTGCAGCGCATCGAGGGCCACACGGGCGTGGTGTTGGGGGTGGATACGTGCTCACTCGGAGGGGCGCGGCTGATGGTCAGTTGCGGGCTGGATGGGACCGTTCGCGTCTGGGAGGAGGCGAGCACCGCCGGCGATGGGCATGGCCCGACGACCAACGGCGCGCAGACGAATGGCACCGTGCTGAACGGCTACGGGGGTTCGATCTCTGACCCCGACACGCCGGCCGAACTGGGGGGCACTGAGGACGCAACTCCGATGGCAACGACCGCGACGGAGGCTGGGTTTGCCCAGACCAACGGACACCATAGCATGCCCGAGCCCGAAGATACCGAGATGGGTGGGGCCTGAATGATAAAAGCAATCGCATCAACAGCAGCAGCTTCTTTACTGTACAGCAGTGTAAACCAAGGGATGGACGGGATGGCGTTTCAAGGTTGAGGGTGGGTGGGTTGTACACTAGACATGAGGGACGAACCACAATTACTCAACATCTACCGTGAGCAACTAGGGGAGATAAGAGCCCTACCAGCGGAGGATGGAGGATTGTCTGTTTGTATGTACTATTATTTCTAATGCTGGACGGATATCTGGTCCGTCAGCTTTGACAGATTTTGACAGAGGAAAGGGATGGAAGCAAGACCAGCCCTAAATAGCTAGCTAGCTAATTCTCGACGATGGGAAGACAGCAAGCACTTCTTGATCCCTTGAGTACCGGTAAGAACGTTGTACGCATGAGGACTGGATTGTGAGAAGCTATAGTCTGAGACGCAGGAGGATATCAATCGCCTCCCAAACCGACAAACCACCTCGGTGGTGGAATTGAAGATCGAACCAGAGACCGAGATGAGAAGAACCCAGCTCCAGGAAGGACGATCAGGGAGACCAAACTGTATATTCAATACCTAGTATCCTTCAATAATCAATCTACTCAAGTTGACTAACCAACCAAACACTTGACTCAGAATCGTCAATCAACACAGTCAGCACAATGGCTATATCAGAATCCCGAGGTAAGCCAGTTTGCTTTTCTTAAGATTATCAAAAAGAAAAAGGGGAAGTGTTATATCTATCCGCACAGCTCTCTGTCTGTATGATGCCCCAGCCAAACCCCGACCCCGACCCTCTCCGCAGCCGTGTTCCAAACAAGACCTCGGTAGACACAGTAGTCTACAAGTACTCCGTACAATGTACTCGTATGCAGTAGTAGTACTCATATGTACATCGTACACAGTAGATCAAAGTCCTCCCTTTCCCATTCATCTACAAGTAGTAGGGCCTTCTCTATCCGACTCCGAAAGAGACCAATTGAGTCATCATCTCAATCGGCTAACTAACTAACTAACTAACTAACTAAAATCACACCTGCTTCCACCCCCGCTGATGTACTACGTACAGTACAAACAACACCCCCTCCCCTCCCCACCTCTCGTACCCCTCTTCTCCTCCTGCGGGATTTTCCCTGGAGCAAGGAAGCTGAAGTGAGGTACTGGACTCGGTACAGTACAAGGTGATACACTCCACTTGCTTGACCGGACCGGAACTATCGGGGAGATTCTCACTAACGTTATAACACTATGTGCTGTACAGTACAAGGATGTGCATAGTAACGTATAGATACTCATAGACCGTGCAAGGCGACGAGTCAATTGTATTGGGGGACGAACTCGGAAGATTTGAGATACCCCACCTATCGTACCTACGGAGGAACCCTGTACCCTGTACATGTAGACCTAGGATGACAATCATTGATACTCATCGCGGGAGTAGGGACGGGGAAGAGGAGTTGGTGATATATAGCGGACCTTGGTTTATTGATCTTACTGGTGTTGTACTGTGCTTACTTGCCTTAAATATCTACCGAGGAGTCATCTCCATGTGCCTGGTAGGGATCTCGATATAGTGTATTACAAGTACTCCGTACCCAGGTACACCATAAGAAGCCGACCGGCCGCCCAGTACTTTTCCCGTGTGGAATTTGCATGTAGTAGCTTTCAGATAGGGTAGGCACCCAGAAAATCTTGCTTTTACCCACACCTCTGAGAAAGTACAAGCGCAGTCAGTTAAATCCAGTCGGTGAAGGGAAGGACAAAAAAGAACATCGAAGAAGAACCGAAACAGCCAACAGCCAAAACCCACACCCAATGAAAGCAACCCCATTGGCGCCCTCCGCTGGAACGTGAAACACCACACAACAAGAGAGAAGGAAAAAAAAAAAAAAAAAAAAAACCCTATCGGTAGTCTAGGTCTAGGTCTGGACCCCCAATTGGGCCGTGGGCGGATATTCTGCATTGCCAGTTGGTGGGTTGTGCACTGCTGGGTTCAAGTTTTCTTTTACTGACGGTGTTAGTGCTAGGGATGATTGTGGTTTAGTTGGAGTGGGGGGATGGATTGTTGACGGCGGAGACGAGGATTATCGCGTGTAAGTGGAGACTCTCTAGTGTCTTGTCGAGGGAAAGTCAATTGGGAAGTGGGAATTGGATAGATACTCTTTGTCTGGTCTGGTCTGGTCTGGGTTTTAGGGTTGGGGGTTGGTGTATGTGGACTGTGGACTGTGTACGGCGTAGTACTCTGTATAGACCATCAAAGAGATACAAGAGTGGTGGGTACGCAGCGCAAACAACAAAGAAGGAAGGTTACATTCGCTGACCTACTGTAAACGGTCGTCGGAGAAAGAGAGACGGGATACATTCGCCACATTGACGATTATTGATTGATTGATTGATAGTCTACCATTCCTGAAGCTGCAGCATGGCACTGCATCTCCTGTCACTGTCACGGTACACCATGAGTAAGTGACAGTCGGTGCTGCTTAGCCATCTACAACACGGAGTTATTCTACAGTCCCTCGTATACGATATGCGCCAGATGGCCTGATTTGAGCCACGCAACCCGGCGCCGCCAGGGATTCCTCCGCACACAAAGGAGTGACTACGAACGACACGGAGAGATCGAGGCAGCTCCAGGCAACCAAGTAGAGCTTCCGCTGGCCCCCATTCGGAGCTGTGTCTTGGCTATGTATGTCATTGTTGGAATGATCGCAGGCCCTTGCTCAGGAATACTTCAGGGTGAGCAGGATTCAGGAGTACTCCTGAGAGGTTGTGGTGGTGAGAGACAAGAATAACCACGGAGTGATGGATCAGATGAGAAGACTTGAAATGGATGTGGTGGACTGGACTAGGGCTGCCCTGTGGAAATAGAGACCGACACACAGACACACACACAGACACACACACACAGACAGAGAGAGAAAGAAAGCCGGGCGGAAAGTGGAGCAGAGAACAGCAAAGGGAGAAAGAAAGACTGCAACAACAACAGCAGCAGCAGAGGTGTTCGTTGGAGCTCCGCCACTAAATTCACTAAATCGACTAGCGTGCAAGTAGCGCTACTGAACGCCCCATCCCACTCAACTCACTGGGCCATGTCTGGGCTGGTGACTGACTGACTGACAGTTCGTCCGTTGGTCATTTTATCGGTCAGTCAAAAGTAATGCAAAGAGACAGTATTGTTGTTGCTGTTGGGTATCTAGATCCCGTCAGCAGCTCCAGCTGTCAAACGGGTAGAGAGAATCAGGGCACAAAACTCAACTGCAGCTCGCCTGCAGGAACCCCAACCACAAAAGCAGAACCAGCACAACATGGTCGCTCGGCCAGTCAGATGAATCATGCACAGGCCAATCTTCCACCCGATGACGTTCCACGGATCGGCCCCCCGTTGGCCGCGGTGAAGGATGCAGGGGAGAAGAGGGTAGGTAAAGTTGTGGTTCAGGTACCCAGACCCGACAGACCCTCTGCATAGACCTATCAAAGACCCCAATGGATGAATATCGCCAAGATGAAACACTTTCGTTTTTGTTCTTTTTGCTTTTTTTCCTTTTCCTTTTCTGCTTTTGTGTTTGGTACCTTTTTTTTCTCTCTCTATTTGTTATTGTTCTTTGACTGGATCCCCGTTCCTGGGCGTTTCGCCTGGTGGAAGGAAGGAAGCCCAGCCCTAATGGTTAGTTTTCCCCTCTTCTTTCGTGGGTATATATCCTCGACTCTTTCCCTCGTTTCTGCTCTCTCTCTCTCTCTTTTTCTTTTCAGTATACTGATCACTCCTCAGTACCCAGTCATTCCTTTGTCATTTGACACCTGCTGAACAATTACCTGTGCCGTGCACGGTTCTGTTCATCCATTCCTTATCCTAAGCGCTACTTGAGTTCCAAGTAGCCATACCACTACCTCCTAAGAACTCGAGAACCGGTCTTCTCAGTCTATCAACCCTCCAAAACAAAAGAGCAAAATGGTCTCCTTCACCAAAGCCCTCCTCATCGCCAGCAGCGTGGCCAGCACCGCGCTGGCGATGCCCTCGCACATCCACGCCAACCGCCACACCGGCGCCAACCACCCGCACGTCACCCTCGAGCAGCGCAGCATCAACAGCACCTCGGGCAAGCGCGGCGCGGCCTACAACAGCGCCAGCACGGTGACCACGCTGGCCCACAGCGGCACGGTTACCTGGGGCTACGACTGGAACATGTACAGCGACGGCAGCCTGCCCTCGCACGTGGAGTACGTGCCGATGCTGTGGGGCAGCAAGATGTTCGGGACGTGGTTCACGGCCATCGAGACGGCCCTGAACAGCGGCAGCAAGTACATCCTGGGCTTCAACGAGCCCGACAACAGCGGGCAGGCCGCCATGTCCTCCTCGGCGGCCGTGTCTGCCTACCAGAAATACATCACCCCGTTTAAGGGGAAGGCCAAACTGGTCACGCCCGCCGTCACCAACGGCGTCGGCGCCGACACGGGCCTCGCGTGGGCCGAGAACTTCCTGTCCGGCTGCGGCGGCAGCTGTGGCGTGAGCGTGCTCGCCGTGCACTGGTACGGCGACTCGGCCGCCGACTTCAAGACCTTTGTGGGCAAGGCCGTGGCGCTCGCCGACAAGTACGATCTCGACGAGACCTGGGTCACCGAGTTCGCCCTCAACAGCGCCGTTGGTGCCGGCCAGGGCACCCAGGAGGCCGCCTCCTTCCTCGAGGAGGTTGTCCCCTGGCTCGATGGCCAGAGTGGCGTCGGCCGCTATGCGTATTTCATGTGCGCCGAGGGCTATCTGTTGAACGGGGACGGCTTGAGTGCCTCCGGCCAGGCGTATATCGCTTAGGCATCGCCTCGCCTCGCCTCGCCTCGCCTCGCCTCTTGACTTTTGACTCGATGACTTCTGATTTGGCGGAGAGTGATGTGGGGAGCGGTTTTGGCTTTGCCATTGCCATTGCCATTGCCTTTGCCTTTGCCTTTGCGTTTACCATTACCATTACCATTACCATTTTGCCTCAGGAAAATACCTCCCTCGAGCGGTGATTTGTTTATCATGATGATTATCGGTTTTACAGTGTTACACTTTTGATACCAGTTTGATTTTTTTTTATTTGGTGTTGTACTCACAGAGTCACAATTTGTTTCACCCTGATTCCCATTGTCCATACAGTTCCATGAATCTGAAACAACAAAAAGTCCATACAAAGACCATTGTATTGTTCCTACATAGTACAATCCTCCTACAATTCCAACAATTCCAACATTCCAACAAAATAATCCAAACCTGAAACACATTGTAAAAAGCAGACCAGACCAGACCAGACCAGACCAACCTCCTGCCCACTGCCCAGAAAACAAGTTCCCTCAATTGTTATTATTGTTTGTCTTTCCCCCCGATCCATGGATCCATGGATCCAATAAGCGCCCCCCCGCCAACCAACCACATGTATTGCAACCCAAGAGCCCCGACTTTCATCTCGCCCGAACCAAGGATGCAACTGCTGTCTGGACTTTGGGCTGTGGGGATCAGTCGCCAGGAATTGATTGGGTGGTCCCACGATTTCCAACATTGGGGATTGGATTCTTATTAGGAGATGGATGTCAATCAATCACTTTTTTTTTCATTGCATTGCAGAGAGCAGACACAACGTGAAGTGCAATCTTGTTGCTAGACTGGTTGGAGGTCATAACTATGGGTCCTGGGTTCCCTAGGGTTTCTTGACCGTATACCCGAAAATGGATAATGAACCCTCCGTCACTAGACTGCTTTCAATGCGACTCAGACTGAGTTACGGAGTACGGCACTTCCAACAGCACCGCACATCGCCCACACCAACCAGTAGTTACAGTATATATCCAGAAAAATGCTATTTGTATTATTTCCCATCAGCAACCCAACACCCACCAACTAGCTCAAACTTTTCCCCCATGCATCAGCAAACCCCACACATCTCCAGGAAAAAGTTCCATGCACATAGGACGGAACAGCAGCTTGACAGCTTAATCCATCACCATCACCATCGCTGACACATCCCACGAATGAAAACACCACAAGTCACATAAGTCACACTGTATCCGCGCGCCGTCACTTCCCTAAATACATCATATCATCCCCTTGATACAATCTTACATCGTTTCCCATCCCCCATTGTTGATATCCGCTTCCAGCTTGCGGCTGATCATCGTTGGAATCCCATGCGAGAGCCACACGTCGCGAACCAAGCGGTCGTAGCGTTTCTGGTTCAGAATCAACTGACGGTTACGCCGGAGGCCCGGGTCCACTTCGCCGTGCCGATCCAGGTACGGCGCATTGTGCCAGGAACCGCTGCGGTTGTGTAGGTAGACCACCATGCACTTGCGGATGTTGAGGAAGAGACCGATGTATTTACCACATCTGATAGACATCCAGTCAGTTTGTATAACCAAAGAGGAGGAAGCAAGGAGGAACTCACTTGTAAACGTGTTGGTTGCATCCGCCCAAGTTCTGGCTCTTGTCCATGCAACACACGGCCTGCGAGCAGAAGATGTCACCACAGAACAGGCAGATGCAGGGATCGGTCAGCTCCTTCTTCGAGTTCGGGCAGCGCCGTCGGTTGGCCTCGTCGATCAAATTGTCGTAGTACTTGGGCAGCCCAACCAACTCGAAGATCCCCGGGTGGGGGAGGCTCGGCCACAACGTGTGGTAGCCGAACGTCAGCCCGGGCCGCGACACATTCCAGTGGTGGATCCAGCCCGAGATGACCGAGTCGAACACACTGCCGCGGTTGCGCGAAGCGTTGACAGATCCGAAGATCTCGTCGAGAGACGGCAGATTTAAGAGCTTGGTCAAGCGGTCAAGCTCTGGAGCGTCAACATCGTTGAATTCCGTGCTGGGGAACTCGACCCCGTGCTGAACGTGAAGAAGAATGATCACCTTGCGAAGGAAGGTCAATGCGTAGCTGGAAATGAGCCGGCGCAGGGTTAACGCCACCTGCCGCGACACGGCGCTTCCGTCCGCCACGTAGTTACCCTCGGTTGGGAACGACGTGATCTCCTCCTGACCGATATTGGTTCTCAGCTCGGTGACGATGGAGTTGAAGAAGTGGCGACTCAAGTCGGCCCGAGGGTCCGTCTCATCAAGCGCCGGCATGTAGTTGGCATCGCCATGCTGAACCACTTCTTCCTGCAGCCCCGAAGGCCAGAGGATGTAGGTGATGGCGACCTTGACGATTTCGGCCACATAACACATCTGGATCAAATGACGCATATCAATGGGAACAGTCGGCAGAAGCGAAACCGAGCACTCGGCCAAAAACACAAACGTATCCTTGCCCAGGAGCGGTTCAATCTCGCGCCTCTCCCTCAATAGAGGTGTACCACTGAGGTAGGGGTGACCAATGAACAGTTGACAGATCTTCTGCCGGTGCGTTTCGTGCACCTCGTCCGCACTGAGATTATGCGGGCTATCGCCATGCTGTAGTGATCCGACCGCCGCGTACGAGAAGGCCGTCTCGGCGAGGATGCGCAGATGCGTCAGTGTCAGCTGAGGGATCTTGTCCAGCAGGGTCGAGCCCGGTTCCGAAGCGACACCCCGCTGCGCTATCTCCACAGCCGTGATGCTGTAGCCAAAGCTCTGGAACAGCGAGTCGGTATGCACCAGGTCACTGCTTTCCAGTGTACCAGGAACATGGTTGAACGTGGATGGGATGTGGTTGACCCGCAAAGTCTGCTTCAGCCTCTGATAGATCTGCAACAATTCGGAAAGCGGGTTCTCGATCGGACTGAAGGTCGCCTGAAGCGGGCTGGTGGCAGAAGGATCCTCCGCAGGGAAGAGACCAGGCATGGGTAATCTGACCGTTGGCATGGAAAGAGGAGTCGACGGGAATGAGGGAGGGGATGGGAGATTGCCCAACTTCGAGGCGAGCGGTGGGACCAACGTCTTGGACAGATAGTTCACGAAGAGTTCCTGGTACGCTAGAGCCTGCGGGTTGCTGTTGCTCTCCGCAAGTAATGCGTAGTTGCGGGGTTGCGAGAGAATGGACTTGAGCTCAACATTAATGAACTCGTCAAACGAGACAGCGGTACCCAAAGCTCCCGGATACGACTCTTCCTTACCCTTCCAGACGATGGGAAGGAAAGCATTTCCGAGAGCCTTGCAGAGAGGGCAGACGAACTCCTTGCGCGCTAGCGACTCCGGGTGGGCTCGAGCGACTTGTTGATGGTGACGACGACCAGTAGCAGTGAGGTAGACCTCGAAGCAGTGGTAATGCATGATATGGCCACAGCCGGTCGTCACCGGCCCTGGATTCGTGTTATGGGCCTTGAAGCCTTTGCTTAGTCCAATCTTCTCGCTGACGACTTCGCCACCCGTCGAGTCCAGTCGGCGGACGGTCGTGCGGTTTTCACCAGCGACTCCGAAAGGACGAAGATGGTCGGCCGACTTGTCCAGGCTCGCTGGTGTCCTGATTGCCTCCCGCACCCAGTCCGCATCCGACACATCAGTACAACGGAGGATGGTGCTATCCTGAATGAGGGCAAATGTGCCGTAGAGTCGCGAGTCATTGGTCTCCTCCTGACAGAGGATGCACGTGCCACTAGGATACTTCCACAGCTTCGTCTCGGGCGCAGTCTCGGGTTCCGATTCGAGATCACTGAAGTCTTCTTCGCCCCAGTCAAATTCACCTTGGCTGTTGAGGAAGTTCTGCTGTTGCTGCTGGAACTGGGCCATGACCCGGGCCTGCCTTTCTAGAGCCTGCTTCTTCTTGGTCTCCTTCTCAACGTCATTGTCGATAGCAGGAGTGCTTGTGTCAACCCTGTCAAAGGGGAAGTTCAGCGAAGCGGTGGCTGAGGCATAGGCCTCGGGACGCTTCTGCCAGAATTGCTTGAGTATATGCCGGATCTTGGCTCCGCATGATTTGAAATCGGATATCACGGAAATCTTCTCAAGGAGACCCACGATAGTCACTGGACCAGCCTGCGTCGAGTGTCGAACCTTGTTCAATGCGTGAGAAATGAAGGATGCCGGCGAGCCGTCGGACATCTCATCCTCGTCGCTCTTATCATCCAGCGAGGCGGCAAGAATCAGATGCAGGACCACATGAAGGAAAGTCTCAATCCGAGTAGGTTTGATATGCGGAGTACCCGCCTGGAACGACACCACATAATCCAGACAGTGGTGCACAAGCTGAGCGAAGACCATGGTTCGGGTGAAGCGATGAAGCTCGGAGAAAGCTCCGGTGGTGATGGGGCGTAATTTGGGCTCAAACACCACGTCATCCGCTTTCTTGCCAGTCTTCTTGGCCACCCAGGCTCTGTAAATGGTCTCCGCTTCATCCCGTTGATTCTTGCTGTAATGAGCGCTGTACGGATCAATAAGGTCAAGATACTCCGGCTTCAGCTCGAAGGTACCAGTGTCGTTTAACCCCTCGGGTGCCCGAAATTTGGCAACCTCCTCAAGCACATCCTGGAACATATCCGAGTCAAGGGGCTTGTCGCTGAGCCGCGTGGACAGGTCAGAGAAAGACAGCGGCCTGAAGCAAAGGACATGCGCGATATCACGGATGATGCTCTCCCGAGTTGCGCTCTCGCTGTCGTCGATGGCGGTGAGCGAGGTACGGTCCGTCAGAAGGATAATCAACAAGTGGACGAACTCCTCGGCCACGTCGACGATCTGGTTGTCCTCGTAGACGCTCCGGGGGCTGTAATCCCGGTTCATCCAGTCCACCATGCCGAAACGTTCCGCGATGGACGCAAGGACCCGACTAGGATCGCAGGTGACCAGGGCAGTCTGAAGCAAGAAGATGTCGCGATAATACGCAAAATCACGGGATGAGACTCCCCGGTACTGTGACATCTGATGCCGAAGGCTGAGACCGTTGCGAACCCACATGCCAGCCTTCATCTGTGCCAGCCAGGCGCAAACTCTGACGGGATAATCGAACATTGCCAGGAGCAAATCTTCGGAGTTCAGCTGTGAGTCGTGGATGTATTGGTCATTTGCGGCCTGCGCAGCGTCCATGAGCACATTGCGCATGACGGCGCCGCTTACATTACGACCGCATTCCAGCAACCAGGACAGCGTGTAATGGAGGGCATGGTGGAAACTCATCCAGCCACGTTCGACGACGAAGTCCACCACCCGGTATCGTGGAACAAGTTCCTGGTTGACCTCGAAATCGAAGGGAGGCAGCGTTTTGAAAGACACGTAATCCTTGATTTCGGCTTGGCTGAAACGCTTAAGGTCCAATCCGTATGAGTGAGCCACAGCGGAGATAGTGGCTGATCGGATGGCTCGCAGCAGCCTTGCACCTCCATCGATCTCGGGGTTACGGAAGGCCTCGCAAAATTGGCGACACAGGCGGTTGATCTCTCGCATGAGGACGGACGCGCTGATCCAAGCGTCGGTCTCGTACTCAACATGCTCCCCTACAGCACGCACATTGGGGCATATACCTTGCGAGAGCTTGACAAGATCCAGGAACTGAGACAGGTACTGTTCTTCCGCGCGCACGCGATTCTGGACGTATTCGGATTGCAGCAGGTACCGTAGATCCAAGAAAAAATGATACAGACGCCTGTTGGTGACAGACCCGGCGTCAAATGCCAGAGTTGCGTTGGGATTGACTTCATGAGGTTCACCGACCTGCCTTGTCGTAAGAAACGTGTACAGAATGGCCATGACCTTGGTCAAAAAGTTCCCACGTAGGAGGATTTCCTCTGTAATAGACGGGGTGGTCAGAAGCTGCAAGGAAAGGTTGACAATGGAGTGATCAGGCTCTCTGTCTGCGATCAGGTACAACTGCGCGAGCGCCGTGTAGAGGGCTGACAGGCGCAGACCCATGATCCGCTTGAATTGAGGAACATTGACAACGGTGCCGATATAGAGATCGCGGAGTTCGGTACGAGTCTTTTTCCAGAGTCGGAGATCATATAGAATCATCCAGTCGAGACGAGTGCGCTGCGACAGGTCCTCGTAAACCGGCACACCCTGCCCTTCTCCCGCAGCATGAGATCGATACTGCCAATGAATAGGCGTTTTCGCCGGCGATGGTCGAACCACCCCTGACGGTGTCTTGGGGATAGGAACAAGGGAAGTCGGCGGTCGCTCGTGCGGTTCATTGAGGGCCTGCTCGTTGACGGCGGGTTGCGAATCCTCCTGGTTTGACCCGTTCTGCACCCCTTCTTGCGCCACTTGCCTTTGCAGCTCCTGTGACTGCTGCTCTCCCTGTTCACCTTGCTGTTGCTGCTGCTGGCGGGCGCGCTCTTGTTCCCGCTGTTGTTCCCGCTGAGCGAGTCCTAAGATGGTCTGAGCGATATCCAGAGCGTCATCTGCGTCGCCCATAACCATATCATTATCGTCGTCCACCTCATCCCGGAGCCGGTTCATTTCGAGTTCCATGTCATCATCATCTTCCTCTTCGTTGGTCTCGCCCGCTGCACGCAGGTACTCTTCGAATTCTTCCGCCTCCTCCTCGTCATTGACACCTTCCTGCTCATTGCCCGAATTGACATCCTCATCATCGTCATCGTCGTCGCCAGCTGCGGCCAGTACAACGTTAACTTGAGGGGATATCGTGAGCATGACCGTGCGCCATGGAGACGCCTCGTCCTGTTGGTGGTCATCGATGCCTTTCAACCCGATGTCCGCATTGTAGGCACCGCTACCACGCCTCCACGGCGTAAGCAGTTCTTCGCAGATGATGTGGCGCAGGATCTCGTTATCATCACCGACGCTACATCCCGAGATATCCAGCAGCCACTCGACGATGGTGGCGCACATCTGCTCGCGGAACGTATCGCGGGCGGATCGGATAGTGACGGTGACCCTGATGTGCTCGATGATCTTCGACACGTCCAGCAGTCGCGGCAGGTCCCGGGAATACTTGACGACACTGCGTCCGATGTCGTTGGTCTCGTGGGCACGCTCGAATCCGAAGCGATTCGTCTCCCGACAAGCTCGCGTGACCTGCGTGGCGACGTCCTTGATGGTGTGCTTCTCATCGTTCCAAAGGGCGAGGGCGTACTCGGGCTCCTCCTCCGCTTCGTCACCGGGCCCGTACCAGCCCGGACGCAGCCGGGACGCTTCCTCGTCCTTCCTGATCCCTTCCTCAGTCTTGGGCAGTCGCAGCTGTTCGGGCGAGCAGGAGATGACGTCGCAGAAATAATCCAGGGCGCGCGAGATGGTGAGTCGGATGGCCTTCACCCAATCCGGCGGCAGTTGTGATTGGGCCCTCTGCTTCCCCTTCTTCTTCTTGTCCTCGCTGTCGGTGTGGATCGCACAGAACAAGGGCAGGCGCCAGGCCTCCTCGTCTCCACAGTCACAGCAGCCGCAGTTCCCCGACGATAGCGAGATCTGGTACTGGTGGCCGGTGTGATCGGAGGCGTCGAAGCACCGGCTGCACAGCACACAGGTGTCGTCCATGGCGCAGGTGATGCAGCGGTAGGTGGCCTCGCCCGCCCTGAAGATATGGCCGCAGCGCTTGCCCCGCGCCGCCTCGGTATACTCCGCACCTTCCTCGGCGCCCTGGGCCTCTGCCAGCTTCCAGGGCCCGGGCGGCAACCCGTTGGGAAATAACTGTCGAAGGTATTCGTCATTCTGGCCGGTCAGCGAGCGGAAGAGCACCTCGAGAAGTTCTCTCTCGGCTTGGGGTCCATAGCGGTTGTTGTGTTCGGCGGGAAGCCGCAGGAGGCGTTCGCTGAGAAACCTCTCACATTCCGTGAGCATCATTTATCGCTGTTGCACGACGAGCGCGACACCCATCCGGCTCTCTAGATAGGGAAGTAAAAAGGGTTACGGAACGTTACTTGGGGGTTCGAAAGTTGTTGAGACGAGAGCTCGAAGGTGGACTGTATTTTTCCCCCTCGTTTTCGTTGGTGGCGGGCTTATAAATCTTGGATGCGGCCTGCGAGCTCAACTTAGTCGGGCGCCGATAACAGGTCCGTCAATGATGAAAATGACTGGATAAGAAAAGAAAAACGGGGAAAAGGAACAGAAGAATGATAACTGACCAACCTTTGGAAAATGGAGGGGAGGTGGGGAAGTTTAAGGATTTCAGACAGAGTCGCTTGGTTATGGTTGAGAGAGTAAGCGGTTAATGAGGGAATGAGTTGGCAATAGTAGGAATACTCGTGGTGGTGAAGTAGCAAGTTCGATGTCACAGTTTGGTGGGGAAGAAAGAGCTGTTGGCTCCGCTTGGATCAATCCAGAAACAACAGAATTTAATTCAACACCTGCTAGAATATGATGTTCCGGTCCAGATTCGGAACAGGCAAAGAATACAACCTGACCAAAGAACAAAAGAAAAATGAAAGAGGCTATTTTCGTTAGAATGTGTTGTGTTGGGAAAAGAAGGAGGGGAAAAGCATGAGATCTCTAACTACTATTGAATCTACAGAACCAATGCGGCTTGGCGCGACTTGACCGCAGTCTGTCTCCCTTTCAATGTCAATCTGATACCGCGCAGCGTCGGATTAAGGGAAATGCACGCAATGGTACAGCTCATTCTTCCAGATCAAAAAAATAAAGGACTAGCTCGTACAAGAAACACCGTGGAGGATCCCGATTCCCCTCTTTCCTCCGATCTCGGTAAAATAACATGGGAATGGATATCTCTACCCTCCAGCACTTGGTCTATCCCACCACCACCAGGTGAATGCGGCACAAAACACTCGATAGGATCGTCATATTTACTCGTCATCCTCGTCGTCGGCCTGGTTGATGTAGCGGTGCTTGATATCCTTCCATTGACGCTGTGGGCGCGAATCGGAGAGTAACCCCGTCAGTTAAGAACCTCATATCCGGAAGGGGTCTGCAGGGAAGAACATACACCGCGGTTGAAAGAGTCCCAGACGCGGTTGGAAGCGGTGTCGAAAGCCCTGTTCCGAAGAAGTCGTGATTAGCCCGTGCTTGATGGCCTGCGACGGTTGTTTCCCACCGGAGTGGGAGGACGGGAGAGAGAGAGGCTAGACGTACAGCTCGAAAGCGAAGGCACTGGTAAAGATGGCAGTCAAGTAAACAGCGTTGCGCTGGAACAGACTCCTATGGCAATCAATTGTGGTTAGTAGGGGTCAATTGAGGGCCCGACAGGGAGGAAGACATACCGGTAGAGAGTGGTAGTGAACTGGATCCGGAGACACCCTGCAGTTAGCCCAGGGAACCACGGGCACCAGGAGCACCTGCAGCGGTCCTGGCGATCAAGTTGCGGAAGACACTTACAGCGCCGGCCATTGTGCTGGATTGTAGATGGAAACGGAGGTGGAAGTGGGAGAGGAGCGAAAACGTGGGGAAGTAGCGTAACCAGGAGGGAATGAGGTTGAAGAATCGCCGTTCGGACAAGTTCAGACGAAAAGCAGCAGCGGGAAACACCGGATCCCTGATTGGCCAGTGCCCAGAGCCTCTCCCGCCCGCCCGTCACGCATGAATTCATCCATGTCCGTTCATCAGGCTCATTCCACTTCCACATCTTTTTCATCTACACATCTAACTTACACTAATTGACAACAGACAACAATTCGGGCATCGTCTCAATATCCCGCCCTCCGCCCTCAAATTATCGAAGGACTAGGGATAACACTCATTTATATCTAGCAATCCTTCAGACAGACCGACCCCTCTCTCTTTCCACCCACCACCTTCATTGGACTGAGGGTCTGAGGGTCTGAGAATCTTCGTTACGCCGCTCCCACCCTCAGCCATCCACCATCTACCCCCCCCCAAAAATGGCAACCAACAAGACCGGGGGCGTCACCTCATCCGGTATCGCCACCAACGAAACCACCGGAGAGCGCTACATCCCCTCCTCCACCCGCGCGGATGGGTCCAAGCGTCGCGAGATCCGCGTCCGACCGGGCTACCGTCCCCCCGAGGATGTCGAACTCTACAAGAACCGCGCGGCCGAAGCCTGGAAGAACCGCGGCAAGACCGGCGGTGGTGTGCCGGGCGCCGAAGGCCTTAAGCCCGTCGGGGACTCTGACGCCAACAAATCGGGCACCGCAGCCAGCAACAAGAACGCCAAACGCCGCGAGGCGCGGAAGAAGGCCAAGGCGACCGGTCAGGACTCACCGGGCGCAGCCAAGGACGTGACGCAGATTGAAAACTGGCGCGCTGCTGCTGCGACTGCGACTACACCCAACGGCGGCGCGAAGAAGGAAGCGGAAGGCAAGCAGCCCACCGAGGCAGAGCAGGCACTGGACCCCGAAGCAGAGAATGAGAAGAAGGCCCGCAACCTGAAGAAGAAATTGAGGCAGGCCCGCGATCTGCGCGACAAGAAGAACCAAGGCGAGGCTCTGCTGCCCGAACAGCTTGAGAAGGTCATCAAGATCCAGGAACTCGTTCGGCAGCTCGATGCGCTGGGGTTTGATGCCAATGGGGATAAGAAAGACGCTTCTGCAGAAGAGAAGGGCGCGGAAAGTGAGAAGGTCTGAAGGGCCGCGCCATGGCGATTGATGATTACCAGACTCATAAGACCTCGAATCGTTGAGCTACTTGTCACCAAGTACCACGATCACGGTCCTTACCTCCGAATGAGGGACCCATAAGAGTTGTCTATGGCCGCCTTCCACAGAATGCCGATGTGGCGTCATCCTGCAGCTTAACCAAACTCAAGCTGGGCCGATGTCCACTCTCCCGACTCCTCGCTTGGGAGTGTGAGGATGATACCATCACGGAATTTCCTCAGGGCTCGTCGGCTTGCATGAACAATCTCCCACGGCTTTTTTGAGACAGACATCGCTCTCACGGCTGATCACCCCCAATGTCGGTCTGCGGGGGAAGCTGCACAATGTATTATTACAAAGCATATCTAGTCCCTACCGTCCCTGTTCACATCTTATTTCCAAATTGAACTTGCTGGTCTGTTTCCCGGAAGTCTATATACCTCCACATGACCTATGTGGATATCTGTCACTATCAAATCAGCCTTGTTCCTCAGTAAACGGTCACGCTCCGACATAGTAGCATGCAACAGCGAAGAATGGAGAGCATTTCTAAAGTCATCGGCGCTCCGACTTCCCGATGTCGGCGAATCGCACGGGTGAAGTCACGATGCCGCCTTCCAACTCCCAGTTTTCGTAGTTGTAGCCTTTCCAGGGGCTCAACGTCTGGCCGACCGTGAGTTTCCGACCCACCCCATAGGAAGCGGCCAGATAGCCTTGTCGCACACAGTCAAGGACACCATTTCCGCTGGTCCCGTACCACGAGCCAGCCAGCGTCAGCCTGTGGTGGAACTCCTTCCGGACCGCTTGGGAGAGGGCATGCATGCGATCAAGATGGTTGACAGTATACTGCGGGATGGCATCTACGTGGAGGTGGCTCCTCGCCTCGAGCGGCTCGGCGGTGATCTTGAGGTGCCTCTGAAGTACAGAACGAGCATGACTGCAGGCCTGATCATGGTTGGGTAGACTCGACTTGGGCAGGCCGTCCCACCAGTGGCCACCGAGCATTACGGTCAATTTGGTGTTACCGGCAGTATCTTGGCCAACAGAAGTTTCGTTTCCGAAGATGACCCCCAGGGCCAGCTCGGGATTCTGTTCATACGAGACACTCCGTGGAATGAGGTAGCCAAAGCCCCTAGGTATGTCTAGGTTGTCTTCGGCCTTGTAACATAGGTTGACCACCATGACCGTTACGGCATAGTTGTTTTCGTCGGCCCGAAAATGCTTTACGGATTCAGTCGGATAGAACCGGCTCTTGGCCATCCACTGAGGAATCATTTTCGCCATAGAAAGCGGTTTGATGGTAGAGATCACTCGGTCGTATGATTGAGGACCGTCTGTTCCTCGATCGATCTAAAACCGCATCAGCTTTTTCGGCCAAATGCCACACACACACATAGCACTGGGCCAGCTCCTTACCATAATTTTGTCCGTGGAAGAATCGTGCATCATATAGCGTATATTAGCCGAAGTAATGACCTCGGCCTTCTCAGACTCCTGCAACCGTTTGGCGATAGCGCGGGGGAATTGTTCCAGGCCCTCCTTCAGGGTGAACACACTGGCACCGCTGAGCAGCGACTTGAGGGATGTCCAGTAATCAGGGCCCTTTTCAGCTCCCAAAGACTGCAAGGCCATGAGATCGTCCATCTTCCAATAACTCCGTCCAGCCAGCCCGTCCAGGAGCAGTTCTTTCAAGATGCTTCCATTCTCCTCCCGCATTCGGAGGGCGCCCATCAATGTGCGCGCACTTAGACGGTCGATATCACCGGCAAAAATGCCAGCCATGACCGCAGAGACCAAGTTATCCGCGACCTTCCCGCCGAAACGACGCGAGATGAAGTCCGCGATCGACTCGTCACGTTGATCGGACATGGGCGCCGGATCCCAGTACTCGTGAAAAACATCCTTGGCGACACCATCAAATAAGGGCTCCTTGGTCACCGTGTTCCATAGTTCCGAGAGATTTTTGAGCAAGCTCTGGTCGGGGCGCGGTTGAGGAATGCGCACCAAATGATCGGGATAGTAGATATAACGGTTGGTAGCGGCTGGGGAGGACTTCGCTGTCACGACTACATCACCAAGCAAGTCTAGCTCAGACATCTGCCTCGTGCATTAGATGGGTGTGGACTTGGTATGGAAGCGAATGCGGCTGTCAGCATACCATGTCAAGGAGAGGAAAACATGTCGGGAATCCTGCTCGTAAGGTCCGCGGGCCGCGTTCGAGAATGAGGTCCCCTACCCCCGAATCCGCGGAGTCGAGAGTCACCTTATCTGATTGCATCCACCCGCCGAGGCGGGGCTGCGACTCGTAGAGAGTGACATTTTTGCATGCTGGATCTCGCATCAACCGGTAGGCTGCTGTAAGGCCGGTAATGCCTCCGCCAATGACGGCGGCATTATACCGGTTGGTATGCAGGTAACGACTCCCATTGCCACTGCGCACCAGTGGCGCCCGCGCCACTCTGAGTGCGACTTCTGAGGAGCATGCTAGCCGCATCTCGAGTGAGGGCAAGGCTGAAGGGGAGATGTTGTCGGGACTGGGGACGAAACGACAATTGGGGGGTATATGTATATGGAGAGGTTGGAATTGGAGCTGGCAGTATCCCCGCACGGGATGGGCGGTAAATCCCTTCTAATACAAGGCGGTGGGCTAAAGTGTACTGAGTGGACTTGCTGTACTCACGTATTATTGCAGTTGACCCTATTACTGTACTCCAATGTGTACTCCAATGTTGCCAGATCCAAACAACAAGTAGCGCTCTAGGATTGAAGTAAAATCTCTCCGCTCCAATATTGATTACGAATGTGCGAAAGAAGGTATGACCATTTTGATAAAGAAAGGAACCAAGTATCATATCATGTTACTACAAGTTGTGTCATATTGTCCTTTTATGGAAAACGCCGTATGAGAAAGGTCCATGATATCCCCATTCTATTTACAACCCAGTAAGAGATTCTGTCATAATGTCAAAAGCAAACTTAAACGCCCTTCCTCGCTGTCAACCAAGCTTCACACGGACATAGTACATGTCGAACCGAGGACTGTGGAGGGAGCATATGCAGTGCAAGCAATCATCAAAGCACGCAAGCCATATCATGTCACAATCTCCTGGCTCTGCGAGCCGTCCGTAGCGCCCGGCTTAATCAGTTCCTCCTGCCCATCTTCATCCGTCACGAATTTTCTCTCGCTTACGTGGGGTTTGCCGGAGCCGGGGGTCCAAACTTTATCGGAGAAGGCACCCTTTTGACCCTCGACATGCTTATAGGGGCAGCTCGGGTTGAGACAGGGATTGAACTTGCAAGCCGTTTGGAGATGTGTGAATTTGCAACCTTCAGTGGTGCAGTCGGCACCATTGCGGCATAACGGCATGGAAGGGTGCTTGAAGTGGCAGTTGGGGTTGGCACAGTTGGGGAAGAACCTGCACATCTCCTCGGCCTGGTGCGCGGACTTGACAGCTGGAGAAGGATGACGCCCTGTGCACTTGCGATTCTTGCATGCCGCTCCATACGGACAAGGGTCCGCGATATCGACCGGGCTGCCTTCAGGTGCTGCTGGGGACTGGTGGGCGAAAGGACAGTCCCTTCGCGTGCATCGAAGGTTGAATCGGCAAACAGTATCGGTATTGCTCTCGTCCTGCTCCCCTTGAGGCTTCATATCCATGTCGGTATCGTTATCATGTTCGTTTGTGCGATTGTTGCGCTGGTTGCGTTGATGCCGCTGGCCGTGTTGGCGTTCAACGCGATCGAATAATGAACGGCCCTGCTGGGACCCATTTTGCTGAAAGGCCGGGTTGATTGCGGGGGATACGAAACCAGGCATGAGTTGTGCCATCATCCGTGCCTGCTCTTCTAGAAGAGACATCAACTGCATTTGATCATTCTGACTCATGTTCATCATCGGTCCCATGTTCATCTGGCGGCCGCCCTGCATCCTTCCTCCACCATTCTGATTGAACCGACCCTTTCCGTTGTTCTGACCGTGAGAGTTAATCCGTCCGCCACCGGGTCCACGAACGCGATGAAGAGTCGAGTCGCCACGATCGCCGCGATCCATAGCCCTGTTTATTTGGTTGAGCATCCGCCCTCTTCCACCGGGGCGCCCATTGCGCATTGCCTTCGGGCCCGTTGGTCTTCAAGATTCCAGTTAGCCAGATTCTTGTGGCGGTACAGAGATAACAAGGCACTTACATAGAGTCGCCTGCCAAGGTTCCGTCGTCAACCATAGCCATGTCTCCATCTTCTTGGACGTTGTTCTCAAGCCCGATCGGCTGAGGGACAGCGGCCTCCTGCTCTGCGAATGAAGGGATTGCTTGCGCGGAAGTCGGGTCGCTCAAGGCCGGGGCGCCGCCACCGTTGATCTGTTGGTTGAGGATCTCAACCTGTTCGAACAACCACCTTGAGAACTCGAGAGCCTGGGTATCACCTTCACCAAGGCCAAGGAGATCGTTGGACAGTTCGCCGGCGATCTGCTCCTGGGTCTTGCCGTTGACCAACATCAGAATCACATATTCAATCAAGGCCGAATCGTCGCCATCGGAACTCCATCCCATCTCGACCAATTTCGGAGGGATGACATTGCTCAAGGCTTCCGCGAGCGGAGTGCCTGCTGCAACCATCGTCGTCATGATGAAGTGCGCAGTGAATGCGAGTCAGGTGTGGTGTGGCAAGGAGGGAGGGAGGGAGGAAGAAAAGAGAGGCTTGATAAGTGCTAAATGCCGCACTGCTGGGTTGACAGAGCGCGCGTACCCACGCTAACTGTGTAGAAGTAAACTAGCTAAGTATTTGTGTCTTTGGTGGGATTTCGAGGGATTCGAGGGATTCGAGGGATTCTAGGTATGAAAGAGATAAGAATAGAGACAAAAAGTAGGTAGTGATAGTTTAAGATGGTGCTTGACCGCAGGGACTTTCATTGCGGGCTGATGATGAAAGACAACCACCACCGCCGAGAACACTTGCCCCAGCCGCAGTTTAGTCACGTGTATGCAGAATGAGACGAGGCGAGAGGATATGCTGTGGCGCAGCAGCTTACTAATAGACTAGGCCAACTGGCGGGCGGCAATGTGTGGGACTTCCCCTTTGGGCAGGAGGGCTATAGTGAGTGAGTGCAGTGACTTAGCGACTCTCTCACTACCTAGTACTCTACTCTACTCTAACGTTACTACGTACTCTACCTTCTACGTGAAGCACGACTCACTGAACTTCCTGTTAATCCGGAGTACTTGGTGCTTTACACACTCACTTTAGCTACCAATCTCCGCAAAATGACTACTTCTCGTCATGTTAGTGAAGCCCTGCTGACATGTTCAGGCAGCCAGTCGGACTTAGGATGTCACACCATACTAACGTCTATGTAGTGCTTTTCGCCATGAATACGCTTAAGTCTCGAAATCCTCCCCCGCTCCCCCAGGAAACCAACCCCGACTAAGCAGTAGCTTGTGATCGAATATGCCTCGGCCAACGGCTATGAGACCCTGAGCCCATCGGCTTCAACACGCGGGGTTCGCAAGCATTTCTCAAACAGGAATCGCGCTAAGACGTAGACTTCTCCCGTACACTAACTAATGGGTGATCGCCGTCGCAGAACCATGTCTGCACCATTCCACGCCAGAGCCGGTGGTTGCAATTAGAATGATCCCCTGACTCCGCACCCAGTCCTCATGGCAATCAATCTTTATATTGCCCTGCTGTCACTGCCAACGCATGCCAGGCTCGTCTTGACCTTATCCCAGCAACGAAGCCGTTGACGCCCCGAACAGCGACCATGATTGAGGAAACCCTGACCGAGATGACCCCGGGCAAGGCAGCATTATGTCTCTTGGGGATTCTTTTTATCGCAGGCCTGCTTCGCAAAATCCAGGTCTCTGTCGAGATCTCTCGACTTGGCTGCAGGGCCCCTCGAGTGCCGCTCAAGTTGCCATATGGTGCGTACTTACAATGTAGCATCATCTATAGCGAATACTGACAGGTTCAAATCAAAGCCATCGATCACATATACAGAGCCCTGGCTGCCAGTACCAAGTTCAAGGACTTGGAATTCTGGGGCAACACTGTCAGAAACGCCAAAGGCGCATCAGGGGTGGCATTCCCACAGACTGTGGAGATTGACTCGGGAATCTCCAACCGGGTTATCTTCACACTAGACCCTGACAACATCAAAGCCCTACTCACCGGCCAGTTCGCCGACTATGGCAAGGGGGAGCAATTTCACCGTGATTGGAAGGAGTTCTTAGGAGACAGTATCTTCGCGACCGACGGTGAACTCTGGTCTCGCTCCAGGCACCTGATCCGCCCCATGTTCGTTCGCGAGCGCATCGTCGACACCGAGCTCTTCGAGAAACATGTCCAGAAGCTGATTCCCCTTCTGGCGGGCGGGCCCTCCTCCAGCGAGAGCAAGGTTGTTGATGTCACTCCTTTGTGCTTCAGATACACTCTGGACGCTGCGACAGATTACCTTCTAGGTCAAGGAACAAACAGTCTTCATAACCCGACCGCCGTCTTTGCCGAGGCTTTTCGTTACGTGCAGCGTTGCCAGGCTGATATTTTTCGAACGGGGTATGTATAGTCCATTATCTGTTACCAATCGCTAGCAGCAACAAGTCTAACATTCTTCTCAACCCCCAGTCCCTTCAACTTCCTCATCCCGCGCAGGGAGTTCCGCAGGAATCTCCGCATCATGGATGAGTTCATGCGACCCTACATCGAACGAGTCCTGGCTCTCACCCCAGAAGAACTCGACCAGAAGCTCTCCAGCAAGGACACTTTCCTCGACGCCCTCGCCCGCTTCACCCGCGATCCCCAGGTCCTCCGCGATCAGCTCGTGGCCATCCTCCTGGCCGGCCGCGACACGACAGCCGCAACTCTCTCCTTCTGTCTCTTCGAGCTCGCGCGCCACCCGGACGTTGTCTCCCGCCTCCGCGCTGAGATCGACGCGCGCCTGGGTCTCGGCCCCGACGGCCGCAAACCCAGCTACCTCGACCTGAAGGAGATGAAGTACCTGAACGCGGTGCTCAACGAGACCATGCGCCTGTACCCCGTGGTGCCCTTCAACGTCCGCTCCTCGCTGAGGAACACCTCCCTGCCACGCGGCGGCGGCCCCGACGGCCTCTCCCCCGTCGGCGTCCGCGCCAATACCCGCGTCATCTACTCCACCATCCTTATGCAGCGGGCCCCCGAGAACTACCCGCCCCCCGGCAGCCCCGGGTACTGCGACCCAGCGCAGTGGATTCCCGAGCGGTGGCTGTCCGGCTGGCAGCCCAAACCCTGGCACTTCATCCCCTTCAACGGCGGACCGCGCATCTGTCTCGGCCAGCAGTTCGCCACCATCGAGATGGGCTACACTGTTGTCCGCATCCTGCAGGCCTACCGCGCCATCCAGGCTCTGCCCGCGCACGGCATGGATCAGGTCGTGGACCCGCCTTTGAAGTTCGAGGTCACGCTGACGCCCGCGGCGGAGTTGAACTGTGTGTTTGAGCGTCATGCCGAAGGGGATCTTCTCGCTGAGAAGGCATAGCTGTCAGGTAGGGCTACCAGCAACAGCGGTCTGACTCTGGTGAAGACATCTGGTTTGGGACAGTAGAGTGGGTAGGAAGGGGAGGAAGGCTTTTCTCATATGACGACAGACTCGCAGGATTGAGGGAACCGTATCTCTTGCAGTCTCACGGCCTATACACGGTCGGCTATTTTGCAAACTGTATTCATTCATAACCTGCTCTTACTTTCCTACTGCGCTAGTCGAACGAGTCTTGCCCCAGGGGTGGAAGAGAGATATTTCTGGTCCCATGATCACAGAACCCCAAGTTTAGCCCTCCTCACCTTCCTCAACCTCTGTAGGATCTCCACCCTCCGCAAATCAAGGCACAAGTCCTCCTCATCCGCACCCTCCAGATCAGCCGACGTGCTGCCAACCAGAGAGACCTGGAGCGGCCGGACCTCGCCCATTGCTTTCAAGGTAGAAGCAGCAGTAGCGGTAGCAGTCGCGGTAGTCAAACTGTTCTGGCCCCCAACAACCAGCCCATTCACATCCGAAGACATATCCACGCCAACATTGTCCGACGACGACGCCGCTGGTTTCAGCTCTCTCGCTCCACGATGGTGACGGTCATCGCCCACCCACCCCCGACTCATCGCCACCGCCTTCTCCCACAGGGCGAACGCCCGCGCGCTCTCCTCGCGACTTCCGGGCCGGGGCTCGAAGACCGTGCCCCCGCTGCCGCTGGCCCGGTTGATCTCGCGCAGCTCGGTGAAGTTCCGCCAGACGCCGGCGGCTAGCCCGGCGGCGATGGCGGCGCCCAGGGCGGTCGTCTCGCGCATTTGGGGCCGGTAGACGGGGATGGAGATTAGGTCTGCTTGGATCTTTTGCAATTAGCTAGATGGTGATCGTTGTTGGAGGTTTGGGGGGAAATGGGGAGGGCTTGTGGGAGCAGAGGGAGAAGAAGAAGTGTATGGTCGGTTGGTTGGACTTTACCTACCTGCATGGCTAGGTCTGAGTTGCTCATGCCTCCGTCCACGGTTAGCTCGGTGAGGGGGTGGCCGCTGTCTTTCTCCATGGCGGCGAGGATGGCTTTGGTTTGGAAGCAGGTGGCTTCGAGGATGGCGCGGGCGAGGTGGCCTTTCTGGGTGTATTGTGTTATTCCGACTGTCTGGTCTGTTAGTTGGGGGTGGACTTCAAGGGTGAAGGGGGCGAGGGGTTGGTAGAGGCAGAGTGGAAGAGGTTATTATCTTACAGATAGTCCCTCGGGCATCATCGATCCAGTAGGGAGCAAAGAGGCCGCTGAAGGCAGTGACAAATACACAGCCCCCATTGTTCTCGACTGTCAACGCCAGACCGTTGACTTCTGCGGGCTCCTTGAAGAACTCCAGGTTGTTCTGGAGGAACTGGATCCCGGATCCACCGACTGCGATGCTCCCTTCCAGGGCGTATACCGGTTTCCCGTCGAAGTGATACGCCACGGTGGCCAGGAGACCGTGCGAGGAGATGACCGGGGCCTCGCCTACATTGCACAGAAGGAAGCAGCCCGTGCCGTAGGTGTTCTTGGCCGTTCCAGGCGAGAACCCCTTCTGGCCGACCAGCGCCGCCGATTGATCCCCCAGGCAGCCAGTGATCGGTGTGCCCGCTAGAGCGCCATGCGCGAGCGTCCCATAGGCCGTGGTGTCCGAAGAGCGGACTATCTTGGGCAGATGGATCCTGCCTTTGATGCCGAAGAAGTCCAGGAGATAGTCGTCGTATCTGAGGGTCTGCAGATTCATGAACATGGTTCGCGAGGCGTTGGTCGGGTCGGACACGAAGACGTTCCGTTTGGGACCTCCGTTGAGTCGGTACACCAGCCACGCATCGACGGTACCGAAAGCCAGCGTGCCCCTTTCGTAGCCTTTTTGAACTCTGGGGACGTTCTCAAGCATCCAGAGAAGCTTCGATGAGGATGAATAGGTGGACAGCGGGAGACCACAGATCTGCTGCAGTCGCGATGCCCCCGATTCTTGTTTGAGTCGATCCACAATATCTTGTGATCTGGTGTCTGTCCAGACGATTGCATTGTAGAGTGGTTCGCCGGTTTCTGAGTCCCAGACAATGGTGGTTTCGCGCTGGTTCGTGATGCCAACTGCTTTGATATCTGAGCGAGACAACCATCGGGCCTCGAGCTTGGTGACGGCTTCTTCTATGCATGTTTCCACGGAGGAGACTATCTCGAGCGGATCTTGCTCATGCCAACTGAGTCTGTGTCAGTAATAGATAGTTTTTGTAAGGATGTTGTTGTTGCCTGACCCTGGGTTTGGATAGATTTGTGTAAACTCGAATTGATGAGATACCACTAGCTCGCCCGCTTCGTTGAAAATGAGGAACCTGGTGCTAGTAGTTCCTTGATCGATTGAGCCAACAAATACATCTGGTCTGTCCATCTTGCTGGGAGGGATAAAAGTCTCGTTGGCGGTTGTTTGAGCACCAAGCTCTTGACATAAGTAATGAAATGTGGGTGGGTAGCTTCTGTAGTCATTGGGGATTCCTCCAAGAGCTCTTTGTGTTATATATCAAACGACATGGAGACCAGACCATTGAGGGGTTGGGGAAGTTGGCGGGGCAGTAACTGCATCAGACAAAGCATACTTGTACGACCCTAGTTTGTGACAGGGTGCTCATCGGCGGGGCATCTTGAACAGTTCATATTCATTAGCGCATAGCTCAGACAGCCTGTTCAAGGGCTCAACCATTGACTTGCACCACATCCTCGCTCATAGAACGGTTTCAACATTGCGTGGGCTCCAGTCAGCTGTGGAGGTGGACAACGTTCCGAACACGAGAGCCAGACAGCTTTCCCAGTGCTGGTCTGTCTGCGGCAGGCTATGGCACCAGCAGAGATTGGGCCGGCTGTGCAATTCCCCCATTGAGCTTGGTCTTGTGATAGAGTGGCGTGGAGGCGTGGAGGCTTGGGGGCTTGGAGGCTTGTAGAAAGGATGATGAAATGGTGGTGAGAAGAAGGAGGGAGAGGAGGAAGAATGGAGAATAGCTCTGTACGCCATTTGACCCTGCATCCACTGGCATACAACCAACTGCACTCCAGTCTCATGCATGGATGAATTCTAGAAGGCTTTGGTCTTGCTCAGCCAGTTCTTGACTACAGACTCTGATGCAGTGATCAAAACATGGTAGGTCACAAAACGTGAACGTTCTTGCATAAGTCTAATGCTGAGGACAGTGTCACTCTGATTCGAACAACCTCACATTACTAACATCGTGTCTCTCGCATGTGCTTCGCTATGTTAGCTCCTCACCATGCCCATGGGTTGCACAAGCGGTGTTCAGTTACTCAATGGACACAGGGGTGCTGTAGGACATGAGCAACTATCTAAATGTGCAAGCCTGTTCCTGTCGAGCTGATTGATCAATGATACCAGTCCAAGTCACGCCTATCAAATCAACTGTCGCCCCTTAAGCTCAATCAGCACCAGCAGTATCAGCATGCTGCTGTTCAACTACCCTCATCCTATACGTCCATATCTCCGAGTGGCCAAAACGGGGCCGGGGAATGGATGTAAGTCTGTTGGCCAGGTTAGACAATCTGCACTCCTGAGAAAGAGATATACAGACTTATGATACCTATGGTAGACCTACCGTCCTTTTGTTTCACGCCATATCTCGCGCACCCGGATATCAAATTGGCGAGGAAGCCCGTTCCGGGGCAATCAAAACAAGCTATACTAACTATGGCGACGGCGAGAGAGTGAATGTGAAGGTCACACCATGGAGGATATCGACAACCAAGCTAGTAGCAGCATGTCCCACCACGTCTCTTGGACCTCTCCTTTGCTACATCTCGGCGATTTCTACTGGACCTGGGCCCTCTTGCTACATAAACACTTTTCCGTCCCCCTTCCGCCTCTGGCCTTCGAGATGGACAAAGTCTACTACTCATACATGGCGGACCCTGTCACCCAGAGCAGCATAACCCTAGCCCATGCGAGCAAGAACCTCGAAGCCGCCGTTGATGGCCTCAACCAGATCGAGGGCGAGTCCACGCCGACGCCAACCCAGCCTCGATGGAGCCGAATCCGACATGCCTTCCGCTATGCGTTCTCCGAGTTCTTCGGCACCATGATCATGATGCTCTTCGGTGACGGGGTGGTAGCGCAAGTGCTGCTCAGTGGGAAACAGAAAGGCGAGTATCAATCGATCACCTGGGGCTGGGGGTAAGTTTTTGTCGTTTCCATTTTACCCTCCGTGACAAACACACCCACCACACCTCATCACCTCACCCCCATATTCTACCCACAGCTAACCACCCACCACTATCACAGCCTCGGCGTCATGCTCGGAGTCTACGTCTCCAGCCCCTCCGACTCGCACCTCAACCCCGCCGTCACCCTGGCCAGCTGCCTGCTCCGCCGCTTCCCCTGGCGCCGCTTCCCCCTCTACATCCTCTCGCAGGTGCTAGGCGCCATGTGCGGGGCCGCCATCGTCTATGCCAACTACCGCTCGGCCATCGACGCCTACGAGGGGGGGTCCACCATGCGCACCGTCCCCGGGTACTCCCCGACAGCCACCGCAGGCATCTTCAGCACCTATCCCGCCGCCTTCATGACGCGAACGGGCATGTTCTTCTCCGAGTTCCTCGCCAGCGCGATCCTGATGTTCGGGATCTTCGCCGTGAAGGATAACACCGAGCTCAAGCCGGACCGCACCGCCGCTCCACCACCACCACCACCACCACCAACAAACCCCCGTCTCCCCCTCATGATGCCCCTAGCAATGTTCTTCCTCATCTTCGGTATCGGCGCCTGCTTCGGCTGGGAAACAGGGTACGCGATCAACCTGGCCAGGGACTTTGGTCCGCGCCTCGTGACGTATATGATCGGGTACGGGCCCGAGGTCTGGAAGGCCGGCGGGCATTACTTCTGGGTGAGCTCCTTTTCCCTTTCAACCTCACATGACCCTTTTCCAAAGGCCAAAGCAGAGATAAATTCCCCACCCCGAACAACTCGCTAACGAGCAAAAATCGGGTCTAGATCCCAATGGTCGCCCCCTTCCTCGGCTGCGCCTTCGGCGGCTGGCTCTACGACGTCTTCATCTACACCGGCGCCGACAGCGTGGTCCACGAAACCCCTCTGTTCGGCCTTGGGCGCTGCGTCACTCACCGCCGGTGGAAGGTCGAGGATTTCCGGCGTTGGTATCGGGGGAGGGGGAGTCCGGGCTTGGAGGATGCGCGGCAGGGGAGGAGTCCGGTGTGAGGCTTACGCTCATCACACACATACCAAGAAAAAAACATGAGGACGGGGGATCGGGGTCCGGATGCGGAGGGTTTGCCAGCGTTACTTGGTAAATGAAGATGAAAGTAAGTATGTGGATGGGGTTGGTGTTTTATGTTGGGGTTGGGGTTGGGGTTGGGGTTGTGCAGGGTAGGCTATACTCTAGGTTGCTCTAGGGTCGCGCACCGGGCTTTTATCTTTGCAAGGAAGCGGTGGCCCGGGCTGGTTTGTGGGCTTGTGGGCTTGTGGGCTTGTTGGCTTGTTGTGGGGTTGTCGATCGTGGGCGCCCCGGGGGTGGCTTGGACTCGATAGTGATGGTCTGGCGAGAGTCAAGATGGTTGGAGTACTTTGTTGGAAGACGGCTTGTGTTGTCCCCCTTCCGGAAAAATAGTTAAGTGTCGTGTTCGTCGGTTCAAATGGCAAGAAAAAGCTTAACCGGCTTGCTTGGACGGTTTCCACAACAGTGATCTGCTGATCACTTCCATAACAACTAGCTTGTGTATAGTCCTTCCGGTTGCAGCGTATCAAGTCTCATGGATGCCCTTTAGATGATAGTACTATCTAATATTGTCTAGGCCACGGGCTCTAAGTAGTGTGCTCTAAATCCAACAGTCTCGCCAGCTTGTTGGTGGCTGCCCGCTGACATTATACATATCTAATAGAAAATATCAACAAGATCAAGCTGCGGAGAGGTCGTCGTTCATATACATAGTAAGCAATTATTCATAAAGAGTCGTGCATCATTAGTCTTGGTTATATCGTGTCGTATAAAGTCGCCTCGCAATGATCGTTAAAATGTAACATAACTCGTAAAGGTGTATCATTCGCAATAGATAGGCATGGATTAGCCCAGAGCCAGTGTGAACGAGATGAGCCCACAAATAGCAGCCATGGAAAGTGGAACGTCGTAGGAACCGCGTCCTGCGTCGACGTCGGGTGCTATGTGGAGCGTCTCAGTCGGCGATACTTGTGTGGGTCGAGTCGAAGATCCAGTTGAACTAGTAGGCTGGGTAGTTTCGATGGCTTTCGTGGTCATGGTGGAAGATGAAGAGGTTGTATGGCCATTGTTCAGACTGGTCTGGGATGTAGCAGTAAAGTTGTGTGATGCAGAGCTGCTAACAATCGAACTAGCTGTCCTTGAGCCACTTGAAGTCGAGACGATTTGCGAGCCAGTCGGTATTGAACTAGTCGTTGATGAACTGGCTATGATCGAGCTGGTCGCCACCGGAGTGGTCGTCATTGAACTGGTCATTATCGAGCTGGTCGCCGTCGGACTGGTCATCATCGAGCTGGTCATCATCGAGCTGGTCATCATCGAGCTGGTCATCATCGAGCTGGTCATCATCGAGCTGGTCATCATCGAGCTGGT